>NC_090934.1:846578283-846901582 GCF_040938575.1 Ambystoma mexicanum
TCACATGAAATATTGGAGCCCCAACAAAAATATAATAGTACAAATATATATTATTATATGAACTCTCTGAGGCCATGGGCTCTCATTGCTTTTTGTCATGTTATTTTTCATGGTTTTTTTAACTGAAATATTCCAAATGGAATATTTAAGCTCCCCAAAAAATATAATTTAAAAAATATACACGTTTACATAAACTTTGTGTGTGTTTGGCCATTGGTTCCAATAGCTTTTTTTTTTTTTATTTTTTTTTTTATTTATTTAAAAGACATATGCGTTTTGCTTGTAGTTTTACAAAAAAGCAAACTTTTACAAAACTTTAAACATTTTTTTTTTTTTTTCATATATTAATCATTAAAATTGTTGAATGACAGACAATTGAATCATCAACCATTTCTTTACAACTTAAAATTTAGCATTGTTAATTCAGAAATTTGCATTATATCTTTATGATTTATTTCTGTGCGCAACCTTCTCATACCCATAAAAAGAAATGCACAGGTTTAACTTTTAGGGTTAGAATAGACATTCACCTTTTCTAATGCATTTTCAATTTTACTCAGTAAGCGAGATAACCCAATGACAAGTGCCATGCACCCTCCATACATACAACTGTCCCATAAGGATGTTTTGGAGATATCAGTATCTTTCGGAGCAAATTTCCCCAATAGATTTTTTCTATCCTGTTCAAAAAAGATGCATTCAATAACAAGATGTTTCATAGTTTCATTGATGTCATAATCGCAAAAGCGACAGTATTGATTTGAAAAGGCACCCTTATAAATACGCCACAGGAAGATTCTTTCAAGTGTATGATATTGATTTAATTTGAACCTTAAATATGCTCTCCGTATCTTACTTGATGGGCATAACACCAAATACCACGATCTCA
This sequence comes from Ambystoma mexicanum, assembly GCF_040938575.1. Classification (NCBI taxonomy): domain Eukaryota; kingdom Metazoa; phylum Chordata; class Amphibia; order Caudata; family Ambystomatidae; genus Ambystoma; species Ambystoma mexicanum. The sequence goes on from NC_090934.1 coordinate 846,579,173, forward strand.
TATCTCTACTACGTGGCCTTTTAGCATATTCCACATACAGATGATATGAATTGTTACAATCTAAGGTGTTTGACCAGTCCCGATCAAAAATATTTCTTTTGACTTTTGGGAGTTTCATGACTAGGTCAGAAATAGTGCATTCACAATCTACGAGGATTAGATTCATTTGGTTAACAAACGCACACATGGATTTTAATTTGGACAGCACAACCAACCCATATAAGTCCTCATAAAGAGAATGCTTTTGAGGTGCCATAATATCAGCATAGCGTGATAATTTTCTCCAAACCCATCTGGCTGCTAGAGATACTAGACCACGTTCATGCCTAATTATGGAATTGGGAACTGATATAGATAGCCCCAAAACACTTTTCCACACACTGCCCTGAATTTGATTCAATATGGCCCCTACGTCATGAAGACATATATCTAACCCATACAAGAGAATCGGTTCCACTTTCAATAAATAGAAATCAATCAATGGTTGCAACGAAAATTCACAGATTGTACTCAGCATGATCTTCATCATTGATACTAGTGGACGAACCTTCATCTTTAGATATTTCTGCCAAAATTTGAGAGTACTTGACATTTAGGGGATACCCCAGATAACGAATTGATTTTTCACATTCGATATCAATGCCATTTAATTGCCACTTGTACGATTTAATTTTTCTAAAATTTCTGAATACCACAATTTGTGATTTTGAAGAATTGGGTACTAGATTGTGAGAATCTGCATATTTAGCAAATCGATTCAGTTTTAGCTGTAGTCCACTAGGAGTACGATCAAAAAGTAAGATATCATCTGCAAAACATAACCATGAAATTTTCAGTTCCCCTAGTTTCACAGGAAACATACCAGATTCTTTCCACAACATATCCATATCACAAAGGTATAAATTAAATAGAGTGGCAGCCATATTACAGCCTTGTTTAACTCCTGTCATAGTCAAAATAGGAGCAGTTAATGCACCATCTCTGGTTACCCTAATTTGATATGTCGTGTGGTTGTGTAGCATTGCAATTAGTTGAATCATTCTTTTTGGAAAACCAAGTTTTAAGAGTTTTAACCATAAAACCTCTCTTATGACTGAGTCAAAGGCACTGCTCATATCAAGTGCAGCCATATAGACTGTACCAGAATCCAATATTTGAGATTGAGCAACTATGTGGGAGATAATAAGAGCGTTTAACGAAGTCCCCATATACTTACGAAACCCCGTTTGAAACTTTGATAAAATATTCTTATTCTTAATAAAACTTTGGAGTCGTTGAAGTAAAATTATAGAAAAAACCTTTTCAGAGGCATCCATTAATGCAATTGGCCTGAAATTCGAGGGTAAGTTAGGATTCCCTTTCTTATATAGAGGAATTATTATGGCATTAAGCCAGGATTTTGGGATGAGATTGGTAGATAGAATAAATGCAAATTTGGAATAGAGAATCGCACCCCAAAAATATGGGTCATCTTTTAGAATACAGGCAGGCAGACCATCAGGCCCAGCCGCTTTGGAATAATTGAGCAAATTAATGGCCTCAACAATTTCCTTCATAGAGAAGAATATAAGATCCTTGCAATGATGCTCAAGTATACCAGAGTTGTGTGTCTTAAATTGGACAGGCAAACTATATTTACATTTGAAATAGTCGATCCATGTACTAGAAGCATTTGGGGAGGCGAAATCATGCAACAGCGCCCCCTTTTTGTTGTTGAGTATTGCCCAAATATTCCTGGTATCATGAGTGATGAGATACTTCATCATTTGCTGATTGGCCGATAGTTTTGCGTTAAATTTTATAAATGCAATTTTATGCCGATATTCTTTCAAGATTCCCATTTTTGTGGAGTGATACAGAGAAAACTGAAGATTTTTTTTCTTTAATGCACGTATCGATCGATTTTTTTCTCTCTTAATTGCTGCTATATCCAAATTGTTCCCACTCTCACCTGTTGGGTTAAGTGATTGAACTTTTTGGACTAGATAGTCAATGTGTGTTTTAATTATGAAAGAGTTCCAATCCTCTCTTCTATGTGCATCAAAAAACAGTTCATTCGTGTTATAAACCCGAATCACATCTCTATGAACCAAAAAGGAAAGCTCTCTACACATTTTAGGAGACCAGCCTACAGAATGCTGTGGTCGATGGAGGGTCACCAATCCCAACGCTGCTTCTTTGTTTAAAGATGCCAGGTCACATCTAATACTTGTACTTATTGGAAAGTGATCACTCATAGTTTGGTTATGAATTAAGACATTATTTGCCAAAGGCATACATACAGATGAGACAAAAAAGTAGTCTATATATGTGGAGTGTGTCCCCCTCTTCCATGTTCCTTTATGGTCACCGATAAGAAATTCCAACAATTGGATATTCCAATCTTTAAAATATGATACCCAACACTTCCCCATAGATTCTGAGGCACTCGCAGAAGACTTGCACTTGTGAAGTAGCTTAGATGAAGTCGATAGACAGACAGCATTAAAGTCACCCCCGATGACAATTGTGTATTTTGGGTTTCTAACCATAGCTTCCTCGAGTAGCTCATCCATGTTATCCGATGCAGCCTCAAACGATAAGTTAGCAGGATTGTGGTATACACATACCAACAACAGTACATTTGACATTGTACCTGTAAGGATAGACTCAACTGCCAACACTCCATGTTTTGCGTACATAACCTTTGAAATGTGATTCAAGTTGTTATTAATGAGTATACCAATACCTCCAAGCGGTCGACCAATTACACCTCTCACAGCAGGTACACAAAAATTAGAATAACCCTCAATATTCAATTCATTGACACACATAGTTTCTTGTAAGAATATAATCGTGTGAGGACCCATTGAAGCAAAATAAGATGTCCATTTCTCTAGGTTTCTTTTCCCACAACAGTTCCAAGATATTATTTTAAGATTTTGAACCTTCTGAGCTGTGACATTAATAGTCTATTGTTTATTTTGGTTGTTAGAAAAATCAATAATAGAAGACATAAGGGGAGCTAGCCAAGAAATGTTCGAAGTGGATGTCACCAGCTCAGAAATTTTTGTAATTAGTTCAACAGTATGTTCAGAACCAGCTAATGAGTTTGCTCTCGTGGATCCACTCACAACCTCAGGTTCTAACATTTCATTCAGAAATATCTCAGCTTCTTCAATCGTTCTAAATAGATGTAGGGTTAGCCCACTGGAATTGAAATCTTCTCTATGGTCCCACAATAACCGGAGTATCATCGCTGAATGTGGGGCACATATCATTCTGAGATTGTTATGGTTTGCCAGCCTTAACCACTCGATATCATCCATACGGAGGGTTCTTAAATTGGGGCTCTCTCTAAAGATATTGAACAAAAACGATCTGTTCAACCTTTGCTTACCATTAATTGCCTGATCACTAGACCAACCTAGAAAATATCTTACATTTCTTTCAAAAACATAATTGATTTCTTCTTTTTCATTACTGCCTGGTGGCGGAGGCTTATTCTCAACTGAATCTCTAGTGTCAATAGCCTCGATTTCTGCATTTATACAAGCCCCCTCAATTTCGTTTAAATCGATTTGGCTTTCTAGACAATTGTCATTATTTTCAGATTCCTCGTCAGATCGAGGATTAGCTGTGTTCCTTACAGAACTTTTTTCCGTCAACATAGCACAGGCCTTTTTTTGTTTGGTGACAGCCCCGATAAACTTATCTGGAGCAAAATCCTTCATTTGTCCCTTCACTGTAGTTTTTTTTTCAATGATTGGATAAAAAGTCGAAAGCCTGCCCTGTGCCATCTGTCCTGAATTGACCAATCCCAACTCAACCATAGATGACTTCACAGCAGTGCCCTTTTTTTTTGTTTGAGAATGGGAAGCAGTAGCAGGATCTACGTTTAAGACTAACTTTGATTCATCATTCAGTTGAGTCAAGTCAATCTTTGAATCGTTTGCAGAGCCTACGTTTGGATTTAAAGACTGCGACTCAGCCAAGTCAACGACAGTGGCCTCTCTCTTTTTATTTTTTTTATTTTTTTTGCTATCGTCCTGGCTCGTTTTTTTTGCATCCAGTATCAATAATTTTTTTTTCAGTTTATTTTCTCTTTTAATTGCCCTAATATGGGCTCGCTTCATTTTGCGTGACATAAAAGGCAACTGTGACCCTTCAGGATCAATGACCTCACACTCAGTGCTCTCTATATCTCCCTTCTCACTGAGATTCACCAGATTTTCATCGAGAACAGATTCATTTCTCCGTTGATCTTCTTCGGCTTCATTTATGACATTTACCAGGGGAGAGGGGCTATTGGGTGTATTCTCTTTTGAAATTGACATAGAACCATTATCATCAGCATACTCTTCAAGGCGTCCCCCATCAAATTTTAAGTCTAAATGTTGCCTTGATAATAAACGAACTAACTCATCTAGTGTTTGTGAGTTCTGTTTCACTTCATCCACTAAAGCAGTAGAGCCAGCAAAAGTCACAGACGAACAAACCTCCTTTGGTCCTTCCACTACGGCTCTTGCATACGTGCGTGAGTCAAATGCCACAATTACAGAAGAATCATCCGTTTGTGTGTATTGATTCATGCGCGTTCGATCGTTAATTGACAGAGCTTTCAGTAAGCATGCATCTATAAGTGCCTGTTTCTCTGATTGAGCAGCAGATTGCGAGGTCAACATACCCTCAATTTTGGAAACCTTGTTGGTGAGAGTTAACACTATTTCTTTTAGGGAATTGATTTGCATGTGGGTTAAGTCATGACCCTTATCCAAGAGATTTAAGAGAGATGAAATCACCGGAAAATTACTAAGGTCATCACCTTTATTAGGATCCATGGAATGAGATTGTCGGATTTTGACTGGTAACGATCGTGCCCCTACTTCGTAGCACAAATCTTCATCAAAGGTCTCATTCACCATTTGAGTAGGGGCTGAAATGGGGCCTGGAGTAATAGAATTTTTACTAAATATAGGCGAACTGCAAGATGGTCTCTTTGTACGTTCATGTTGGTAAGAATCGATACATACAGACGAATGGATAGAGGGCCCATCATGAATATTATGCAAACAGATGCAAAAATACAACAGGTGAATTCGGAGTCATTGAAATCCGGCAGCGTTTCTCCCATTCGCCAATCAGTGCAGGGCCCAGAAAAGAAACATCAGAAATAATGTTAGATGCCACATAGGTTTTGACATCTTGCTTAATAGCTGCCGAATTCCCTGATAACTCCTCTGAATTTGCTATAACAACAGTATTACTAATGGTGGGCCTTTTATTTAATTCGCCATCTGCAGGAGGCGCTTTAGGAATGCCAGATTGTAATTGATTGCACTCATCATCATTTGGTTCTACTGCTAATGGTTGCAGGCTATACGGGATGTTTTTTATATCATTTAAACCATCTTCACCAACCACTGCAATTGAATTTGACTCCATGTCAGAGTCATGTAATAGCACTGGGTTAGAGGCATTCATACCCGCGTGACAGTTGCCTTCCGCAAGACTCTTACTGCTTCGCAGACTTACCACCATTATTGAGGCCTACACCACACAGTAGCCAATACTCCTTTGTCAACAAAGAAACCAATATCAGGAGGCCCCGCGACCCGCGCCACGCACCGCGAACAGCAAACAGTACTTGTCCTGTACTTGGTGCGCGGCGCAGGTGCGCGAGGCGACCAGTACTTGAGGACGCAGGCTGCAGGGCGTGACACGATAAAGGGGGCGTGGCCTCCACAACAGGAAAGACCTTTGCAGAGGAGAACAGAAAAAGCGATTATTAGCAAAGAAGCACAAGCCGTAAAGCAACACTACCTACAGCACACAATTTGTACGGGACACAATTTGTATGTGACACAGTTGTGAAAGGCACAATTGTGCAATGCTGGAGTTGTGGAGCAACACAGAGAGCCCACTGATAACACTGATTTAGACAAACAGTCACCTTTGGGTCAGGCACACTGGTGCACCCTTGAAGGACGTCCTCCAGGACGTAACAAAGTCGTTTGGCGATTCTGTGCACAGTCAAAAAGAATCCAAGAATCCAAGAAAGACGAGGCAGCAACAGCAAACAGTACTTGTCCTGTACTTGGTAGCTTTATAGACCTTGGCCTCGGTACGGCCCTGGTAATATGTCTATAAAGCTATAAATCTATACTCATTTTATTTTATGCAGTGCATTTTAGTTACTAGCATATTTTGAGTGCACCTACAATGCAAATACATTTGTGCATAAGGGTACCACAATTTAGGAGCTTGCATTTTACTGTACCTACATTCAGATACAATTTAGGAAAACACTGATTTCTGGCAAAAGCTATATCTGCGGCTAGTCAAAACGTACTACTGCACCTATCTTCCTAAAAGAAACACTGGCATGACAGAGGAAATTCTCCTGTCGAAACTAGTACTTACAAAGACACCTCTCTTTAGACCTAAAAAACGTGGGCTTACATGTGCGGAAGACTACACAATAGGCCTCATTGTAACCCTGCCGGTGAGCTACCTGCACCGTTGTTACCAGACTGGCAGAGTACAAGTTTGCGGGCGGGATGCCTTCCCGGCCGCCAGGTCTGACCTGACGTGTGGAACGGCACCCGCTCGCAGACTTTGACAGATGCAACGGCACGTGCATTCGTCCTCCCCAATGGGACTCGAATTGGAATGGGGAGTTTCTTTTTCCGGCGCATGGCAGTACGGACTGCAGGGGCTGTAATGTCCCGGTGATTCCCCATAGCCAGGTTCCGGAAAAAAAAAAACATAACTCCGGCGGCAGCCTGCCGTTTTTAACAGCACGGCTACCGCGGGAGTCATAATGAGGCCCAATGTATAAGGTTACGTGCTGTGGCAGCGTGCAAAACCTTAAAAACAGGAAGTTTTGACTCTTGAATTCCTTTTTTATCTTTCCTAAAAATGATGTCCCACGATAGCTACTCATCTACACCTGACAACACTGTCCTGACAATTCCGGTACTGCAGATACGTGTGGCAATGTATTTAGAAATGTTTGTGAATACTCTTTAAGATATGACTTGGTGGGTCCAACTCTGCAGGTCACTGGAAATGTACTCCAGATGTGCACTTGTCCTGTGGTTGTGGTGATATTTGGTACTCCCACATTAAGTGCTTTTGTGAATTATACGTAACTGATGCTGAATGTCACAAGTCTTAATTGTGTATACACAAAGCTTTGTGAATCACCCCCCTCCTTTCCAGACCAGGGCGTGATAACAAGGTTGGTGGTATTTCCTCTGGAAATATGACTAAACTATGTGGAATAACTTAGGGTCTGCATCTGTTATTCGTCATTTTGGGGTTCCAAAGGACTACACATTACAGCATGCGGTAATGCATTAGTGTGGCAGTGATTACCACCACACAAAGCAGGTGAAGTGGGTGTGTTTCAAGGTTGAAACCCGTAGATTTGAAGACTGGTAAAACATCTGGGATTCTAAAAGACTGGATGTTTTCCATAAAGGCCAAACATATAACCCGGTCCTTTCTGTGTTTAGGCTGTACTTTTTGGCTTTTGCCCTTATGAAAAATCCTGAAATCGACCTTAATTGCATGTTTTAATTAAGAATAAAATCAGGAAATTGGGACCAAACTTTTTGCAGCATCTGGGGCTGTTAGATGAGAGGCTGTGCTCCCTATGACATTTCGAAAAGTGAGGTGGGTTTTTAGAAAGCTCGTTTTTTTCAAACTCACACGCTTTAAAAGTGTGTGGGGACAAACGCTGCTTCTGCCTTTCAAAAATGGACACATCATTTTGAAATGTTGAGGTTTTCCAGGTGACTCTCCACAAGTGCAACCACCATCATTTTTAAAATGTTGGTACGCTTTTGCTGAGCGACTTTGTCATTTTCATCCCATTATAGTACAAAGAGGTAAACATTTTATTTTTCGAAAGATACCCAATCCAGAAGAAAATAAAATGAAACAATCGTGGTTTGTTTTCTCACTGAAAATGCAGCAGAACATCCGAAATAAATTGAAACTGCATTTATTTTACTGGGAACTAAACAATCGCAACTTCATTTTAAGGAAAAACATAATTGTCTGTTGTCTTATCTGTCAAAAGGTTAGGATGGCTTAAGTCACAAACCTTGACAAGGCCAAGAGGTGTGACTGTTTTAAAGCCACTTGCAGGCCTGTATGCCCAGCTCCATGCAACACACGCCCAAGGAGAGTCTAAAATACATGTGTTGCCCTTATGGGCTATGTGAACCATAAATGGTTAGGTATTACCACCACATGACTGATGTAGCTTCAGTTGGCCAGGTTCAGCCGAGCACACCCATCTTATGTACACTGGTGCTCGGGTCCAGCCTTGGGTTCCAGGTATAGCCGCCATTCACTCAGGTGCAGCACATAGTCTTGTATGTTAAGTCCAGCTACAGAGGCCCAGATGCCCCCAGGACATGGCTGGATTCGTCCTCATATGCACAGGCAACCAAAACACACGCCAGAATGCTTTACCCCCTCACACAATGTACGCAGTCACCTCAGGACTACATTCCCCACAACAGAGTGGGCATATTCAGTGGCGAAGATGTCCTCGAATAGACACCGTCGCACTCAGTAGTCCCACGTTCTACTCTGACCGACGAAAGATTATATCCTCTCGAATTAGTTGTGTCCCACTCATTACTTCTGACACTCTGCCTCACTCAGAATACGTGCCCGCAAAGGACTATCACGTATCACATTTTCCTGACCTTGTTCAAATTCTGCCCAAGCCATTATATTCAATAGTCCCTTTTCTAGCTCATTTTAGAACCCCTCGTAAAGGACTACCTGTCACAGAATGCACTCTTTTGGAGAAAAGCTGTCCCTACAGAAATACATGTGCTTGAATGAAAATGGCCTCTCGTAGTGCAGATAACCACATTAATTTACTTAACCTGGAATTCAGTACAGCTCACTTGATAACAATGCCTCCACAAATCTGGGTCCCATTGACAGACAGGCCTACATGTCACAAGTGGCACTATGCGTCACGCAGTTCACATACCCTCCCACTCACGACCCCAGACAGAAGCACATGTCAAGAAATGCGCGTTGCTCCACTCAATATAGAATCGCCACAATGGCTGGATTTCTATGAATGCCCTCTGCCTCTCACCGTAGGAATACATGCCCCAGAATGCACTTTGAAACCCAAGACGACTATCTGTCGAAAAAGATACAGGCTCCCACAGAAGACAGCCACCCCCAAAAGGGCTGCACATACCAACATACTTTCAGTCAAAGTTGCTACAGAGAGTGCAGCCATGACACATATTAGCATGACAAAAGTGCTTCGCTTAGGGCTAATGGCCTAGCAGACGTGCACACCACACAATGCCCTGACCTCTGTATGGGGGAGGTCCCCAACCAAGAGGTCTGCATGTCCCAGGATGCTGGGATGATGTCAGCCCTCTAGCTCCATCACAAGGACCTGAGTGGTCTCTGCAGCTCAGGAACGCTGGCCTACCAGTGCAGTCTATCCCCATCACAAGGACCGGAGTGGTCTCTGCAGCCCAGGAACGCTGGACTACCAGTGCAGTCTACCTCCATCACAAGGACCGGAGTGGTCTCTGCAGCCCAGGAACGCTGGCCTACCAGTGCACTCTAGCTCCATCACAAGGACCGGAGTGGTCTCTGCAGCCCAGGAACGCTGGACTACCAGTGCAGTCTACCTCCATCACAGGACTGGAGTGGTCTCTGCAGCCCAGGAAAGCTGGCCTACCAGTGCAGTCTATCCCCATCACAAGCAAGGGAGTGGTCTCTGCAGCCCAGGAACGCTGGCCTACCAGTGCACTCTAGCTCCATCACAAGGACCAGAGTGGTCTCTGCAGCCCAGGAACGCTGGACTACCAGTGCAGTCTACCTCCATCACAGGACTGGAGTGGTCTCTGCAGCCCAGGAAAGCTGGCCTACCAGTGCAGTCTAGCTCCATCACAACCAACGGAGTGGTCTCTTCAGGCCAGGAAAGCTAGCCTACCAGTGCAGTCTAACTCCATCACAGGACCGGAGTGGTCTCTGCAGCCCAGGAAAGCTGGCCTACCAGTGCAGTCTAGCTCCATCACAACCAACAGAGTGGTCTCTGCAGCCCAGAAACGCTGGCCTACCAGTGCACTCTAGCTCCATCACAACCAACAGAGTGGTCTCTGCAGCCCAGAAACGCTGGCCTACCAGTGCACTCTAGCTCCATCACAAGGACCGGAGTGGTCTCTGCAGCCCAGGAACGCTGGCCTACCAGTGCACTCTAGCTCCATCACAACCAACAGAGTGGTCTCTGCAGCCCAGAAACGCTGGCCTACCAGTGCACTCTAGCTCCATCACAAGGACCGGAGTGGTCTCTGCAGCCCAGGAACGCTGGCCTACCAGTGCACTCTAGCTCCATCACAACCAACAGAGTGGTCTCTGCAGCCCAGAAACGCTGGCCTACCAGTGCACTCTAGCTCCATCACAAGGACCGGAGTGGTCTCTGCAGCCCAGGAACGCTGGACTACCAGTGCAGTCTACCTCCATCACAAGGACCGGAGTGGTCTCTGCAGCCCAGGAACGCTGGCCTACCAGTGCACTCTAGCTCCATCACAAGGACCGGAGTGGTCTCTGCAGCCCAGGAACGCTGGACTACCAGTGCAGTCTACCTCCATCACAGGACTGGAGTGGTCTCTGCAGCCCAGGAAAGCTGGCCTACCAGTGCAGTCCATCCCCATCACAAGCAAGGGAGTGGTCTCTGCAGCCCAGGAACGCTGGCCTACCAGTGCACTCTAGCTCCATCACAAGGACCGGAGTGGTCTCTGCAGCCCAGGAACGCTGGACTACCAGTGCAGTCTAACTCCATCACAGGACCGGAGTGGTCTCTGCAGCCCAGGAACGCTGGCCTACCAGTGCACTCTAGCTCCATCACAAGGACCGGAGTGGTCTCTGCAGCCCAGGAATGCTGGACTACCAGTGCAGTCTAACTCCATCACAGGACCGGCGTGGTCTCTGCAGCCCAGGAAAGCTGGCCTACCAGTGCAGTCTAGCTCCATCACAAGCAACGGAGTGGTCTGTGCAGCCCAGGAACGCTGGCCTATCAGTGCACTCTAGCTCCATCACTACCAACGGAGCGGTCTCTTCAGGCCAGGAAAGCTGGCCTACCAGTGCACTCTAGCTCCATCACAAGGACCGGAGTGGTCTCTGCAGCCCAGGAACGCTGGCCTACCAGTGCAGTCTAACTCCATCACAGGACCGGAGTGGTCTCTGCAGCCCAGGAAAGCTGGCCTACCAGTGCAGTCTAGCTCCATCACAAGCAACGGAGTGGTCTGTGCAGCCCAGGAACGCTGGCCTATCAGTGCACTCTAGCTCCATCACTACCAACGGAGCGGTCTCTTCAGGCCAGGAAAGCTGGCCTACCAGTGCAGTCTAGCTCCATCACAAGGACCGGAGTGGTCTCTGCAGCCCAGGAACGCTGGCCTACCAGTGCACTCTAGCTCCATCACAACCAACAGAGTGGTCTCTGCAGCCCAGAAACGCTGGCCTACCAGTGCAGTCTAGCTCCATCACAAGGACCGGAGTGGTCTCTGCAGCCCAGGAATGCTGGACTACCAGTGCAGTCTAACTCCATCACAGGACCGGAGTGGTCTCTGCAGCCCAGGAAAGCTGGCCTACCAGTGCAGTCTAGCTCCATCACAAGAACCGAAGTGGTCTCTGCCGCCCAGGAAAGCTGGCCTACCAGTGCAGTCCAGCTCCATCACAAGCAACGGAGTGGTCTCTGGAGCCCAGGAACGCTGGCCTACCAGTGCACTCTAGCTCCATCACAAGCAACGGAGTGGTCTCTGCAGCCCAGGAAAGCTGGCCTACCAGTGCACTCTAGCTCCATCACAAGGACCGGAGTGGTCTCTGCAGCCCATGAATGCTGGCCTACCAGTGCACTCTAGCTCCATCACAAGCAACGGAGTGGTCTCTGCAGCCCAGAAACGCGGGCCACCAGTGCACTCTAGCTCCATCACAAGCAACGGAGTGGTCTCTGCATCCCAGGAAAGCTGACCTACCTGTGCAGTCTAGCTCCATCACAAGGACCGGAGTGGTCTCTGCCGCCCAGGAAAGCTGGCCTACCAGTGCAGTCTAGCTCCATCACAAGCAACAAAGTGGTCTCTGCAGCCCAGGAACGCTGGCCTACCAGTGCACTCTTGCTCCATCACAAGCAATGGAGTGGTCTCTGCAGCCCAGGTAAACTGGCCTACCAGTGCACTCTAGCTCCATCACAAAGACCAGAGTGGTCTCTGCAGCCCAGAATGCTGGACTACCAGTGCAGTCTAACTCCATAACAGGACCGGAGTGTTCTCTGCAGCCCAGGAACGCTGGCCTACCAGTGCACTCTAGCTCCATCACAAGCAACGGAGTGGTCTCTGCAGCCCAGGCAAGCTGGCCCACCAGTGCACTCTATCTCCATCACAAGGACCGGAGTGGTCTCTGCAGCCCAGGAACGCTGGCCTACCAGTGCACTCTAGCTCCATCACAAGCAACGGAGTGGTCTCTGCAGCCCAGGAACGCTGGCCTACCAGTGCACTCTAGCTCCATCACAAGCAACAGAGTGGTCTCTGCAGCCCAGGAAAGCTGGCCTATCAGTGCATTCTAGCTCCATCACAAGGACCGGAGTGGTCTCTGCAGCCCAGAATGCTGGACTACCAGTGCAGTCTAACTCCATCACAGGACCGGAGTGTTCTCTGCAACCCAGGAAAGCTGGCCTACCAGTGCACTCTAGCTCCATCACAAGCAACTGAGTGGTCTCTGCAGCCCAGGAACTCTGGCCTACCAGTGCACTCTAGCTCCATCACAAGCAACTGAGTGGTCTCTGCAGCCCAGGAACGCTGGCCTACCAGTGCACTCTAGCTCCATCACAAGCAACGGAGTGGTCTCTGCATCCCAGGAAAGCTGGCCTACCTGTGCAGTCTAGCTCCATCACAAGGACCGGAGTGGTCTCTGCCGCCCAGGAAAGCTGGCCTACCAGTGCAGTCTCGCTCCATCACAAGCAACAAAGTGGTCTCTGCAGCCCAGGAACGCTGGCCTACCAGTGCACTCTTGCTCCATCACAAGCAACGGAATGGTCTCTGCAGCCCCGGTATGCTGGCCTACCAGTGCACTCTAGCTCCATCACAAGGACCAGAGTGGTCTCTGCAGCCCAGAATGCTGGACTACCAGTGTAGTCTAACTCCATCACAGGACCGGAGTGTTCTCTGCAGCCCAGGAACGCTGGCCTACCAGTGCACTCTAGCTCCATCACAAGCAACTGAGTGGTCTCTGCAGCCCAGGTAAACTGGCCTACCAGTGCACTCTAGCTCCATCACAAAGACCAGAGTGGTCTCTGCAGCCCAGAATGCTGGACTACCAGTGCAGTCTAACTCCATAACAGGACCGGAGTGTTCTCTGCAGCCCAGGAACGCTGGCCTACCAGTGCACTCTAGCTCCATCACAAGCAACGGAGTGGTCTCTGCAGCCCAGGCAAGCTGGCCCACCAGTGCACTCTATCTCCATCACAAGGACCGGAGTGGTCTCTGCAGCCCAGGAACGCTGGCCTACCAGTGCACTCTAGCTCCATCACAAGCAACGGAGTGGTCTCTGCAGCCCAGGAACGCTGGCCTACCAGTGCACTCTAGCTCCATCACAAGCAACAGAGTGGTCTCTGCAGCCCAGGAAAGCTGGCCTATCAGTGCATTCTAGCTCCATCACAAGGACCGGAGTGGTCTCTGCAGCCCAGAATGCTGGACTACCAGTGCAGTCTAACTCCATCACAGGACCGGAGTGTTCTCTGCAACCCAGGAAAGCTGGCCTACCAGTGCACTCTAGCTCCATCACAAGCAACTGAGTGGTCTCTGCAGCCCAGGAACTCTGGCCTACCAGTGCACTCTAGCTCCATCACAAGCAACGGAGTGGTCTCTGCAGCCCAGGAACGCTGGCCTACCAGTGCACTCTAGCTCCATCACAAGCAACGGAGTGGTCTCTGCATCCCAGGAAAGCTGGCCTACCTGTGCAGTCTAGCTCCATCACAAGGACCGGAGTGGTCTCTGCCGCCCAGGAAAGCTGGCCTACCAGTGCAGTCTCGCTCCATCACAAGCAACAAAGTGGTCTCTGCAGCCCAGGAACGCTGGCCTACCAGTGCACTCTTGCTCCATCACAAGCAACGGAATGGTCTCTGCAGCCCCGGTATGCTGGCCTACCAGTGCACTCTAGCTCCATCACAAGGACCAGAGTGGTCTCTGCAGCCCAGAATGCTGGACTACCAGTGTAGTCTAACTCCATCACAGGACCGGAGTGTTCTCTGCAGCCCAGGAATGCTGGCCTACCAGTGCACTCTAGCTCCATCACAAGCAACTGAGTGGTCTCTGCAGCCCAGGAACGCTGGCCTACCAGTGCACTCTAGCTCCATCACAAGTAACGGAGTGGTCTCTGCAGCCCAGGAAAGCTGGCCCACCAGTGCACTCTAGCTCATCACAAGGACCGGAGTGGTCTCTGCAGCCCAGGAACGCTGGCTTACCAGTGCACTCTAGCTCCATCACAAGCAACGGAGTGGTCTCTGCAGCCCAGGAACGCTGGCCTACCAGTGCACTCTAGCTCCATCAAAAGCAACGGAGTGGTCTCTGCAGCCCAGGAAAGCTGGCCTACCAGTGCACTCTAGCTCCATCACAAGCAACGGAGTGGTCTCTGCAGTCCAGGAACGCTGGTCTACCAGTGCACTCTAGCTCCATCACAAGCAACATGGTGGTCTCTGCAGCCCAGGAACGCTGGACCACCAGTGCAGTCTAACTTCATCACAGGACCGGAGTGGTCTCTGCCGCCCAGGAAAGCTGGCCTACCAGTGCACTCTAGCTCCATCACAAGCAACGGAGTGGTCTCTGCAGCCCAGAATCCTGGACTACCAGTGCAGTCTAACTCCATCACAGGACCAGAGTGTTCTCTGCAGCCCAGGAACTCTGGCCTACCAGTGCACTCTAGCTCCATCACAAGCAACGGAGTGGTCTCTGCAGCCCAGGAACACTGGCCTACCAGTGCACTCTAGCTCCATCACAAGCAACGGAGTGGTCTCTGCATCCCAGGAAAGCTGGCCTACCTGTGCAGTCTAGCTCCATCACAAGGACCAGAGTGGTCCCTGCCGCCCAGGAAAGCTGGCCTACCAGTGCAGTCTAGCTCCATCACAACCAACAAAGTGGTCTCTGCAGCCCAGGAACGCTGGCCTACCAGTGCACTCTTGCTCCATCACAAGCCACGGAATGGTCTCTGCAGCCCAGGTATGCTGGCCTACCAGTGCACTCTAGCTCCATCACAAGGACCAGAGTGGTCTCTGCAGCCCAGAATGCTGGACTACCAGTGCAGTCTAACTCCATCACAGGACCGGAGTGTTCTCTGCAGCCCAGGAACGCTGGCCTACCAGTGCACTCTAGCTCCATCACAAGCAACTGAGTGGTCTCTGCAGCCCAGGAACGCTGGCCTACCAGTGCACTCTAGCTCCATCACAAGCAACAGAGTGGTCTCTGCAGCCCAGGAAAGCTGGCCCACCAGTGCACTCTAGCTCATCACAAGGACCGGAGTGGTCTCTGCAGGACAGGAACGCTGGCTTACCGGTGCACTCTAGCTCCATCACAAGCAACGGAGTGGTCTCTGCAGCCCAGAAACGCTGGCCTACCAGTGCACTCTAGCTCCATCACAAGCAACGGAGTGGTCTCTGCAGCCCAGGAAAGCTGGCCTATCAGTGCATTCTAGCTCCATCACAAGGACCGGAGTGGTCTCTGCGTCCCAGGAACGCTGGACTACCAGTGCAGTCTAGCTCCATCACAAGGACTGGAGTGGTCTCTGCCACCCAGGAAAGCTGGCCTACCAGTGCAGTATAGCTCCATCACAAGGACCAGAGTGGTCTCTGCTGCCCAGGAAAGCTGGCTTACCAGTGAAGTCTAGCTCCATCACAAGGACCGGAGTGGTCTCTGCTGCCCAGGAAAGCTGGCCTACCAGTGCACTCTAGCTCCATCACAAGGACCGGAGTGGTCTCTGCTTCCCAGGAAAGCTGTTTTACCAGTGCAGTCTAGCTCCATCACAAGCAACGGAGTGGTCTCTGCAGCCCAGGAACGCTGGCCTACCAGTGCACTCTAGCTCCATCACAAGCAACGGAGTGGTCTCTGCAGCCCAGGAAAGCTGGCCTACCAGTGCACTCTAGCTCCATCACAAGCAACGGAGTGGTCTCTGCAGTCCAGGAACGCTGGTCTACCAGTGCACTCTAGCTCCATCACAAGCAACGTGGTGGTCTCTGCAGCCCAGGAACGCTGGACCACCAGTGCAGTCTAACTTCATCACAGGACCGGAGTGGTCTCAGCAGCCCAGGAAAGCTGGCCTACCAGTGAAGTCTAGCTCCATCACAAGGACCGGAGTGGTCTCTGCATCCCAGGAGTGCTGGCCTACCACTACACTCTAGCTCCATCACAAGGACCGGGGTGGTCTCTGCCGCCCAGGAAAGCTGGCCTACCAGTGCAGTCTACCCTTAGCCAAGAGTTACAAGGAGGCGGTACAGGGAGGAAGCTGCAGAGATGACCCCCCCATCCTTTGGGACATACTGGAGCCTGAAAGATGTGGCCTCTGATTTGGAGGAGAATGGAAGCCCTTTCTAATTCATTCGGTCCACCCTCTGGGATACTTATTTCATGGTCCAGATGAATACAGCTTCGTCATAGCGAGAGTGTCTTTGGCAATCGTGGCATGAACAGAACCCCTGGGGCTCATCTGCTGCTAAAAATTGGAAGTGCTGAAGATCACAAAATTGCTTTACCCCACTAGCGCTCCCCCCCCTACTCCCCTGGACCTACGAGTCTGAAGTGAAGGGCAAAATAGGCAGAAGGAGACCCTGTGGGAGCAAGCGAAGACATCACTAAATGCAAGTCAGGGCTGCTGGGAGAACGCTCCTAGACCTGCCAAAGTGGCCGCAATAATCCATAGGCTGAGGACAGTGGAGAGCACTGTACAGAAGGATCCAAGAAAGAGAACAGATCTCAGGGAGCACCAAATAGTAGTGTGGTGCGACTGGAGTTGCGGGACCTCTGTCTGACCTGAAAATGGCGGCCGATTCTAGTATCCCTTCACAAGACCAAGGACCACTAGGAACCGGGCAAAATTAAGATAGACATCCTATTTAACCAATCTGTAGGCCCCAAAAAAATGAAGTCCATGTCCAACCAATCATAAGCGAGGAAAGAATGAGAGGCCTGGGTAGAGGCATATAAAATGCCAAAGAAACTGTGCAACCAGTGTGGGAATTGCAGGAGAGTGGAGAATGGCAAACTGTAGCATAAACAGAGCTAAAGAGAAATCATGGAGCGGAGGACAATTGCAGGAAATGGAGGAGGCCAAGGATGCACCACAGAGATGACCTTCTGGCCAGAGGCTGCTAATTAGCTTGTGAGCCCACACAGAGATGCTGGCATGATGTTAATGTGGTGAGTCCCGGCATGATTTTAATGTGGTGAAGGACAAGAAGCAAGACTTTGTGGCACCACCTAAAGGGGAGTTTGCAGGAGTTGGGCCTCTTGAGAATCCTGTGCAAGGCAATAGGGCTTGTCTGGGGAAAGTAGCTCTAACTCCTCTGCAGAAAGTGAGAAGGCCACTGTATCCCTCAAGTGAGAAAGCTGCCATATCCCTTACCCCTAAGAAAGAGAAAGCGGTGAGGAATCCATGACATGGTGCGAAGGGCCCATTGTTCCTTAGAGTAAGAAGGGAAGGGAACACCATTTTGTAGAGTTCACTTTGGCCCTATTGGCCCTGACCAGCAAGAAGTGAACCATGCACTCTCCTGCTGGTGTGGATTACAAATAGCGAGCAGAGCACTATACCACTATGAAGATGACCCGTGGCAAGCAAGCAGATGGGCGCTACTTTCCCGTGTCTGTGACCTTAAACAAGAAAAGGTTGGGTGCTATAACCCCGAGATTGGACAGTTTTTCTTAGAGAAGATGAGGGGGGCTACAACAGGGAAAACCATAGCACCTTGTTTATCCCGTCCTAATAGTGCCGTGAGAGACCAGGTCCAAAGGGGGGGAGGGGAGCCCCACCTATGTTGGAAGGGGGGTCCCCCTATGTTGGAGGGGGGCCCTATGTTGGAAGGTGGGTCCCCTATGTTGGAGGGGGGCTCCCCCCATGCTGGAGGGGGGGGCCATGTTGGAGAAATAAATCAGACCGTGCAGGCATTTATCCCATCCACCTCCTGCTGGTAAACACATGATCGTGTAACCATTACTCCACGAGGCACATGGCTGCTCCCTCTGCCCATCAGAGCGGATGCCCTGCTGCACAGCACAAGATGCCCCCTAATGGGCCCTGTCTCAGCATGCAAGACCACCTGCACAACATTACATGTCCCAAATCCCACTAGATTTCTCTGTAAATTGTACTTACTGGTTTGATGTTTTCCATCAGTTGGTTCACACATCTCCCAAAAATGAAATCCCAATTTCTTTGATTACATCGCTCAGTGAGGTTACCTCAAATATCTCTAACGTTCATTTTAAAACGACCTCCGTTCAAAGAAATGTTGTATATCGTTTGCTACCACAATTGTGCAGTTATGTGGTTGTGTAAATAGCAGGTTGCCCAACTAAACAGAACTCAAGCTCAGGAAGAGGAAAGGCAAAGTCTGCCCTTCAGGGATTCGAATTGGTGACCTGCTGGGGACACGCAATCAAACTCACTTCTCAGTGAGCATTCTACTCATTGAGTGCACTCACCCTCCTAATGGTCCCACCAAACCTTCCTGGTTGGCATTCCAAATGTACAGGACGAGTTCCAGAAACTTGTCAGATATCGTTTGATATTCTCATTCGTATTCGCTTAAATGTCCCCATGAAATCTCCAACTTATCTTTCCAGCTCTCACCAACTTTCCCTGCAAGCCTCCCGGAAGTTCCCTGCCAACCTTCCGAGTGTCTGGTTATTTGCACAGACAGCCCTGTTCTGAGGCTCTGTGCCAGATTGTAAGAGAAATTGTTTCCTGGAATCCTACAAGTAGGGTGTATGTGGGGGTTGTGAGGCGGTGGGCGGTATGTGCACTCATTGTAGATACCTGATGATGGCAAGGGCAGGCAGCTGTGAGAAGGCAGCACGGAGGGAAATGGCAACAAAAGTGCAAGTAGACGAAATGAACTGGATAGAGGAGTATGTGGCAGAACGCACTCAACCGCCACAATATTACATGCCTGACATCTCAGCCAAGTTCACTTGCAGATTTCGTGCACTTTTCCCAGAGGTTGCCTCACAATCTCCCTGATATTCTCTGCAACCCCCACACCTTTAAACTCTCTGCAAATCGCTGCACTATCTTGAAGCATTACTGCCGGAAATAGGGAGCTGATGTATAGGAGTTTTTATAAAGCAACTTCGTAATAGACAATTGCATGTTTTAATGTGATAATGCAATGCAATGCAATGTTGTAAATTTACATTTAATTGTATCCTTTCTTCCTGTATGACTAATTTTATTTTAATCCTTCTTCTTTAAATGAGTTGTTAATAAGTCATTTATGGATTTTTCTTGTCAATTGCTAATAGACTTTTCTTTTTAATGTTACAAAATTTGTAAATCATTTGTAAAATATTGGTAAAATAGTCGACTAACCAAATAAAATAAAATAAAAATGAAAAAGAGATGATAGTGAGCAAAATAAATCTATGAATCAACGCTATTTTGCAGCTGTATGAGATGCAAAACGTGCATTAAATCCAGCTTTTCCATCGAGAATGAAATGTCACGGCTTTCCAGTACAGTCTGAGGCGGCAGAGAAAATACAACCAACATCTGCTGCAGGGACCTGCAACCTGTAGCACTCCAGAGATTTTGGACTTCAATGATACCCCACTCCCTCTAGCACAGTGGTCTTCAAACTTTTTTGGCCAGGGCCCCCCTGAGCAAAATTTGGGCAGGTCGGGACCCCCCAGAAATGCCAAATGGACAGTATATATTGCGCGCCGTCACCTGCTCCCATCAAAGTCGCTGGGCTCCCTCATCCCACTCCTACCCAGTCGCTGGTCTCTCCCCACCCCATCACACACCCAGGGCTCTCCCCACTCTGCTCCCATCACTATCCCATGGTTCCCGCCCATTGTGCTCCCACCATAGTCCCTCGGTTCCCCCATCCCGTTCCCAACACAGTCTGAGGGCCAGTGGCGGCTGGTGAATCTTTTTTAAGTGGAGGGGCATTAAGGGGAGGTTCGGGGGGGTTTCCCCCTGTGAATTTTTTTTTAAATAATAGGTTAAAATGTTGCATTGTAGAGCATACTTTTAACAAAAAATGGGTAAATAGCCAAACAGTTTGCAATTGTTGCTGGGAGTCCAGGGGGCAGGCATTGATATTTTATTTCTATCGCGCTCGTACACAAGTGTTTCAGAGCGTGACAAGGCAAGGGAGGGGAACAGAGGAGAATAAAACAGCGATCTTACTAGGCCCAGTGACATTGAGAACGCGCAAGTGTGAGGGGAAAAGTGCATGGAAGGGGGGAGAAGTGGAAAGTGCGAAGCAGAGGAGAAACAGATAAATAACAATAAATAAATAATAAAGGCAACAAACAGTGGTAGTGCAGCCAGCAATTTGCAAGTGCTACGTTTAAGGCAGCAGACAGGGTAGGTCTGATAAGTGCAGGAAGAAAGATGGTTCTCCTCAAGTTTTAGAGTGGCAGGGCGCTGTTCCAGAGGGAGGCCCCAGCCGAAGACGGAGATCTACCCCCAGCTCGTTTCTTTGATAAACGACTGACCCTGAGGGAGTTGGAGGTAGAGGAGTGAAGAGCTCGAGAGGGGAGGTATTTGCGGAGGAATAGCTGAAGGTATTTTGGACCGAGGCCCCAGAAAGCCTTGTGGACAAGGCAGAGGGTTTTGAATGATAGATGTCCGGTAAAAAGATACCATCCCTGTCCCCTGGGCCCCACTGGTCCTAACACAATGAACATGATTATGTGTATATGCAAGGCGCTGCACATTCATACAGCAATCACTCTATCATTCACATGAGCATCCATCACCATACACTCACTCATAACGCATCCATACACATGTTTAAATAAAAACAATGAACATAAACGTACCTTCTGCATTGGCCTGTGTGTGGGTGCTGCTCCAGCTGCTCTGTCCGTATGTGCGAGGAGGCGCAGGAGCTCCCCCTCGGACATACAGACATGCAGTGCCCCAGCCAGCATTTCCAATGAGCTATGCAATGCTGGCGAAGCAAAACGCCCCAGCACTTGCATGGCTCAGTGAGCATGTGCGGCTGGGGAACTAAACTGAACTGTCAAAGGGAAACAGTGTTTCCCTTTGACAGTTCAGCCAGCCCAGGAGCACTCCATTAGCTGGATAAAGCAGCTGAGGGAGTGCTCACTGTTTCACTGGGCTGGCTCCTTAGCTCCTCCATAATGGGTGAGGGGCCACTATGCAGTTAGTAATGTTGACCATTGTTGCTGAATATATCACAATTTACTTACATTTTAACACAAAGCACCCCTTTGGGTACTATTGAAACAGTGGGCTTCATAACTACTCTGGCGGTAGCTGTGCCGGTAAAACCGGCATGGCTGCCACTGGAGTTGCATCCGGGTCTGGCACCCGCGAATGGGCAATTACTAGGTCATGCCGAGTTAGGCGGACATGATAATTGCCCTTTCGAAGGTGCCGGTAGATCCCCATTCCCATTTGAGCCCCATATGGCTCAAATGGGAAGGGGGAGCTCGGATGCACCGGCGCCGTTAATAACGGTGCCGGTGCATCCGACGAGCTGAGGTCAGACCTGGCGAGGGCTGTCAAGCACCCACGAGCACAACTCTTACTATGGCGGAACGGTAGCAACGGTGCCGGTAGCTTACCAGCACCGTTGTTACTGGTCCGCCATAGTAGTAATGAGGCCCAGTCTGTGACTAAAGGAATGAATATCCATTTACAACTGTGGGCCACTTTTTCATTGTTGCCTGAGACAGTTTCATGCTTCAGCCCGCCCATGTGGGCCACCCCTGCCCATTTCTTCCAATCTAAAAAAAAAAAAAATCTTTTCATGCTGAGCTCTCAGGGCCCCCCTGGGATGCACCCGCGGACCCCTAGGGGGTCGCGACCCACAGTTTGAATACCACTGCTCTAGCAGCATAGGTCAGGGTCCAACACATCTGGAGAGCCACAGGTGGCAGACCCCCAATCTAGGAGGTGGCAGGGGACTGAAGTTAATGTTTAGAATCCCTGGTTACGGTATACTTTATATCCAGGCGCACAAGGGCACCATGAAAGGTGACAGGTCTTATTATATAGGGTGCCACAGTGGAAAGGAGCCTCCATGAGGAAAAGGCATCCCAGCGTTACAGGAGCATTAGACTGAACAGGCAACAAGGCACCCTTAACCTGTACCCAACAACCTCCCAGGAAAAGACCTTATTTGGTGTCAGAGGGGTGTCTGTTCTACAGAGATGAGTAGAGCTCTTACACCACACATGGACAGATCCAGGACTCTGATGACGTTGGGAAATATAATGGTGGCTTTGCTCCAGACGGACGCATGGCGGGAAAGAAATGGGGAGGAACATGAACAGCGAAACACATTGTGGCAATAGCACTAATTAGCATCCGGTAAAGGCGAGGAAGCCAATCTCCTTCCCTGCATAGTGGGTGGTGATAGCCGGCCGAACACGGAAATGAAGGCCCATATTTTGCGGGAGCTGACAGCTACTTCCCCTTGCAGCAACTACTCCCTGTGACACACCTCCCTGCCACTGCGTTGCACCCCTTGCTGCTTC
The DNA here is from genome assembly GCF_040938575.1 of Ambystoma mexicanum. Taxonomy (NCBI): domain Eukaryota; kingdom Metazoa; phylum Chordata; class Amphibia; order Caudata; family Ambystomatidae; genus Ambystoma; species Ambystoma mexicanum. The sequence continues at coordinate 846,601,927 of NC_090934.1, forward strand.
TTCACAGCTGACCCCTCACAGGCACTCAATTGTGAGGTCACCCACTGGCATCTCCATTCCCCCAGTGCCCATGCTAGTGCGCCAAAATCCTGCCCTGCAAAGGGGCTTGCTCTCAAGTGCCCAACTCTTGTTTCCATGAGCGCCATCGCAAGTGGGTCTGATAATTGAGTCTGTTGTCCTCAACTCCACAAGTCCCCCAAGATGTACATTAGACCTTCATGCCACAACATCAGAGGTCAGCGTTAAACGTGCATTGGCACAGCCAATACAGCCCATTTCCAAGTCACCAGACCCATGAAAAGAGTGACAGCGGCTGCCTTTGCCTCCAGCTACTCTCCACCTCCTCCACCTGCAGCTGACTCACACCCTGACACAGCCCTCGCTAGCTTCCATCTCTCTATCTCCAATACTCTTGATACTCTTGCCCCTGTCATGAGGGTCCGACTGAAGCCTTCCAAAAAGTGCAACTCTTGGTACGACTCCAATCTGGCTAACCCTTAAAGGCAAATGTAGGGCAGCTTAGCGGAAATGGAATTCGTCGGGCGGACCCTCTGACAAACTAGCCTGCCGCCTCCATCAAAGGCAATATCGACCCTGCATCCACAAGAAAAGAGTCTTTATTCAAGCCTGCATCTCCCCGTCACAAACAACACTGCCAAACTTTTCAAAGTCTGTAAGGAACTGGCCAATCCTGCAGCAGCTTCGTCTTCTGTCACACCCACCCAGGACCTTTGCTCGGCCCTGGCTGCACACTTCACCTCAAAAAACCAAGACATCTTCTCCTCTCTCTCTTCTGCACCACAACATATACCAAGACCTCTGGAGCCTTCCTTGGCCCCTCCACCTCCTCTCCACTCTTCTCTCACTCCCGTCACACCTGACGAGGTTGCCAGACAAGTCCGGCCTATGAAGGTTTCATCCAAACAGGTGGACCCCTGCCCCTCCAAAACCATTAAGGAGAACATCGACTCTCTCACTCCAGCCTTGACTGATCGCTGCAATCTCTCTTTTGCCACTGGAGTTTTCTCAACTTCTCTTAAGCACTCCCTGTGCACCCTCTGCTTAAAAAACCCTCTGCCGTCCCCTCCATACCAGCAAACTACTGCCCTATCTCTATCACTTCTTTCCTGGGCAAACTGCCGGAGAAGCTGGCAATCTCTCAGCGCACCCTCCACACTGGATCTGCCGGTTAGCTCCACGGCCATCAATCTGGCTTTAGAGCACCCAGAGGCACGAAAACTGCTTTTCTGAACACCCATGAAGAGCTGCTCTATAATCTCGACACTAACACTCCATCTGTACTCATTCTTCTTGACCTCTCATATGCCTTTCACAAGGTAAACCACAACATCCTGATTGCACGTCTCCGACACCCTGGGACTCACAGGTCAGGCTCTGGCAAGGTTAACCTCCTTCCTTTCCGACCGCCCATCCCATGTGGAACTTGGGTCCTTTCTCTCTACTATCACTCTTTCAACCTATGGCGTCCCCCTGGGTTCTAATCTATCCCTCTGGTTCTTCAATGTCTGCATGGCTGCCCTGGCACAGGTGATTGCCACCTTCATCTCTAACGTCCAGTGTTATGCGGATGACATGCACCTCACCTTCAGGCTACCCTCAGCCACCTCCTCTACCTCGCTCATATCTGACTGTCTGTCCACAATTCAGTCATGGTGTGCTGCAAACGACCTCTGCCTCAATGCTAGTAAGACTGAGATTGTTTGCATTGGGACTCCTGCTTTCCAACTCTCACTCTGGCTTGCCTCCCTTGGACCTGCGCCCGCACCCACCTGCGAGGCAAAACTTTGGGGTCATCTTAGATTGCACTCTCGCCTTCTCCACTCACATTTCGGACATCTCCAAAAAGTCCAACTGCCAGCTGCACCTCCTCAGAGGTACTCTTCCTTTTCTCACCTTCCCCCAGCGGCTCACTATCTCCAAAGCCCTGGTTCTCTCAAGGCTGGACTACTGCAACAGCCTCTTTCTCAACCTCCCTGCCTCTGCTCTGCGCCCTCTGCAACTCATCCAGAACATAACCGCCAGACGTATCCGTGGCCTCAAGCCCAGAGACCGCATCTCTCTGGTGCTGAAATCCCTTCACTGGCTCCCCGTGGCTGCAAGGATCAAGCTCAAGACCCTCTGCATTGTCCACAAGGCTTTCTGGGGCCTGGGACCTACCTATCTGCAACGATGCCTTAAATACTGTCCTTCCAGAGCCCTTCGCTCATCTACCTCCAACCTTCTGCGAGTGAGCCAATTCTCCAAGCAGAAATTTGGAAGGAGATCTCTATCCTCTGCAGGGGCCTCCCTCTGGAATAGCCTCCCTGCTGCCCAATGTCTGGAGCTGGATCTCCTGAAGTTCTGGAAACTCCTCAAGACATTCCTCTTCTCCTCCTCCTCTCTCCCTCTGCCCTGCTCACCTCTCTCTCCGCTCTATCCCCCACTCCCTCCTTTTCCGCACAGCCTGCTGACTGGCCGCCTGGTGTACCTCAAAGTCTTATAGGTCCGGGCACCCCCGCCAGTCCACTCGCACTTGCCTCCGGCCCTTGCACTGGCCTCATTGTTACTGCACTTGGTCAATGACCTATGTGATTGGCATCTCTCAGCACTTACCCCAGCTTTCTGACTGATTGGGCACACTTGAACTTCCCCCTCCCACTCACCTCTCCTGCACCTGTCTGGGCACTTGCACGGTCAGAATGTACCATGCCTTGAAGATCACCTATCTGTTTTTCCCTCGTCTCCCCTCCTTGCATGGTGGCGCCTCACTGCACTTGCAAAAACTGCAGAATCGTCGTCAGACCTATTTGCTGTTATTTACACTGTTAATTGTATTATATGCACTTGTTCCATGCACTTACTCTGCCTAGTGCAGACTTGTATTGTTCAGAAACTCAAGGGCTCTGAATGACTGTTGTTTTTTCCTCTTGTTCCCTTCCTCCTTGAACGCTTTCAAACACTTGCTTTGTGTATAGGCGCTTTACAAATAGACAATACCATACCATACCAAAGCAGGAAGTGGGGTTCTGTTTGCAAACCTGTATTAATGCTACACCCATTTACAGCTCTCCACACATGCTTCGGGGTCCCTACATTTCTTTCTCCAGGAGGCGTGTTTGTGTACTAGAGTGGATGTTCGGCAGACCTGGGAGTGGTAGTTTTGAACTAACATCCACACATTGCATCTGCCTAGGATTCAGTGGGAAACCTGACAATTAGTCCATTTGACATTGTTGCCTTGCCTCCAAAGTGTTTCCCGTATCATTTGATATTTTTCAGCCAATTTAATGTTCCTATGCCAAGAGATGCACGCCTATTCACGGCCCCCTGTGTGTTGTCTTTCTGATGATAAGCGATGCTATGGGATTGTAGTGTTGCCAAATAGGTTCATAGCAAATGTTTGCAAGGTTTGCAAATTTGCACTTTAAGTATATGGTAAAGAAAGGCATTTCTTGATGTGACTCTAAAATTGATCTTAGTTTAGTGCAAACCTGAGTCCGTGCACGCAGTGGCTGTGCTCCCAGGAACTATTAAGCAACATTTTATGGGCAAAGTGGGGCACCCAGAAGAAAAAACACACCAAAACCATACTTATCATTGGAGGCGGGGAGAGATACCCCCAGGGTAGACCCCTTCACTGTCCTCAGCCTGCTCTCTAATGTTATGCATTTAATGGGGGTTTCTGGTTAGCGAGGTACCAAACACCCAGCATCCAAGAATCAGCAGGCAGGAGCAGAGATTGTGATCAATGCTAGACATTAGCTGCAAGCTTCAAACATGGGGCAACTTACACCCTGTTCCTCCCTCTCTCTCTCCCTCTCTCTCTTTCTCTCCCTTTCTCAACTTCTCTGCCCACTATCCATCCCCAGCCAAATATCAGAACTCTGCTTTCAGCTGCTCAGTCAACAAGGAGATTACTTCAACTACCCCAAATAACATATTGTACTCCATATGAGCAATTGTCCAATTCCCAATCCACTACTGCAGTGGCTGAAATCCCAAAACGTATTCAACTTGTAAATAAACTTGTATATATTCACGAAGACTGAAAAAGCCTTGGATGAAAAATGTTTTAACTATGCGCTCTGACAGGAAGACTATCTGACAGCATTCCTCCTCCCTATGCCCTTCTGGATGGCACGGATTCTGTGGGAAAGCAAGGACGCGCTTTCCACACACTTCCCTGCATCCCCACCGTTCTGATGAGGAAGTGAGTAGGAGCGATGGAGGAAACCCTGCACCAGAGTTTCCACACGGGGTTCTCACACCTTGCAGGAAGTCATAAAGCCGGGACACGGGCAATCATGACTAAGATCTGCACACAGCAGAATGATGCCAACAGATTGAGCCCATTGTTTCTGCTTCAAGAACGGTAGGCCAAATCTACTGAGATCAACGGAGCAATGTCGGCGGCCATGTTTGGCATAGCAGGAGCCGCAGCGGATCTCCAGCACGCCTATGTGTGCACGACCGAGCCCACGTAAGCCGCGCTGCATTTGTGCAGTGAAAGGCAGAGAAACCCACATGGATTCCATGTTCCTATGCCTTTATCCATCTCTAGGCATCCAAATCGCAGGGAGGAGAGCCCAGTCAGTCACACCTTTCCAGACGATTAGATTGGAGTGAGGACATGTAGGTGGTGGGAACTGAATTCACACTAGCCATGCTTCTAGGAGTTGATGGGAGATCATTGACCTGAATGGAAGGAACAAACAGCCCCAGTGAGGGGGACAAGAGGAAGATGAAGACCCGAAAGGGACCATTATCCAATATTACACCCGGATGCACATAGGTGGGGGGAGGGGAGGACTTTGGTGATTGCACAAATCACATCCAGATCCCTGCTTGCCTTGCAAGACCACTCCTGTTCATTAACGGGTCAGAGGATGAGTTCCTATTGTGAAGACACACACTACTAGCAAAAGGCGATTGTACAAAACGATATACTTTAAAGTTACACCCACAGATGTTTGCAGATGTAACCACATGGGCTTATCTCAAGCAATAGGAGATGCACATAACTGAGGTCGAGGCTAAGCTTTGACTATCAGCACTGAGTTAGGGCACAGAGTGTGCGGGGGGGGGGGAAGAGGTTAAAAATGAGGTTGCTTGTCTCTTCTTGGGCACTCACCTGGAATCAGTCAAGAATGCAAGGAGAAGTGAGATGGTAATCATTTTTCTCGACTTAAAAAGATTGTAAAATACTAAGTGGTATACTTCACATGTTAATCTATTAGGCCACTTCTTCTTAAAGTTACAAAAGAGTGTTATGACCTTTTCATACCAGTTAAAAACATTAAGATGGCTTGTTTACCCTTCATTGACTAAGAATTAACCTTTGAAATTGCTATTTTAGATTTCAGATGTTTTTATGTGTATATTCAAAATCAGCAGGAGCAGGCCTCAATGCTGCACTGAAGGACAGAGCCCCAGTCCGAGACTACAAGAACGCAGAATCCATTGAGACAGTCTAACACGGTTGCTGTATAAAGAAAACTGCCACTCATTTGGACCATACCCCCTCCGCCTCTCCCCGCCAAACCCAGCCGTATCCACTTTTTGTCTGCCTGGTTCTCATCTTCTGAGCTACAAGGTCACCCAGTGTGAGGGATCCCAGGCCTAATGATAAACGATGGGTACAATGAAGAGATGCATCTGTAGTTGACCAGCAAACCAACAATTTGGCAGCCAAGTTAGTTGTCTAAACTCATCCAACATTCGATGCAGCAGGAGTATGTCATTCTTCCATGGCACTCAAGTTACAAATTCTAGTACTCTGGTGTAGCCTCCACAGGGGCTCTACGACTTAGCAGTAGAGCCACATTATCGCATGCCAACAATCGCTAGCGGTGTACAAAGTCTGAGCGGATTCCTCCTGTTCCAACAACTTCCTCCTAAATATAAAAAGCTCAAACACTCTTCACAGGGGCATTGCTAGGTTTGTAAACGATCCGGTGCTGGAGACCATTGCAAGTTTGGATGTCACATAACTATATAATATGAACAGAAGCGCCGCATTGCTCTTTCAAGCGTTAATATTGCAAACTAAACTGCTCATACTCATTTGGAAGTCCTGCTAACATGTAGCTATACCGCCACTCCAAAACATGAAACTTCATCCAGTAGTGCTACTGCTAGGTAATACTTTATGAGGTTATATAAGAAAAAGAAAAGCCTTCGGACAGGACAGCCAAAGACTTGCTGTGGATTGAGAAATTGTATTTAAGCAGCAGCTGGATGTGACAAATCAACTTCCGGGGCACCAGTGGTCCAGGGATGAATTTCGGTTTCTACACCATCAATCAACCCCACACCTCTAGTACACCAGAAGGGATCTGAACAGATTGGAATTCAAGTAAATTATAAGATCTCCTTGTCCAATTTTGGTAACGTGGATGGAACGGCAGGCTTATCTCCACAAGGTCGTGGATTGTTGGTTAGTTGCAACACAGCAAAAATACAATTAGGATAAAAGAGACTGTCCAGTTAAGGTTGTATAAAAATATCTACTTTATTATTACTACAACAGACAGTTCTAGCACACTACAATTACAACCCACACTGTAAAGGAACACAGAGGACAGACCGTTTCTCAAAAGAAAGGGATGCACTCTGGATACTGACAGGAGGGCAGTTGGTAAAGTAATCAGTCTTACAGTTCAAGGTTATTTGGTTTCAACACCAAAGGGTCGTAACTGTCTCTAGGGGCCTTCGGAGAATGACCCGGGGGCAGAACCACAACATACATTGTGCTGAAGAAGTTGTTGGTGCTCAACAGCGCTGAGGCGGTTGCAGCAGGCAATTTGGCAAGTGAGTCTGGACAGACGTCTGCAGGCTTTCTGGCGCAGTGGCTCAGGCCAAGAATCATTGTCTCTGTGCTGGTTGGCAGATCTGGAATGCTGGTCGAGGCATCTTTGGTGGCTCTGGTCACTGCAGCGTGACAGCGGTCAGTGGTGCAGTCAGATGCGGTTCAAGGACTTGACTGTCTCAAAATTGTCCTTAAAAAGATGGACGCTGGATGATGCTTGTGTGGCACTCCTCTTAGCTTCTTCGCAGGACTCGTGTCCTTTCAAGCGGACGGCCCAAAGCTCAGGAGGGAGTTAGCAGGCAACAACTGGGTCCTTTGTCCAGAGACTCTCTGGCACGTCCCACCTAGGAAGCTTGCTGTCGGAACCTAGCAGGGCATGCTATGTGCTGGCTGGGTACCAGTTCTGGAGCTGTTGGACGGGTCCTCTGAGTCCAATATCTCCCTCTGTTCCCTGGGAGATGTTTAGGGGAGGGATCTTGCTTCCCTCTCGGAACTCCTGGCCTTCCTTCACTGGCGGAAGATGTAAGGTAGACTGTACCTTCAACTCAGGTCCAAATGAGTCCTTCTTCTTACTCCTTGCGAAGTCATCAGATGATCTGATCAGTGAGGGGCTCAGCCCTCTTAAAGCCAAATGGGCCCCAGCGATTGGTGTAGGCTAAGCCCACCTTAATGAACCAATTCTGGGTCCCCACTAACAATCTTCAGTGATGCTTCAGGTCAGAACCAGGGCGCTTGGCAACAGACAGGGGAAGGATGACAACATATATTCTAAGTCCCACCCATTTTCCTGTCTGCTTTACATTAAAATGTCTCCCTAATTAACTGAGCCCTATGCAACGCTTGATCACAACATGGTTTTGTCTCCTACAGTTCACATACTAGCTTGCTCTGAAAGGAGTGGTTCCATACAGGACATTCACTGCCCTTTCATACCAAGGAGTTGTGTTAGTACCAAGTTGACACATTGCATTACAATGAGGTTTCAGGCGTTCGGTCTCCATTGTCACTCCCTGCAACAAGGTCTTCCCTGAGGCCTGCTAATTAACTTTCTTCAGTATTCGCTGCCACCAGCAAGGTTTCACAATGGAGATGCAAATCTATTATTATTATTATTATTATTATTATTATTATTATTATTATTATTATTATTATTATTAGTATTACTATAGGGCCTTGAAATTCTAATCAGGCTGTCCATGGCCAAAGGCTTTTGATGTACCCACGGCTGTCAGGTGTCAGTTACACATGACAGGGGAGGGTGGCACTGGTAAACTGTGTCCTCCCAGATTACATGACTATTTTTCTGCTGTGTGGTGAGCGTGGACAATGTGCATTCATTTAAAAAAAAAGCCAGACGAGCACTCTTTTCCTGTGAGGATGGTCGAATTCCTCACACTGGAGAGCTATCTGTTTGCCACGTTAACCATACAGCCGCTTACTGCTGGTTATTGGGCTGACAAACTGACAAGGCGTAGCTAGTGGGCTTACAAAGTGGTGGGACATAATGAATGTAATTATCCAATGTAACAAGCAAGCGTAGCCAACAAGCCTGAACTTGACCAGGCGGTACAGGGGGGTTCTCCACACGAGAATTTCTTTTTAAAAAACCATGTCAAAATCACACATATTTCAGCATGAATTTTCCAAAATAACCAGAAAAGTACATTAGTGATCCAAATGGCTACTGAATACTGTACTGCTAATAAGCTACGGCCAGCTGCAAGCAGGCGGTATACAAATACCCAATATAACATAACAAACAAATGAAAAGCATTTTCAATTCCAACATACCTTTTTAAACAATGACATTTGTGGTTTTATTCCATTACCGTGTGAGTTGCATTTAGTAGAAATGCAGTATGGACAGAAAATACTGCAGTAAAAATGAAAGACACATTGTAGCAGCTGCAAAGTAGTGAGAGTACCTGGGCATATAATTGCACTGCCTTGTGAATGCCTAATATTGATACGCAAGCTTAAACCTTTGGCTTCACCAATGCTTGTTTTTAACAGGATTTCAGTGAAGGACAGGCACAATTCTTATAAATCGAGTGTCTGAAGGCAGACCTGGTTGACATGTAGCGCTTTTACGGTTCCAATTCAGTCATTAACTCTCAGAAGACTGCTTTGAGGAAACACTGACCTGGTGTAGAGTTGTGCGCAAGGAGGGTCAAATATTTGTAGTACTCTGATCCAGGCTACATTTTTACCACCCCTTCCATCTGGCAGAGTGGGACCCTCTGCAGCTTATATAGCTACATCCAAGGACCTCTGTCAGTGGTTCCCTAGGAAGCCCAGCCCCTTAGCCTTACCCAAGAACCGACCTTTGCTGTTTGTGGGGAATGGTTTCACCTAGCTGGGGTGGGATGTGAATCCAGTCCTGTTTTTTGTAATTTTGGGAAATTTTTCTGAAATTTCCAACAGGAAAGAAAAATACTAGTCCCAGAATCCAAAAGGGAAAAACATGGTTGGGTGTTCTTGTGCATGACCACGAGAAATGAGCACTCTATGTTGTGCTAAGAGATCCAGATGCATGTGATGTCAGTCACAATTTGCACATTTTAAAGTAATGAACAGAAGGGTGTGAATTATATATGCCCAGTGGCAATTCACTTGGCAGTCTATCCCCCCACTGTCCCTTCCTACTCACAGTACTTAGCATAAATGCCCTTATAAACTAAGGACAGTGACGAGCCAGGAAGCTTGAGGACTGCCTTTCATAATCTGGTATTCTGTAGCTGCTGACCATATACGTAAGGGAAAAAGAACATGCAAGAAATGTTTCGGCCCCCTGCCTCTCCCTCTGGCAGCATTGCTTTCCCTACAGTTGCTTCAGAACCCCTTTTAATGCAGACTACATCCCCAGCCCATGACATATCTGACTCTATAAGGCAAAAAGTGAAGCATTGCACTTAAACAGATTTTGGGGCTCTTTTTATTTTGTCTGCGTGATGAGGGGACGAGTGTTGGTTCATGGCGTTGGGTGATGATGCTTCTTAGCTAGTTAGGAATGTCATTGCCTGCTTCATTTGCTTCTGCAATGTCACAGTTCCTACCATATGACTGCTAGAGTTGCAGATGATATGCAGTGGTTTCACCTTCCTAATATTAAACATGTAGCTAGGATCATGATGTTTTATCGTGGCAATTATATACGTATATGTTTATTAAGGGGCAGAAGGTGTATGCAGATGGGTGCTAGGAGGATGGGAGTGGCATGAGGCCGGTGTGAGGGTGGGCAGAAGACCAGTTTTCATTTAGAAAGTAAAGTTTGATACGTTTTGGGGACCTCACTGTCTTCACTGTAAACGGCAATAAAGTGTTTTTCCCCTTTAATTGACTGATTGGGCCCCAAAAGGCGACCTCATCCGATCCTTCGGATGCATGTCGTAATGTAACATGGTTTATAGTGGTATGCTAACTAGATTACACTTGGTTATTATTTGTGCTTATGTATAGCAAACCACATCCTTATGGGTACAATTATTCAGCTAGAACTGCAGGTTGAGTTTCATCTACACACCACCAACTCATTCATCCATCTGTGCATTCACTCCGTCACCCACCAACATACTCTCACCTCACACACCCGCACGCACATGCACACACACCCACAAATCAAACACATGCTCTTAGAAAATGGCATACCTTTGGACTCACGACATATGCAGAAAAAATGTCATTTATATGACAAAAATGAGTGCAATAATGTTTTTAATTTAGGGTCAATTGGGAGCCAAATACAGCCATTATTGCGTCACATATTGTGTTATTTATCTGTCCAGATCCACGCGTCAGGCTCAGTAACTCTGTATTCCACAGCCCAAGTCCTAATCCTTGAGTGAAACGGGCAGAGCTCTGCACCACGTAGCCTCCCAACCATGGCTGAGGCACTCGGGTACAGCCCTCAGATGGAGCATCAATGATGAGTTCTTCCAGTCAGCCTAGGGTCAGTCTTGGGGCTCTGGAGCCTAGGCTTGGCCGCTCTGGGATTGGGGACTGTCAAAACCCGCCACCCCTTAGTTCCCCAGGGTGAGTGATCCATCTCTGAACGGATGGCATTGTCCCCCAGAAGCACTGCGCTACAGGAGAAGCAAGGGGGTGCAACCCAGCTAGGGAATAAATCACCAACGGAGACAGCTCGCACAGCGAGGGCCCGCCTGCAGTGCTGACAGTGCTAGGGGAAGAGGGCCAGCTCTGCTTGCCTGGGGCATCGTAAGGCCCTCACAGGTGCACCGTTCTAATTGTGCCATCTCCGTGTTCTCTAATCTCTCCCTAGAAACCGCAGTGGTGGAATTAGATGTGACCAGAATGCAATCTTGTCGGTGAGTACTCGGTATAGCGTTATTCGCGACAGTACTTGTCACTGGTTTGGAGGAGTTTTTCAATAGACATTTGGTTTGCCTACGTCTGGTGGCTCTAGGTGAAAATGTGGAAACCACCGGGGAATCTCTTGTCCTCTCCTCGCAGGACAATGCCTTTACAAGTGCAGAGGTTGAGTCCGGCGAGGGAGAGCGAGGGGGACTGTTCAGCTGCAAGCCCTGTGGTTCCAAATCCACAGGAGTGGGGACTGATACAAGCAGAGGGCGGGGGAGTATCATGGGATAGACAATCAACATTGTTCATCAAAATCACATCCACTACTTTAGCCAAAATAAATTGGAGCTTCCGCTGCTCTGCTGCGATGTTAGAGCATAGGGACATCAGGGACTCGGTGTTTGCCAATATCATGTCCAGGGTTGTGGACGGGATATGGGCCGCAAATTCATCAGTGAAGGAAGAAGCCTGTGATGTGGTTATCCTCTCAGGTTCACTAGAGGAATCACAATAGGAAGAATCTGACGAGGAGAGCAGTCTTTGTAGGTCTGGTGTGGCAGACAAGTGTATACCTTTCATATTATCCAGTCCCAGGGCCCTTCAGATTTGTTGCTGGGTGCCTCCGAAGTACAAACTAGTGAAATGGCTATGCACCTCTTTAGGACACACACTCCCAAAACTACTAGAGACTTGCACGCATAGACCAAGGCAATTCGTGCACATCAGATGGGCAGGTTGCAGGATTAGGAGTACAGTATGGAGGAGTTGGACAGATGGTAAAGGGCCATGCACCTGCTATCAGGTAAGACACTCCCAATAATTCATGTGTTGTTGCATTCCAAGAAGGTAAATGTTCGCAAGTCAAATACAAATAGGCATAATTAAGGATATTATTAGCGCTACTCACCACCAAGCCAGGAAATAAGGCGGTGGTACCTCCAAATGTTGAACACCGCACACTGCACACCTAAACACACTGCCAAACACTGCCCTGAGCAGGCGTAGTGCATTTATGCTGGGAGTCCTCCTCCAGGAGTGATTAGCAAAAACTGTAGAAATACTGCAAAATCAAGGATTTTCTGGGTTCGTCCAAGGGTTACTGCTGACTCTGCAGCCATCTAAACACACTGCCACACACCGCGCCAAGGTTTGTTTTGCCACATCAGGAGAAGAGCAGGCCCTATTGGCACCTTGGTATCTGCCCATCCAATACACATAAGTTGGACGCTGAATATTCTTCCAAGCTGAGAACCGATCGTTTGCTGGCAAGTCCCATTTGTGATAAAACATCTTTTTATTGCACCCAGATGAAAAGTCCATTGGCAAAGATTGTAAAGCTGTCTGATCTGACTAAATACCCTCTGACATGATTCTCTAGCTGAATCTGTGGCTGTAAGAAATATGTTCTGTGAGATAACCAAATTCCAGATCTTCATTGCCAAGAGACAAAGATGTTTGCATTGACTCCCTTACTGTTTATTTCTTTAAAACATTGCTGTTGGGTTGAGGGCTGGAAAAAGGGATTTTAGGTCCAGAAAGCTAAAATGGTTTAGTTAAGGAGACCAAATATTACATATGTTCAGATTCTTGGACGATGCCCCCATCTATATTCTCATGAATCTGATATTAAAAAAACTTCAGGATCAGTAGATGGAACTGAATCCCTCGAAGGAGATTGGGTTCCAGGGGCAACCATTTGCAATCCACTTTAAAATAGGAGAGATCAAAATGATGAGGTTGGGCGTTCACCATCTTGAACACACTAATCAGACGAATGCCTTTGAAAGCATACAATGTAATGTCTGGCTGATCTGTGTGCACCAGAGGGCAAGATAACACAAGGCCCAGGATTCTCTTAAAGCACCCCGCTGCAGTGGATTTCCTGCTATGCAAACCCTGAATACCTGTTTACATGGCCGCAATGAACTGCAGAGGTTGTGTGGGAATGAATGATTATTTTATTCATTGATTGAGCATCCCAAGGGAGAAACCTGCCCTAGGACCACTTTCGTGTGAGCAATCAAGTGTTGGGAAGATTGAGAAGAAACCAGCCAAACGTCCAGATAATGGTGTGCAAGACTGCCTAGTTGCTTGTGCTGAGCACTGTAAGGGAGGCATGGTATCACAAGTATGACACTGACACAAAAGTTGCAATTTGAAAACCTTTATTGAAGTTTCAATCGGTTTGGATAAACTCCTACTTTGCCCTGTAGCTAAGATGGGAGTAGTCTCGACCATCAAATACCAAACAAAACAGTCCTAGTTGTGTCCACCAAATCAAAACGGCCTATACTAACAAAAACGTAATGCCTGCCCTATACTTTGTACAAAAATGTGAAAAGGAGAATATATATGCAACAGAAAGTTTGTGTTCAAATATAAAGAATAAATGTGGCTGAGTCAGCTCTCCTCCCCACGTTGGACAGCACGGAGTAAGGTGGTGCCTGTAAGCAAGATGACACAACCTGGCTCAGGCTCTTAACACAAAGGCAGTTCATTATGTGGATCGAGGCCCACCTGGCCTTCCACATAAAAGTCTTTCTTTCCAACTTTCAAACACAGTTCATCAAACAGTTCACGTTGGTCCCCCTCTTCCCGCCTCAGACCTCTTACAGCAAATTTCACATTGGTCTCCCTCAGCCGGGCTCAGACCTCTTATAGCAAAAGTTCACATTGGTCTCCCTCAATCGGGCTCAGACCTTTTACAGCAAAACAAAACTCTTGCTGGGGTTCCCTTCTCCAAGCTTCATTCACCTCCTTGAGGGATTCCCTTCCCCTAAAGTTTTATACCTTCAGTCTGCCTCTGTCGGGCTTAGACCGTTTCCTAATGTTGAAGACTTTTGAATGTGTTTGGTTTTTTCTTCAGACCTCTGCAGGACCACTTCAACTTTCCAACTTGTAACTCACACTTGTATATCATTTGCCCCAGTGCTTCATGGTTTGGGTAGTTCACCGTACAATGTACCAAAGTTAATCGTTCACCTTTTTATTCTCCCCCTTTTCTCTGGGTCAACTTTATTCACTTTGTCCTTACAGTTCATTCACTTTATCGCTACAAACTCTTCACCTTTTACAGAGACGTTCGAGAGGGCTACTTTCTTTTGCCGAACCACTCCATTACTCAGTGCCTCTGACAGCTATCGTTACTTTAAAGTTCATTTGCAGGTCTAACCTTCTTCGCGTCTCATCCACATGCATGCAGCCTTCAATTGTGTGATATGTTGCTACGTCAATCTTTCTTTAGCACACACCTATCTCTCACGTCGCTTGCCAACTCACCAGCTGTGTGTGTTTCTTTTCATTTCTATGCTGCTTTGATTCTCAAGTCAAGGTTAGTACCACAGGCTTAACCTCGCCTTTGGGGAGAGTTGCTGGCGTCCTTGAAATAGAATGCAGCTTTCTTGTTTGGGACTCTGTCTCCTCCACGCTCCTTTCGTGACCTTTGGAGGCAATGACCTACTGTAGGGAACTCCTGGGATTCTCCACCTGTGGCTCTCGTCCCTAGGTCTGTTGCTCTGCTACAGTCATTTCGCCTTCGCCCCAGAAGTTCTGCTCTTACTCGTATTCCACCTGCTCAGAATGTGTTTCTACGTTCCCCCTTTTATCCATGTCAGGAGAGCTAATTGGTATCAGATGTATTAACTTAGGATGAAGTGCCTGACTTCGCCTGACCCAATTAGTGGGATATGTCCAATGTGATGTATACATGTTAGGGTGTTTACTCTCAGTCGTCCTCTTCCTCAGTCCAGTGTTTGTGTGTAAAGGGAGTTGGAAAACTGGAGAATCCTATGAAATAGGAGGGATCAGGGGTTTGGGAAAGGGAGGAATACTGCATCTCGCCACCAGCTGTTTCACCCCCAATCCCTGAAGAACCCACACCCAGGTGATCCTCCCGCACTGGTCCACCCCCAGGGTCTGGATCCAAAGACAATGGCCGTGCCCTCGCCACCTGAGAGAGAGATCCCCGGGCAGTAGCAGGCGAGGCACCCTTTGGTTTCTCAAAGCACCAACTACTGCCATTAACTTGGTGAAAAAGCTTAGTGCTGAGCTTAGACCAAAGAGCATGATTTAGTAGTAAAATTCCTTCACCACACAAATTATGAAACCTTCTGTCGGAAAACCAAGTTGGAATGTGAAACTGTGCCCTGCAAATCAACAGCAAGAAGCCAGTCTCCCATAATGCAAAAAGTCTGTGCAACACCACAAATAGACATTCTCTACAGGAAGATGCTTGTTAAAGTGAATCAAGTCCAAGATTGCTGACACCCTGCTGTACATTTCGGGACTATAAAGATCTAGAAGTAAGACAGCAATGATTCTTTCAAAGGTTTTGGCACTTCCTAACGCAATACTATTGATAGGTGAAGATGTAAAGGGGGACGAACCAGACCAGGAAAAGAAATTGATACAAACTAAAATCCTTTTGGACAATGGACAGGCCCAAGAATTCTGATAACTGTGGAACCAATATTGAATGTGATTCAAGATGTATGCCCCTGCCGCAGTTGAATGAAACTTGATTGAGAGTTGACCAACTCCCAACCTGTTTTCTGAGTCTTTTTTGTTCTTTTGTGCAAGAGATTCAAGTAGAAGAAGAGATAAGTCCTTTGCACTTCTGTCTCAGTCCCCTTCTTTGATTTAAGTAGTATTTGTCCTGCCAAGTTCACCTTCCGGGGAACTGCTGATACCGAGGTGAAAATGGATTGAACCTGATGGTTTGGAAATGTAAGGTCTGTGAAAAGGCCTGTTTGACATTAAAATAAGACCTTGGCTGTCACCAGGCTACAATTATTATTGATTGCAAACATAGTCCAGAGTAAAGTGAAGAAGAAACTTCCCGCCAGGGGACCACTTCGGTGGTGATAGTGCGTGGTACAAATGTCCTTTAACATTAACATTAACATTAACATTAAAAGGCAAATGGAGGACCCTCTCTTGCCGTAAGACTTAAAACATGTGTGCATCCTAATTAAGAAGGTCAATGACATTCCCCAGACAGTAGATTCCACTTTATCAAACGGAGAGCTAATAATTTAATATGCTAAGCCTCCTTCATCCCCATTCCTGCTAGGGACCTCATCGTTTTATTAAGGACGGTCTTAAAACAAAATATTGCAGACCATCACTGCAAATATGAAAATGTCGAATTTTTAAAGCCCCATTTCACCAAATATATATGTAGGGAGATGGGTTAAATTGATAATACATGTGGGGGTATGGGAGGTGCGTTTTGCATCTCCCCTCCTGCATATATATGCAGTGAAGTGTGGTAAAAGAACAAATACATTGGGTATTTTCGGATTCAGCGTGTTTTTTTATATTTTCACATAGATCCTCAAGGACCACCATTCCTGGAGTGCAATGCTCGAACCACATCCCAAGCACACCACAAGCCATTACTGGTGGCAAATTGGACTGCCTGAGGGCAGTTCCTACCTATCAAATGCAGAACTGTGTCTTCATTAGTCACCGGGGCTCTGTTTCCCCACAACATCTCTAAAATGTCTGTTATGATTTTGGTAAGCAGAACAGCACAGAAAACAAATATATATCCTTGAAGAAAAGAAACATTTTACACAGCAAGTGTGACGGTCTGAACTGGAAAAAGCATACCTGCACAAGCTACAGTTTTTTTTAAAACGTAACCTAAAAAGAGGACAACCAGGAGCTGGACTCAATCAGAGGGAACATCTAACAGATGCGCGTCCAGGCAGCCTCCACCTTACTGAACATCATGGATCACTCAACCTTTGCACTGGGACATCATGCCAAAGTTCATCCTGCTTGTAGTGCCCCCAGAAGTGATTCAGTTTGCACCATACAAATTAATAAACTAAACGAAACTGTTAACCTATCCAGTGGAAATGCTGAAGAGTGGGAGTGCATGCTGATGGAGAAGTAAAGACAGACCTGACCATAACTGAAGGGGAGAGAAAGAGGTTTGAGCTTTAAAGAGAGCAAAAACTACCGCTCTCCGGTTGAGCTTAGCCTTCTAAACTAGATCTTAAAGCATTACAGCACCTGATCCAATACCTTTTCAAAGGAAGGGCATTTCAATCATCAGATAAGGGAGGTGGGAAGTTTGTGAAGCAAGAGGAAGACAGCAGGAACAAATAAAGGGACAGTTCTGAAAGAGCTCAGGCAAAGCCGTAAACTAAAGCGTCATGAGCTCCCGAGCAAGTGGAAAACTTGTGATATTTCATCAGGCGCAGCCTGCGCATACCATGCCCAAACCGAAGATACAAGACAAATTGAGATCTCTTGCCTAACACCTATCAAATGACTTGACAATAAAGGGCTGGGTCCACAGAAAGCACAATAAGGGATTCTGGGATACAACTAATAGAACTGGATTTGCAGCAACGGCCAGGTAGACATTCAAAAGATTATGCAGAAATGTCTTGCAATTATTAATAGGGCTGGGAAGAATTTCTGGAAGTGTATTTATGATTGTTATTTTATCCTGGCAGTTGGTTTTCACCTCCCATAGAGTGTTTCCACTGTCAGCATTTCAGGTGAGCTTGCGTGAGCTGACCTACAGTACCATTCAGCTTGGAAGTCTTCTACTTTAACTGTCACCCATAGGACTAACACTGGTTGGATCAGCAAATATAGCCGCTGCCCACGATGAACCCAAAGATCGCAAACCAGACTGAAAAAATGGGTTGTAAGCTTTGTAAAGAACCTAACTAATACATATACACCTGAAACTCTCACTAACCTGCAGTCCAGAAGCTTGCACTAACCTGATGTCCAGTCAACAACCAAGACCCTTGCAAGAACAGTGTTCTGTGTCTCACATCTCAGTTACAAGTGAGCGGTTCCTTCTGGAAATGCAGGAATGCGACCACGCGGTTAGAGGAAATCACCTAACCACTTTATCACGCACCACGCACCACACACAGACCACGTCATTGCGTGTCTGTGCGATGAGTACGGGAAGCTAATGGTGCACAGAGTATGCGAGGCAAGAACCTGATATCATACCCCTTGCAATAACCCTTCCCTCATGGTGAAAGACCCTCCATCGATCAGGGCCAGGCTTCTCAGGATGCAAAGCATGACATCTAGCGAGGGGTCTAGGTGCTGTGACATAATTAACAGACAGCCATGACCTTTGGTCAAAGCCATATACTTTTCGATGTATTAGATACTGCAAACTGTGTCAGTGATAGCGGGAGTCAACAATACATTTCACTTTACATTCCTACTGGGGGTTTACAGCTGGAAGTTTCACTGCTGCAGGGCGTGGATATTTCAAGAACTCCAGAACTGGCTTCAAAAGGAAAACATGAAAAACACAAGGTGGATCCTGTACTGGGTTGGGAGTTTTACTGTCACTGCCCCTGAATTGATGTCTCGCATTACTTGAAACGGGCCCTATGAATCATAGTTTATTTTTTTTACTAAATGATGGAAGTTTTGATGTGTTGAGTCAAAAGCCATACTGAGCCATTGCCCCTGTAGGGTGGTGACGTTCTACTTTTCCTGTTTAAAAAACGACAGGCTCGAAAAGTTGTTTGCTGCAGAATCACTGGTTGCATGAATTAAGAAACAGGAATAGAGCAGGGGTGTACCCTTGAGAGAGAGGAAATTGAGTGTCTTTGATGGATGAATGTTATGAATCATTAAATGCGAACTCCTAGGGGCAGCAATCATATCCAACCTTTTTTGTATTCAGCGAGAACACCTAATGTACTGTCCAAGGGTCTGATTCTCGCTTTCACTTTGGCCAACGCTTTTCACTCCCATTTCTTTGCAGACTTCTCGCCAGAATCTAGAAATTTATTGTGTCCCTCTGTCTGCGATGATGGTTTTAGGAACACCATGGAGTCGTATTATATGTTGAAGAAAGATTTGAACCAACTTGGGGGCTGACAATGTCTCCTTTAAGGCAATACAATTAGCCATTTTAGTGTAGGAGTCAATTATCGTCAAGATAACAGTGTATCCTCCTTCATTGGGTATATCTGTAATGAGGTCCATGGAACATATTTGCCAGGGGTTGGGCAAGGGATGCAGCATTCCCATGGGTTTTCTTTGAGGGGTTTTAGCGTGTGTGCAGACTCTGCATCTCGGTTTGTAATCCGCTGTATTTTACTTTGTACATTTCCACCATGCATTTCTTTGTATTTTCTCTAGGTTTTTTTTAATACCAAAATGACCTGCACCTGGACTGTCATGGCACCAATATACCATGGTGTGTTGACTGTCTCTAGCGGGTAGCCAGATGTTCTAGTTATGTAATAACAAACCCTGTTCTTCGGTATGTGGGGATCCTCTTTGAGAAATGTCTTCTTCATCTACGGAGCATACGGTTTCTTAAAATCCTCTTCATAGGACAACAGGGAAGCTTCAACTGCAGAGACAATCTTTTCTGGAGAGATCAATGGAATTCCTTTACTTTCCACCTCTGCCCCTTTGTATGCCTGAGCTAGAGCATCTGCTCTGGTGTTCGGATTACCAGGTTTGATGGTCACGATAAAATCGAAGCGAGAAAGGAACTAAATTCACCTGTTCTGGTGCTGATTAATGATTTGTGCAGTTTTCAGGAAGCTGAGATTACGATGATCTGTATAGATGGTTATGGCCTATCTTGCACCTTTCAACAAATGCCACCAATTCAAAAAGGCTTTTTTATGGCAACCAATTCTTTATAAAAAATGCTGTAGTTTACCTAAGCAGGAATCAGCATGCAAGGATAATACACAGTGGGATTAGAACACTGGGGGTTCCTTGCTTTAAGTGTCAAATGCTTTATCTGTGACTGATATATGATATTTTATTTATATTGCGCTCGTACACAAGTGTTTCAAAGTGCGACAAGGCAAGGGAGGGGAACAGGTGAGAACCAAAACAACAATCTTACTAGCCCCAGTGACATTGAGAACATGCAAGTGCATGGGAAAGGGAAAGGAGGAAAAGTGCATGGAAGGGGGAGAGTGGAAAGTGCGCAGCAGAGGAGAAAACGATAAATAATAATAAATACAAATAAATAGATAATGGAGCAATAAACAGGGGTAGTGCAGCCAGCAAGTGGCAAGTGATGTGTTTGCGGCAGCAGAACTGGATAAGTCTGATAAGTGCACAAAAAGAAGAAAATGGGGTGTGGGGAACTGTAAGGGTACAGATACAGTCCTCAGTGCAAGGGGTGGCAGGGAGGCAGTGCAGGCGGGTGGTAGGGTGAGCAGGTACCTGGGCCCAGGGGATAGAGGGTGGCCAGGTGCACAGTGCCAAGAGAGAGCAGATCAGCAGGGCAGAGGGGGAGCAAAGGCAGATGCAAAGAGGAAAGTCTTGAGGTGCTTCCGGAACCGGAGATGGTTCTCCTCAGGTTTTAGAGTGGCAGGGAGGCTGTTCCAGAGGGAGGCCCCAGCCGAAGACAGAGATCTAGCCCTAGCCTCGTTTCGTTGAAAAACAACTGACCTTGAGGGAGTTAGAGGTAGAGGAGCGAAGAGCTCAGGAGGGGAGGTATTTGCACAGGGATAGCTGAGGGGATTTTGGACCCAGGCCCCAGAAAGCCCTGTGGACAATGCAGAGGGTTTTAAATGTAATCCTTGCATCCACTGGGAGCCAATGGAGAGATTTCAGAGCTGGAGAGATACGATCCCAGGGCTTGAGGCCAAGGACAAGTCTTGCAATCCTGTTCTGGATTAGTTGCAGAGCGCGAAGAGTGGAGGAAGGTAGATTTAGAAAGAGGCTGTTAAAATAGTCCAACCTAGAGAGGACCAGAGCTTGGGCAACAGTGAGCTTCTGGGGGAAGGAGAGGAAAGGAAGAGTACCTCTGAGGAGGTGAAGTAGGAAGTTTGACTTTTTAGAGACCTCCGAGAGGTGGGCGGAGAAGGAAAGTGTGGGGATAGGAGAAGGGCCAAGAGAGGCCGGCCAGAGAGAGAGGGGAAAGGATGGAGAAGGTGTGCCGATGAGGAGGATCTCTGTCTTGCTGGCATTCAGACAAAGATCATTGGCGGCACACCAGTCTTGAATGGCAGTTAGGTAATCAGAGTTGAGAGAGGGAGAGGAGGTGGCTGAGGGGAACCTGAAAATGCGTTGTGTGTCATCAGCGGAACACTGGAAATTTGAGCATAGAATGGCAATGCAGTGGGCGAGAGTTGCCAGGTATTGGTTGAAAAGCCAGGGTGAGTGGTTAGACCCCTGGCGAACACAGGTAGAGAGGAAGATAGATGATAGGAAGGACCCCAGTTGGACCTGGGAGGGTCAATTAGAGAGGAAAGAGGTCAGCCAGGCCAGAGCCTGATCAGTGATACCTAGGTTCTCACGGAGACGGTTGAGCAGGATGGTATGGTTGACCGTGTCGAAGGCAGAAGAGAGATCGAGTAGGATGAGGACAGAGAGAATGTTAGAGTCAAGGTTGGAGAGCAGATCTTTACAGATGTTCAGGAGAGCAGTTTATGTGCTTCCGGCCGCTCTGAAACCATACTGGTTGTCATGGAGGCCGCCAAAAGAATCAGAATGAAGGTTAAACTGAGAGATGGCCAGCTTTTCCAAGAGTTTTCCCAGAAAGTGAGTAATGGAGATTGTGCGATAGTAAGTCGGACAGGAAGGATCAGCTGTGGGTTTCTTGAGAAGAGGATGCACAATGGAGTGCTTCAGAGGGGAGGGGAAGGATCCTGAGGCAATGGAATGGTTGCAAAAATCAGCAAGAGCTGGAGCAAGGGTGTCCATGTGGTCCTTAATGATTTTAGAGGAACAGGGATGAACCTGTTTTGCTGAGGCTTTCATAGATCAGACTTGTCTAGTGACCTCATCAGGGGAGAAGAGAGGAAAGGAAGAGAAGGAGGGGGGTGGTTAAATGGGTTTAGCAAGCACAGACTGAGGGGGAATTGGAAGGGGGGGAAGGGTGGACAAGATGTCCTGGGTTTGTGAGATAAAGCGAGAGGCAAGGTCATTGCACAGAGCCTGGGAGGCAAGAGGAGGGGTAGAGAGTACAGCAGGGTTGGCAAGCTCCTTGCAGATTTTAAAGAGTTCGGCCGAGTTGTTAGATGCCGCAGATACACAGGCTTGAATATGGACTCTCTTCTTGGCGCGGACAGAGAGTCGGTATTGCCTTTGGAGCAGGCGACAGGACAGATTGTCAGAGAATGAACAAGAAGCCCTCCATTTCCTCTCAGTCGCCCTACACTTACGTTTAAGTGTAGCTAGGTCAGAATCATACCAGGAATTACACTTGGCTTTGGACTTCAAGTGGATCCTCATAACAGGGGCAAGAGCATTAAGAGTATCGGAAATGGAAGAGTAGAGAAGGGACATGGTTGTGTCTGGGTGTGAGTCAGCCAGAGGAGGAGGGGTGGGGGGAGAGAATGTGGCAGCGAAAGCCTCAACTGACACACGCTTCATAGGTCAGATGTCCAAGGATGTATGTGGCAGCGCTGGGGTGAGCTTGGCTTGGGGGGAAGAGAGTGAGAGATGAGAGGAGAGAAGGCAGTGGTCACTCCAGGAGAGAGGAGTGGTCAGAGGGATAGAGAGGGGGAGACCAGAAGAGATCAAGACATCAAGTGTGTGTCCAGCAGAGTAAATCGGGCCAGAGGGGAGAATAGAGGGAGAGGGAAACGCAAAGGTCGCGAAAGAGCAGGAATGAGGGACAGGGAGATTTGAGGTGGATGTTGAGGTCACCAAGGAGGACAATTTGAGTGGTAGAGGTCAGGAGGGAGTAGGAGAGGTCAGCCCACTCAGAAAGAAAAGAGGTGATTTGCCTAGGGGGCCGGTAGAGAGTCGCAACAGCAAGAGAGTTGCTAGGAGAGCTGGAGAACTTGCAGACAAGGCATTCGAAAGACTGAGTTCCATTCAAATGGTATCCCTTTCTTCAACATCTTCATCAAGGGAACCAGGAGTTCTGAGTAATCTGGGTTAAACCTGCAATAGAAAATGAAAGAAACTCTTTCCTGGTCTCTGCTGTTCGGTGGACTCAAACTACGATCCGAAAGGACTCAAAACCTTGCAACATGAGGGAGGGCAATAACCACCTTGGTAGGGGTGTTTTTGATTGAGTGATTTATGGCTAAACCTAGTAAGCCTTTTGCACTGCACATCAATTTACATAAGATTATCACAAAAAAGAAAGAATTCCTATGTTCTAAAATACAAACTAACTTAATACAATGTTCCACTTTTACAGCAGCATCCATTAAAACCTTTGTATTATACTGCAATTTATATGAATATCAATGATCAATGTTCGCACCTCTAGCTATACTGCCCTTATGATCTTTTAGGTAGATACTAATGACAATAACTCACCACACATCTGGCTCGTATCTTCATCCGGTAACTGCTTCAATACCTTTTTCCATATGTAATACCCTGCTGCTTTAATGACTAGGGACTCAGCAGAGTATACATCTGCCCGAAACTGATCCATACTGAGGCTTAAGGGAGAGCTCAACATTTTCCATAGACTATAAAGTACAATTCTGCCAGAGGCGAGCAACTGATCAAGATATGTCTAGCGGTCTCAACACTGTCCCCGCAGATGCAAAGTAATCATTCAGGCCAAGGGATGCCCTTCCGGGCGCCACTATATTCCCCAACAGGTAGAATGTTAAATCGTAAATATACAAAAAAACAGTGCAAGTCAGTTTTATGAGATAACTACACGGCTAGTTGGCTGTAAAACTCTGCATAATTAACAGGGAATATCTCTTTTTAGTCACACCTTGACATCAAGATGTTCTTCCAAAGTATGCAACAGATCTCCTTATGAACAATTACCAGGTTTAACACCTTTGCGCTCCACTGCAAGGCCCAATAGCAAATGATTTTTTTCCTAGCCCACCTAATTTTATCACCAATAATTTACATCTTGTTATTTTCCATCATGCCAAAAGGGAAATTCGGCCGATTTCCAGTCTCAGAGCTTCTACTGGGACTTCATTAGGTGGACCCAATAATGAACGCTGCACTTTACCGTCCACTGCATCTATGCAGCATATGGGGTGCTGCGGGAGCACCTCTATTCTCTATTCCATACATTATTCCTGGTATGATACACTTCGTACATGCTTCCACTAAGCCTTCAATAGAATTACCTTCAAATTCTTTATGATCTCGGGTGGAAGGGCATCCATATAGAATGAGTGAGATGGCATGCTCTTAATTGGTACCCCCAACTAAATAGGAGTATCTGCAGTATTTTGTTTCCCATATGCCATACACAGTTCTTTTGACTTCCGCCCTTATTCCCTATAACCATGATTTTTAATTGGTTTAATTTATTCTTAGCTTGTTGACTGTCGCATACAAGTGCAGAGCTTCTAATGAGCGCTGGAGGCCGATGGGTGTTTGGTCAATAAGCACTGTATCATCGCCATACGAGAGCTATGAAATGCTCTTGCTGCCGCGCTTAGGCGGAAAATTGTGACTGGACTGCAGCGTCTCGTTCATATCTGCAACATGTAAGTTAAACAACAAGGGTGACAACACACAGCCTTGCTTAAGTCCTGTGTTTGTGTAAAAGGGTTTAGATGTATGTCCTTCGTGTGATAAACATACCGTTACACTAGTATCACTGTAAAGTAGCTAAATGAAATATAATAAAAGTGCCCCCCACCCCCATTGCTCCAACTTGCACCACAGTAACGATACACAGTCAAAAGCTGCTTTATAGACAACAAAACAAAGATATTAATGACTAAGGGCATCTGCCATTAGACGCTGTAAAGACCAAATGCTATGGGTTGTGCTACGGCCCTTTCTAAAGCCGGTCTGCTGGCATTTAATTAAATTGGCAGACTCGGCCCACTTATTTAACTGTTTCAAATATAGTTATAATTTTTCTTTTATAACCCGCTTAATACCAGAGATTCGTTTCTAAGGGCGGGATTGGATTCGAACCTGTGTTGCGCTGCGTTGTCGTGCTTCCAAGACAAAGGAGTTACCCCTGAGTTATCCCCCATCACTATAGCAACATGGCATAGATATTCCCACTGCAGTACAGCATGGCACGGTCTCGAAAATTGAATGGGTCAGAACACAATCCCTTTTAAAGTAGGAGAAATAATATAGATTAATGCCATCTTTATAACATGTGTGAATAACTCATGCAACAAAGAGGCCCATAAGTCAGGATTTCTTTTGATCACTCCATTGGCAATGCCATCTGGACTTGGCGACCCAGAGGCTTTTACCCTACTAATAATCAGTCATTAGGCTTTCTTACGCGTTAGCCAAAAGCAGCAGAATAAGTACCACAATAGATATTCAAAGAAGATACAATGTCCAAGAATACTTAAAATAGAAACAGCACTAAAATGAATAAGACATAAAATGAGCAAATATACAATTGTTCGGATGAAAAGTGTGCAACGTGTAACAATAACATTAAACATTCAAGCCAAATGCTGAGTCATGGTCTGATTTGGGTACTATCGTTACATTGCCCATTTTACATCTCTTTAGCCATGCCCTGCAAATGTATTTGGATACAAAGTGTACCGTTGTCAGATTGCTGGTGTACTTGCAATAAGCTAAGGCGTCAACGAAATGCCAGATGTCGGCCAGTCTGAAAAGTGGGAGCAGATATTTTGCACGATAATCCTTGCATCCCTCACAGAAGAGCAAGAGATGGGCAATGGATTCTTCGCTAGCCTGACAACCACGCATATATTGCCCCTCGACCTTCACCAATTCTGCATAAATAGTGCAATTTTTAGGGTATTAAGGTGGAGCTGCATGTATAGGGAGCGGGCATATCGCGGGCTGATCATGTCCAAGTATGACTCAAAACCAAAATTGAGTTTGTGCAATGCATAGTGCAAGCCTGTGCTAAGGGTGGTACATTCCTCTTCCAACCTACGATGGAAGAGGACACCACCCACGTATTTTATCTGGTGCCTCAAGTCACTAGTCATCAATTCAGGTGTTCTCCAGTGCTGATCTAGGATCAATTTGGACAGTTCAATTTTCTCAAATGTGAACCATGGGAGGAACTTGGACCATGCCAGAGACAAAAAGATGCACCTGGGCTTCTTTGTATACACCGAAATCTGGTGAGCTCCAGATCCTCATCCAATACAAAAGGTCCTTCAACCTGTCTTGATCTTCAACCGGTTGGACATCACATTCCATAACTATGGTAGCACTGGATGTTGAACTTGGAAACTCGAGTAGCGTTTCTTTAAAAAAAGAATTCAGCAATGCCCAGGGGTGTCACTCCTACATGTCCCCAGAGCAAGCCCCATGTAATAAC
Organism: Ambystoma mexicanum; assembly: GCF_040938575.1. Lineage (NCBI taxonomy): Eukaryota > Metazoa > Chordata > Amphibia > Caudata > Ambystomatidae > Ambystoma > Ambystoma mexicanum. The sequence continues at coordinate 846,628,251 of NC_090934.1, forward strand.
GAGGCAATTGCCTGCATCCAATGTAGTAATAGGGCTGGGCTGATAGCGTCACTATGGTGGGTACAATTAAATCGCTCTATAACGCCACAATACTTTTCAAGGGTGGTCATTGCATTGTTTACCTGCTGCAACCACAGGCCATTGTCTGTGAACGTAACTCCAAGATAATCGTAGGAGACCTGTTCGAGGGGGGGTTCCATCCTCCTTGATATCAAGCCTCAAGGGTTGTGCTAAGTGGGGTCTAAAGACAAGTGTTTTTGTTTTCTCTTTGTTAAGTTCCAGACCCAATTCATTGCATTTTCCAATAAACCTTGCCAGAGTGGTCTTAAAACCAATTGGGATGTCACCAACAACACTGCGTAATCCACTAATAACAATGCAGGAAAGTTGGTGCTGCCCAGTCTAGGTGGGTGCGTGCCTCCAACTCCTCAATAACTTTGTTAGTATGATTTGCAGTGATTTGCCCGCGGCAGAAAGTACCGCGAGCAAAACGTTCACATGAGAAAGGTGCGAACTACACAAGGTTTGCACCTTTCTCATGCGAACACACATACAAACTCACACCCACACACACAACACACCCATAACACCCCCCACCCACACCCTCAGCACACCCCCACCCACACCCTCAACATAAACAAACCCCACTTACCTTCATCTTCACGCTGGGTTCCTGCAGCGCCAGTTCCCTTTCACTTCCGTGATCGGGAACCGGCACTGCAGGGTCCTTTTCTTTTCTTTTTTTTTGTAACGGAAGGCTGCGGGGGGTGTCCCCCGCAGCTCCTGCTCACTATACCATAAAGTATATAGAGCGGGGTTTGCGGGGGACACCACCGCAGCCCCCTTTTTTATTTTTTAAACGGAAGGCAATCCCCGCTCACTATACCATGAAGTATAGTGAGTGGGGCGATGCGGGGGACACCCCTGCAGCCCCTGTTTTTTTTTATAATGCTACCACCAAAGGTTCGAACTTTTGGTATTTGAACTTTTGGTGGTAGCATTTTTAGAACTTTTGGACTTTGTGAACATTAATTTTCGGTAAAATTGGCCTGGACCGTTAGTATAGATATTAAAGAGGAGTGGGGCTAGCACGTATCCTTGCCTAAGGCCTCTCTGTACGGAAATTGGATCTGTCAACAGGTCCCCCAACCCCTGTGTACAAACGCTTTATTGTCAGTGCACAGCTACCGGATTGAGATCAGCAAGTCTTGAGGGATGCTTTTGCTGCTCATCACTGGCCACGAGGAAGTTCTGGGGACACTGTCAAAGTCGATCTTTAAGTCCACAAAGACTGCATATATCCTGGCTCGGTTAAGGACTGTATTTATCCAGGATTAAATAGAGTTGAAGTCTATTGTGCTGCACCCTTTTAGAAAACCTGCTTGTAAGTGGCTAAGGAATCCTGCTCTGTCTACCCAATTCTGTAGTCTCTCTCAAATAACTTTGGCGAAGGTTTTCCCTGCCCCATCAAGAAGTGATATGGGGCAGTAATTCCCAGGTTGGTCCTTGTCCCCCGCATTACTCCACGACCTTGGTGTCACCCTATTCTCCATTGCTACAGTAAAAACATGGCACAATAGGGGGGTCCATATTAAAGGTTTGTCCTTATATCGGTCCACTGGGATCTTATCTGGGCCCGGTGCTTTACACGCTGATAGCACTTGAATCACCCTTTCTACCTCCCTCTCTGTGAACACCAAGCGGTTTACAGGCGGGAGGGCACATTCTCAGGTTGAAGGTGTTCTCTTCCAGCTGGCCCACCCTGGTTTGAGACAGTTCCATTAAATGCTTGTGCCACGAAGAAGAAGATATGCTACAATGGAAGACTTCAGGAGCATTAGGTTCTTTCCCTGCAGCCATTTTCCAGAATAGGCGGTAGCCACTGTTAACATATGCGGAATGCAAGTCGGCCCATCTATCCTGGTTGAATGCAACCTTTTTCTTCAGAGTCAATGATTTATATGTAGCCCTAAGAATGCACAGCCTTGTTTTGTCTACCCCTGCACCCTCCTTAAGACAACACATTAAATCACCATTGGCTGCTCTGCATTCCTCGTCAAACCGCCCATCCTTCTTTAGCTCCTTGTGCTTGATCTGTTTAGCAGGCTCGCTGAATACTGCCTGGCGGCTATTTGTCATGGCTTCATAATAATCCAAAATGGGTTTAGCGCCAAGTGGGTGAGTACAAATTGCTTCATTGTCGCACGGGATGGTATGTACACTTTAGATTTATAGTTGTTTTTCAACACGTCTCCCCATTTTACCCTCCTTATTTGGATGCCTACTACCTCTACATCTACAGATCTGGATGGATAGGATAGGTGTGCATTCCCCCAGGTGTCAAAATGAATGGCACTCACAAGCGGCTTGGGCTCGCTCTCATTTCGGTCTAATACAGATACATTTTCCATCAAAGGCCAAGCTTCAACGTTTTAACCAAAGAAATCAATTCTCGAGGAGCCATTTGTCCCAAAGAAAGTGGACCCTGCAGGCTGATCTGCCCTATTTCTACCACTGCAGGTTCTTAAACCCAGACTCTTTAAAATGCGAGCAGCATAGATTTCCTGTGGGTGTGCTCTTAAAGGACACTGCGCTATCAGTGCAGAAATTCCCCATGCATAATCCTGATCCATCCACATGTCATCAAGCTCTCGCAATGAAATACACGCACTCGGCACGCCGCAAGGACCTAAGAGGAATTTAGGATAAGCAAGGTCTGGAAAGGACTGTATCATTCATACATCATTTAGGTGAACAATGTGAAACTACATTGGAAGTTACAGATATCGATCCCTGTCTTGATGAGGACCATAGCAGGTCGAAACATGTGTTGACATAGGGGCAATTAGTTAATTAAAAACCTGTCAAGAAATAACCAGTGGTTTCAAATTGTTTGTCTTTAAGGACAGGTGCATGACAGAGGGGTGACTTATTTGTATGCTGTTTTGAATCAGGGGTTTGAGGATACCCTTAGCCACCCCGTCAAGTGACAGTCCCAAACCCCTATATAATTACACAAAGGAAGGTGTGATTGAAGCTTGAGGAAGGGAAGCCCCACAAATTGTGATTGAAAGGTTTGAGCCTGGCAGACGGAAACCTGTACTAAATGGTGGTAACCAGAAGGAAACTAACTTTTGTTCAACTGTATCACAAGCTAAAAGGTGGAGTGACAGAAAGCCGAGAGGTCCAGCGGATAAACAAACGACTTTTCGTGGAAGGCTACGTGGGCCCTGGTCCATTAAACTAACTGCATCCTTGTGTCTGAAGCCAGAGTGTGTCGCAAGGTCCAAGTGTGCCACCTTACCCCGTGCTACAAAACTTGGGGAAGGAAGTTTACTCTGCCATACTGACATTTCTCTTGGACACTGGTTTTCCTTTGTGTATTACACATTCCATTTACGCTTTTATTGTATCAGAAAGAGGGCAGGCATTAGCTTTATTAGTATATCCCATTATATTTTGACTAAGGACTGACTAGGACTGTATTTTCATTTTTTGTTTAATAGTTGAGAATACTCCCAGCTTAGTTATAGGGCAAGGTAGGAGTTTTCCAACCCCTTTTTTACCATCAGTAAAGATTTTGAAACTTGCAGTTCTTGTGTCAATGTCTACTTGTGATACCACAAGCCTCCCTCACATACAAGAAGGAGTTTGAGGTAACACAGTCCAACCAGAGATCCCCCACCTTCACAAGAGTCAATTTCAGTCCTGGTGTGGCATGGGAAAAGTAACAGGTGGGCAAAATGATGCCCAGCAGGGTGGGACACACTAAGGATTGCTAATTGACACTTATTAGCAATCCTTCGAATCCTGCATCCCCACGCTACTCCTCCATTCTCCAGTGGAAGTAGACAATGAAAAACAAAAATGAACTATGGTAAGCAGTGTGTCGATCCATCGGGGCGCGCTGCAGTGGCTTACAATCTAATGAGGGAGTCCACTATGGATCCTAGCCTCGTGCCTAACAGCACCAAACAGAGAGCGAGGGTGGATGTCAGTGTTATGCATCCCATGGGGACGGGGTCTCCTCTCTGCTCCACACCTGACGGGGCTTATAGCTTACTGCACAAAACAGGCAGCAGGCTTGGCACCCGCTGGGCTCACTATTAAAAAGAAGGATATCCTCAAGGTCGCAGGACAGAGGCATACGGACCATCCCCTTACAAAAAGGGTTATGGTATTTCAAGAACGATGCCCAGTATTACCTGAAAATGTAGTGCTGCAATGCAATCGGAAGTCAAGTATTCCTGATAGTATGTCGCACATATCATCAATAAATCATCGGTTTGTAACAAAAGGGGATCAGAGATAAGCAGAGACCCATCTACTGACATGAAAGGTTTGCTTGTTGACTTAGGCTCGAGAGCTACTTGTGCTTGATGTGCAAAACCTATGTCTATAAAATTCCCTGTGGCTCCACAGTTTATCAAAGTGATGGCTTCTAACCATTTCTGATGTCCCCAGTAGAAATCCATGGAGACGAATGGATCAGAAGAATGACTGGGTGTAATCTGACTTACGTTGTCATGGGAATATCCTGCATTCACACTCGTCCTGGGATTCCCTACTGAGGACGAATGTCCTTGTTTCCCATATTCAGGGAGGGTCTTCTTGGGCAAGTACGAACAAATGTCCAGTTTCACCACAATAAAAATAGAGGTTCAGTTTCTTTCTCCTTTCTCTTTCATCCAAAGATGCAGAACCTCATCCTCGGGTAAATTCCAACTGCATGGGTTCTTAATCGATGGTAGGCAGGGGTTCCTTTTCCCATTTCATAGTGGATCTACGAAAATCCAATCCTCTTCTTTCTCCCTTTCTATCATTAGACCGTTCATTGAGTCTTACTACAAACGAGATGTACTCAATTGGCGTTTCTAGTGGTGCTACCACTTGGCATAAGGTATCCTTGATGTCTTCTTTTAAGCCTTTATGGAAAATAGTGCGTTTTGCATCTTCGGGTGAACAGGTTTGGGAAACTAATCTACGGAATTGTGTGATATAAGTAAGGAGTTCCTGATTCCCTTGTTGAATTTCCAACGATGCATTTCTTATTGTTTGTGTGGCATATGGTCTATGAAACATGGTTTGAAACTATTTCAGGAATCCATCAGAATCGGGCAATAGCAGACTATTGCTGTTAATGTAAGGGGTGGCACAAGGGAGGGCATTTGTTTCTAACTTGAATGGTATAAAAGATGTCTTAGCCTGATCGGAAGCATATACTTGATGTTTATTTAAGTAGTGTATGCAACATTGGATCACAAAAGGTTTGACATGTTTAGGGTATCCACCATTCTTAGTGGGCATGGGTGGGGTCAGGATACTGAAAGAATCACTTGGGCTGGGTAGCATAGAGTAAGGATAGGGCGGACTTCCGTACAGGATGCAGTACCACAAATACCAGAGGATGATGCCTGACGAGACCCAGTTCCAAAGGGACTGCTGGTAGGAAAAGATTTAGTGGTTATCTGTTCTAGGGTTCCTTGTAATGCAGACATTGACTAGAACAATACTGAATTTTCCTGGCAGGACATGGCCAACTCTACCTACAAATGCTGCACTGCATAAGCAAAATCCTTTAGTATTGCTTCCATGTCCCGGGAGGAAAGTTTCTTCCAATCTGTCAGCACCTAGACTGCAGAGAAAAAGCTGACCCGCTCGGAAGTCAAAAAGACAATACTCCCTCATTCCCCAGAGGAAACCACCCACAGACTGATAGAAACAATGCTGTGAGGAAGTTCCCCTGAGGCGGGAGTGCTACTGGACACACCCTGGTATCTTGAACTGGATGGTTGATTATAATTCCTTACATCCATCCCATTTTTCTTTACAAACCGGGATCTGTGATTTTCTTTTTTTTCAGCAGCCCGTTTTGTTTACAAGTATGATGTCATTGCTGTCATTTCGGCATGACATCAACATGCTAAGGTTACACGCCTCTATATTAAGCAGCCATTTTGTCCTCCTTGTTGACAGATGCCTGCGGATCAACATGGGAGTCAGGAACTCCCGTTTTTGGCAATTTTGGATACAAAAGACAGGTAAAGGTTAGACTCTTTACAAATTGGGAACCAGATGTTGCTTTATATGAATATTATATAGCATACCTAATTGGGACATCTATATTTGGCTACATAGGAGAAGAATATTGAGACTACATTAAGGGTACAACTGCTACATTTTCATCTTGAAGCCCTGCACACCTCTGAGGAGGTGAGTGAATGAATCAGAATTGTTTCTTCTGTACAACACTATGAGTACCCACACCTAGTTAACGGCAGCACATTATAATGGTAATTATTTCACTTCACAGATAGACCTTTGGTCTACCCAGAATCTTGACGTGTACAATGTTCAGCACAGCCACCCTCATTTCATCTTATAGTATCACCATTAAGAGGCTAAGTGAGTACTGGAATACTAAGGCCAATAGTGGTCTGATTAGGGTCTTTATACTTGTGGTCTGAGTGACTTATTTTTACCTTTGGTATATATCCTATCCATAGGAGGAGGACATCTTATATATACAAGATGGTGACTGGTGACTATTCCATTGCAAATTTGTATTCATAGTAGAAGAATTTGAGTGCAGCTGTCTGCAAAGGGAGGGGTGAGGCTTTTGCCGACTTTGTCCTATTTTATTGAAAATCAACAATAATAGAGGACAGAATACCTGATTATATTGTCATTGTTAGGTTGCTTGGGATGGAACGCCACGCCAAACACACATATCACTTAGTTCCTTTAATGATACTTCCTGGAAATTTTACTCCATTACGACCATTGAGGTACATGTCAGTGTATATATGTACGATCTAATTGATACTTGCACTATCATTTTTGTTTGAGCCATGTTGTGAATAGTATTGACTTAATGTAACTATCGTCGATTACGCTCAAGCCAGGTTGAGAGATATATTGACCATAAGTAATTTTTGTTGACTTTGTATGTGAATATTATTATTCATATCCATATAAGATTATCTTTTCTTTGATTATTTGTAAAAATAACATCTTACTAAGACCCCTGATGAAGAGATGATTTCTCAAAATACATTGGGTCAGAACAACACAATTATCTTTCTTTAATACTAATGTCTATTTAGATGTATGAATTTATATTGAAATCTCACATGGCTGAAAGAAGATTCTTTACCAAGCAGTCTAATAGACCCAGAAAACTTGCTATTCATTGGCCTTTGAAAGTGTGCAGGGGACGTGTGTTCCCTACCTATGGGAACTTTTTCTATTTACTGTTGACGCTCAGTCCATGTGCCAGGACTGATTTTTCTCCCCAACACTTTACATTTATATAATCACTAACATCACTTTACTTAAAAATCTTTCCTGAAATTCAAACAGCAAGATGTTCACTGTGTAACACTTTGGATAATTTGAACTGGATGGACATGAGCTGTAGAAGGGATCAAACTAAAAAATAGCACGTAGAGGAGCAGAGTCTTGAGAACTTAAAGGGAAATGGGTAAGGAAGTAATACATGTGATATAGCCACTGCCCACGATGAACCTGATGAGTCTGAAGATCCGGAACCAGACTGGAAACACGGGCTGTAAGCTTTGTAAGAATCATACCCCTAATACATAAATACCTGAAACTCACACTAACATAAAGTCCAGACAGTCAGCAACCAAGAGGGTTGCAGGAACAGTGTTCCACGTCTCGCATCTCACTTATAAGTGAGTGGCTCCTTCTGGCAGGAACGCAACTCTGTGTGTTAGAATAGATTTTGAAACTCTGCTCTGGTGGACAGACGTTTAGGAGGCCACCATTGTTAGTGAAACAGGGAACACTTCTGGAAAGATAGCCAGACCAATTCATGGTAGCTTGGAGAGCAGTCACATGCCAAGTCACAGGAGGAGTGGGGGTGATTGGAGGTCTCTGCTGAGAACACACAGTAAGACACAAATGATTACCCTTAGACAGCAGTATACAAAAATATCTAATTTATTAGGCCCGAGAATAAACACAATCATCACCATTCAGGCATGGATGGTCGAGCATGGCCTTTGCCTGAATGATGATAAAACTGAGCTCATTATCCTGGGCACCACATTTGGCCTTAAGAGACTTAGCCCTGACTACACGTCCTTCAACATTGACAGCAACCTCATCAAAGTTGCCAAAGAGGTAAAAACCGTAGGTTTATACCTCGACTCAACCCTCACATTTACTAAACAAATAAACACCATGGCTTCCGCCACTGCATACACATGCAAACTTATCAGAGCGGGCAAACCTTTCCTCTCTATAAATAGCCATATCATTCTGGCCAGAGCCTTAATCCTGTCCAAGCTGGATTATTGTAACTCCCTTTACATTAGTGCCAATAAATACATTGTCAAGAAAATACAGAAACTTCAGAACAACGCCCTCAGAGCCGCCTTAAATATTGCAAAAAAAGAACACATCTCAGTGTTGAGAAGACAATACAACTGGCTTTTAACCAGCGATAAAATCTCATACACAAATGCTTAAATAATGCAGCACCTAGCTACTTGACCGAGAGAATTAACAGAAAAACCTTGAGTAGGCCCACAAGATCAACCAATACCAATTGCTTATCCGCCCCAAGATTCAAACTCTCTAAAGTCGGGGGCGGCAGTTTCCCAGTTCAGGCAGCGCTGCTTTGGAACTCGTTAACCTCTCCCCTATCAGCCGGCCAAACATACATTAACTTTAGAAAGAACTTTATCAAATGGTTCAAAGATACAGACCAGTAATCTCCCTTTACTAGCTGGTAATGCAATTTTACCCCAGAAAGCCTTAACCGCTTGCCCTGTCTGCTAGGCACTAACTGTTCCATATATATATATATATATATATATATATATATATATATATATATATATATATATATATATTGTACATACCCTGTATACATGTGTATTGTACATAACTATAACCTGCCTGTACATTCCCTTCTCTTTATCCTCTATGCAACTTTATCATCTTATGTATCTACACACTGATTCTTTGTTTACCTGTAACTGTATATATTGACATGTACTTTTTGCCTTTCCTGTAACCTAAGCTTAAAGCCTTCTTGTACCTCTGCGCCCTGATACCTCCGGGTCTGGCGTGCATTATAAATAAATAAACAAACAAGAGAAATATGAAATGCACAGTAAAAACGCCACTCAAACAAAGCACTTTGTAAAATATATACAGACGCTGATACCAATGCAGTGAAGTGCCAAACTCCGCCAAAACCTGTAAGAGAAAAGCACAGGCAAACTCTATAGCATAGATAGTATTCAGGGATGGATAAACCTAACTTTATAGGTCCAGCCCCATGAGGAATGAAGCCTTGTATTCAAAGTTCGATGCATGCGTAAAAGAGGTCTGTCGTGCGTAAAGTCACAAAGTACAATTTCTAGGGAGCTGGCAAAGGTCGGGATGGGATTCTGAAGGGTGAAAACGGGTTCCAAGAGTCAGGGGAGGATCTGCTGCAATGGAAAAAGCTATTCCCAATTTTTTGAGGACTTTAGGAAGTGGAGGCTACCCAAGTCAAAGAGAGGACCACAGGGGATTCCCTGTGCGTAAAATACAATGCCTGAACAAGAAGCCACCAGTAAGCATTTCGGTACTCACTGCAGTTTGCTCAGTTTGGGTCCAAACTTGGCAGTGGTTCTGGATAGTCCTTGGGCTTGGCTCTTCTGGGCACTAGGCTCCGTCTAGAGGTCGATACGAAAATAGATGCCGATCTGCTGGTATGCATTGAGGACCCCTCCTCAAATCCACAAGACCTGTGATTGTTTGCACCCAGCCGGCCAATGAGGAGATCTGCCCCACTCATGCGTACCAGCAGTGGTCCAATCAGGGATCACAGTGGCTCTCATGCTCTTGTGCACATCAGACATCCTGGAACCAGTAGTAAGGATTGGGACCAGACTGTCCCAGCCAACTTCCTAGGTATCCACACACATGACCTGCGGTAGTCTTGGAAAGAAGTGCCTTTCCGGAGGTAACTGCATGCCCAAATAAGGAATTCCTGGGCCACAAAGACCAGGGGGAAAGCCAAAGAACAAAATGGCCAAAGTAGTATACAAAAGACCTTGTGGTAGGGCCATGGGGGACACTAGCCACAGTTATGAGCCAAACACATTGTACGTGGTATGGCTCGGTAAAAAGTTATAAAATTATACAGAAAAGCTTCTGCTGCCACCAGTCCACTCCTAGGCACATTGTCCAGTCACCAGAAAACCCTTAGTGGATGACAAGGGCCAGAAAACACAAGGACCCCATTGAACAGTACAGTGATGTACTTTGCACAATGGTAAAATGTTATCAAAAGTGGCAACAAAGTCCAAAGGCACGGAACAAGGAACTATGATGCCTCATTGAGAAGTTCATCATTCGGCCAAACAAGTCGTTTTATCCACATCATCTCATGATTTCAACATATAAAAGCTTTCTCCATCATCGTGGCTTCTTATTCCATAATTGTTTCTTGGCTCTTTTTCACTTAAACACATATGTCTTGGTCATTTGCTTTCAATTCGGTGTTCAAAAAAGATAAGGGGCTGTTTCGTTCAGTTCGATATTCAGTAGAAATAACTTTCACTTGTTATATTCAATTCGGTATATAAATAATGGCACTTGTTCGTGTTTCCTTCATTCATTTGTTAAATAAGGAGAGCTTTGTATGTATCATTCAGTTTGGTATTCAATAAAGTTATTTGTATTGATTTAATTCAGCTTGGTTTTCAGAAAAAGATAACTTTCATTCGCTTTGTTCATTTCGTTATTCATAAGTTGTACGTTCATTTGGTTCCATATCCTGCTACTGTGTTCACATGTTTTTCTGAGCTCCCCGGTGAGTAAAGTGTCCCTGACACTTACCTGGGCATTGCCGCTCCTCCACACAGCTTCTCCCCTTCTGTGGAAAAGCCTGCTTGCCGGGCGCTCCTTGCAGCACTCTCAGGCAATCGTGCTGAGCCTCGCTGGCGCGGTTTGACAGCTCGGCTCTTCGTCCTTTATCCCAGGGCTTCTGCGACCTGCACTATTCCTCTTGCAGGCTCCCTATGGACTCAACAGGTGCTCCGACATCCTGGCTTCTCTTGCTCTCACACGGCTCCTTCTTTCACTGCTCTCCTCTTCCAAAGCCTCCCCTGCAGCTTCATAGTTCCACCGTTTATACACGTGTGGTCCAATATGGACTGCAGGGTGTCCCATCAAGTACTGTTGCCTGACTCTTATTGGTAGAACATGCCTTCTTTGTCCCAGTACCACAGTGGTGAGAGCAGGTAATCTTCACTACTCTCAGTTGCTTCTTCTTCATCTAAGTACTTAAATGTATTCCTGAAGGGAAATGGAAGGGAACACTCCTAGAATAACCCATAAAGGTTGGGGGAAGGGTAGGTTGATCAACACAAGGATAAGGGGAATTCTATGTCTCACTCCCAATTCCCAGAGACCCTCTACCCAGGTGATCCTTCCTCGCTTGCCCACCCCCATGGTCAGGATCCAATAGCGATGGCCTTTCCTGGACTACCTGCATAGAGGAACCCAGGGCAGTACGAGGGAGAATACCTTCAGGTTTCTCACAATGCCTGGCCTATGCTCAATAGTGAAGTCTAATAGACCACAGTAGCAACTTAGAATTATCACCCTTCAAGTGCATCTGCCACTTCAAGGGCCTATGGTCAGTCTGCACAGTGAAGTGGGTCCCATAGAGGAAGGGCCTCAGCTTCCTAAGGGCCCACACGATGGAATGACATTATCTTACCACAGTGGACCGCCTGAGCTCTAGTTCCTTAAACTGGCGACTGATGGATCCAATAAGGTGTTCCCTGCCTTTCTCATCTAGCTGTGATAGAACTGCACCCATCCCGGTGTCAGAGGCTTGAGTTTAGAAAGGTTCATCCCTATGCATGCACTCCAGAAAATAATATATATGGAGAATGTATAGGTGTAGTGTTTAGTTTATTAAAAACATAAACCAAGCTGGTTCCATGTGATTTTCACAGCCACTTGTTTTATTTATTGGAAATGTGTATGGTGCCTATACACAATCTACTACTACTTGCACTTCACATGCATACTCAAACGCAGTCAGCCAGTCATCATACACACTGAGAAGATCTTTAGGAAATCTAGGATGTGGGGAGGGACCAGAACCATTCCCAGACCTTCTTAAGCAGATGTTGGTAGCTTGAAGCTTGGCAAGCTCCAACTGATGTTCCCTATCGTTCTGTTTCACCACCTTTTCCATCTCTAGCATAGCCATGTTAAACTCAAGTCTCTCCTTTCTTCTTTATCGACGAGCACCGAGGATACACCTCTGTCCTCATCCCTTCCTCATGAGGCCCATGAGGCTGCAGGAGCAACTGAAGCACAACCTTCGAGAGGTAAGCTGTGCATTGAGTGCCCATCTTGATATCTTTTTGCTTGGTTAGATTTGTTTTTTGCCTGGCCGCGTTACTTTGCCCATTTTGGCATTTTTGTGCCCTCCACAGTGTGAAGCTCATTTCATCACGGGCCTGTTTTTGAATTACATCATGGTCGCTGCTCTGACTGACTCCGGAGTGCCTGTCCTGCTCCCACAAGCACACGTCTTGTTGGGCCATCCTTCATCAAAGGACCAATCCGGGACCCGGAAGGCGAGTGCTGGCCACCTCTCAAAGGTTCTCCTCTAAGGCCCCTGTCTGGACATGTTCGGAGCTGGAGGGAGCACCCCCCTCCCTGGAGCTACTCTGCAATGCTGCAAAATGATTCACACAGACTTGGCCCCCTCCACTCTATGACCAGGATCAACATCTTGACTTCAAATTGCCGTGGTGAGCAATGTGGATCGCATTGGACCAAACACCTCCTTGGACACTGACTGCTCAAATTGTGCATGCTCCTATTTCTACCTGCCTAATCTTTAACCTTTATTCTCTGCACCATCTATAATATGCATCTTGATGTGCATCTTACTGATTGCTCTCTACTGCTTTCTTAATGCCCTGATTCAAAAAGAAAACAAATTATTGAAACACTCATTCTATTCTCTTCTGTGCTTCCAACTGTGCATCCTCCATTTTGTACTGCTTCTTAGTGCTTTCTGGCATAATTCGAATTAAGGTGTGCTTTCCAATTTCTTATTGATCTGTAAATCTGGCCATTTCCAGGGTGCTCACGGTTATTGTCTGCCTGGCCGCCTGGTGAGTTATACTGTTGCATAGCGCTTTCGACCCTCTCCCCTCTATCTTTCACCCTCCCTTCCCCACCTGTCTCTGCTCCCTTGGTGCTCTGTGTCTCTGCCATCTTTTCGAACTGCTTCTCCATCACCTATCCTCCTTCTCCCACAAAGTCTGGAAGAAAGAAACGCAAAAAGGCACTCCTTAGCTCCGACCCTGGTATGCCCATTGCAAACACGTACATTGATGCTTCCTCCAGACAGACTATAACTGACATTCTGTTTTCTGCTCCTTCATCTGATTTATGGACTCCCCATTTCATCTCTGTCCTCTCCCTTTTCTCCTCCTCACAGATTACTGATGGCACCAGATGGGAAGTGCTCTTGGCCCACTCCATATCCTCCAAATGCACCATTAATGTCTATGACAATGGCACTGTCATGGCCCAGGGCTCTCAGCCCAAGATATTCCTTCTTGACAGGCATCTCTCATCTCTCTTCAACTTCCCCCCTCTCCTAACACCCCTCTTTCCCACATCCCCCCCCCTTATACCCCAGTGGTGGCACCCCACTCCTGTGCCCGCTCACAAATCTTTTAAAGGGGGCAACCAGTTTCACTTAGCTACCCTCAATTCTCGCTCTGCTATCAAACACTCCTCTGACATCTGTCACCTCCTTGAAGACCTTGATGTCCTTGCTCTCACTGAGACGTCGTTCAAGGCAAGCTCTGTCACTGCTTTTGACACTCTTCTCCATTAGGGCTACAAGATCCTGTCCAATCCCAAGCCCTCCTGGACCTGGTTGTGGAGTGGCTCTGATCTTCCCTGAGTGGGTTCCTGCCCCCATCATCCCCACTCACACCAACTCTTCCCATGAAAGCCTAATCTGCAGGCTTTCTGTCTCGCCTACCTTCTCCCTTACTCTCGCTACCATCTACAGGCCTCCCAGACCTACCCCCTCTTCCTCTCAGATTGGGCCGACATGTCATCCTCTCTTCTTGCCTCCTCCCCCAAACTTATCTTCCTCTGGGACTTTAACATCCATCTGGACTCTCCCGATGTGGCCACTGTTCTCTTCTGTGACCTCTGCAACACTCTTTCCCTCACTTTCCTTCCCTCTGGCCCGACCCACTCTGCCAGACACACCCTGGATGCTCTCATCTCAAAAGACATCCCCCTCTGCAACCCTCTTATCACCCCTCCCCTCCTGGTCTGACCACGCTCTCCTCTCTTTGCACCTCGACCTCCCCTGCCCCCTGATGATGCCTCTGACCCCACTGCCAGTCTCCTCCATCATTCCACTGATGAAGCATGTGTCTGTCGCTGCATTTGCCTCATCCTTCATCCCTCCTCCACCCCCTTCTTTTGACTCTCCTTCTGACTCTGTTCTAGCTAACCTCCACCTTTCTATTTTCTATCTCTAACACCCTGGACATCCTAACCCCCGTCATGAGGATCAGTATGAAGCCTGTCTCCAAACACAACTTTGGGTATGACTACAACTTGCCCACTTTGAAAACAGGTGCAAAGCTGCAGAGCAGAAGTGTCAGGCATCTAGCTCATCCTCTGACAAACTGGCCTGCCGCCTACTGCAAAGGCAATAGCATCTCTCCATCTGCTGTAAGAAGAGGCCTCATGTCTAAGCCTGCATCTCTGGAGTCATCAATAACACGGCTGAACTCTTTAAAATCTGCAAGGAACTTGCCAATGCTACTGCAGTCTCCTCCTCTCCTCCTCCCACCCAGGCCCTCTGCTCTGCATTTTGCGCCACTTTTCCTCCAAAACTCTAGACATCCTGTCCTCTGTCATCTGCTTCCCTCCCATCCCACCCCTTCTCGCTCCTCACTTGGCACCTCTCTCCCGCCGTACTCTCCTCTTTCTCTCCCATTGCACCTGATGAGATCTCTAGAGTTGTTCGCTCTATGAAAGTCGTCTCTAAACAGGTGCTCCCTGCTCCTCCAGAACTGTCAAGAACAGCATCCTCTCTCGCCCCAGCCTCGGTTGACCTCTGCAACAACTCATTCGCCACTGTCTCCTTCCCTCAACCCCTTAAACACTCTCTTGTGCACCCTCTCGTAATAAAAATCTGTCTACTGACCCTTCTTGCCCAGCTAACTATCGCTGTATCTCTATCCACCAGGGAACTAAGCAACCCTGTAATAGCGAGGGTGAGCTCCCTGCCCGTAGTGGAAGAAGCGCCACCCAGCCCCCAGGGGAGCATCTAAGCGAGGGAAAATGCACCCTAAAACTCCACCATACCTTAGAAAACCAATTCCCATTCCAGCTCAGGACATGATAATCTGTGTTGTCGAACATCTCATAAAATGCCATGGCTCAACAAAGCAGCAAAAATGGCTGCTGTCTGGAAAAGAGATCACTCCACATCTCAAGCATGGAAAGTCACAAAGACATTTGACATAGTTCTCCTGATCTGACGAAAATACGTTAAACAAGCCACTATTGGATTACATCTGCTACAGGAATTAACACTTTGTGCTGTTGGAAATGAGCGCATGCTCTCCCTTCTTGAGGAACTCATTAAGCACATCAAATGGCGAAGCACATGGATAAAAAACAAGGCAAAGAAGGTGAAAAAAACAAGGCCCAGCTGGTGCTTCAGCCATTTAATTGCCAAGCGTCGGCAAGTTGCCAAGCCAACACCATACACTGCTCCCAAACTCCCCTTCTCTTTTACAGTATCAATGTTTTAGTGGTACTGTATTTAGTGGTTACACCACCAAAAAGCATGAAAACCAACAAGTACAAAAAGCACATAACAAGAAACATGAAGACTGCTAATCCTTAGGGCCATTACAACCCAGTTCCTTCCCCTCCCTGCCCAAAACACCTCCTCGTTGGAACACTTGAGCTTGCTTTAATCAAGCCTTACCATCACACTGCGCACTCAAAGTGCCTGCCAGTGTTTTTTCAAAGCAGTCTTCTGAGAGGCCTTCATAAGTAACTGGCACCTTTTCAGGACCAGTAAACTACAAGTCTGCCAGAAGGGGCAGTGAACTACTGGCAGGCATGATCTGCCGGTAGTTCAAGCCCCTACCAGCAGATTTTTCACTGAAGCACTGGCACCCTTTTTTAACGGTGCCAGTGCTTCAGTGTTCCTCCCGTGCCCGTAATATCCCGGTATTACCGGGATATTGGTTGGTGGAATCGGTAAGCTGAGGTTGCCGGTATGCCGCCGATAGCATTGGCGGCCTACCAGCATGCTCCTAATGAGAGCCAATGACTTCATTGGAGCTGTAAACATGCTACTGGTGTAATAAAAATGTCTTAACCAGGTCTGCCTTTAGTCATTTGATTTATAAGCACTATGCGTGCCGTTCACTGAAGTCCTGTTAAAAACAAGGGTGGGCAAAGCCAACAGTTTTGGCTTGTGGATACGTATTATGCATTTCCCAGGCTCTTCTATTAGATGCCCAGGTCCTCGCACCACTGTGCACCTGCTACCATCAATGGCCAGTTAACACCACTACGGCAGTGCCTGGCGAGTGTCTTTCCCATGCCTACACAAAAGCCCAAAGTGTTGGCATTGCCAGTAATTGCTGCATATCTGTTTGGATTATTTGTTAAGGGTGCATCGCTTGTTTCAGACCCTGTGGGGAGGGGGTGGGTTGTAGCCACTCATGAATTTGTTTAAAGATGCAAAGCTCCTACGTGAAGAAGCCCAGATTAGTTTGGCAATGCAAATAGATCCCACCGACGGTTTACTGTGCTGAAAAAACACCTGTGGGCCTCCTAATTCTTGCTCGTTACACCAACGTCCCCAGTGTCAGCACTAAAAGCTTCCAATGACTTTCATAGGGTTCAACGCACAACTGTACTCATCTTTCTGTAAAAACATGACATCTTTTTGCAAATGCTTAAGATCTCCGCACCCGAGCACAAAAGAGGCTGGGAATAAATATGATTTGAGCTCAGTGCTCGTCATTGGGCTGGATGTTTGACTACACGTCCTCAGGAAGAGAGTCGAGAGACTTAGCCCTAGGCCATTGGAACTGCTGGTCAGGGTGCGGCAAGTCTCTCGACTCTATGCAGTATGCTTGCTAGGATTCCACGCTGCACAAAATATGTAAGCAAGCTTTGTAGGTTTGAAAAGGTGTGCGCCTTTTATACTTTCATCATAGGAAGCATTCCTCTTCTTTTGGCTTATTTTCCAGGTGCTCAATTAAATGCATTTCCTCAAATGGACATTTTTATTTATGGGGTGAGGGAGGAGCTTAGAAAAATCTCCTGCAATCGCAAACTCCAGTCAAACCTGCCCCCGCAACCCCGGTTAGATCCCACAGTTAATAATTTCCATTCCCAGCCCTGATCATCTTCTAGCACACATAACTGCGTGTTCACTGCCCGAGTCTATACCTTCTAGCACACATAACTGCGTGTTCACTGCCCGAGTCTAAACCTTCTAGCACACATAACTGCGTGTTCACTGCCCGAGTCTATACCTTCTAGCACACATAACTGCGTGTTCACTGCCCGAGTCTAAACCTTCTAGCACACATAACTGCGTGTTCACTGCCCGAGTCTATACCTTCTAGCACACATAACTGCGTGTTCACTGCCCGAGTCTATACCTTCTAGCACACATAACTGCGTGTTCACTGCCCGAGTCTATACCTTCTAGCACACATAACTGCGTGTTCACTGCCCGAGTCTAAACCTTCTAGCACACATAACTGCGTGTTCACTGCCCGAGTCTATACCTTCTAGCACACATAACTGCGTGTTCACTGCCCGAGTCTATACCTTCTAGCACACATAACTGCGTGTTCACTGCCCGAGTCTACACCTTCTAGCACACATAACTGCGTGTTCACTCCCCGAGTCTACACCTTCTAGCACACATAACTGCGTGTTCACTGCCCGAGTCTAAACCTTCTAGCACACATAACTGCGTGTTCACTGCCCGAGTCTATACCTTCTAGCACACATAACTTGCGTGTTCACTGCCCGAGTCTATACCTTCTAGCACACATAACTGCGTGTTCACTGCCCGAGTCTAAACCTTCTAGCACACATAACTGCGTGTTCACTGCCCGAGTCTATACCTTCTAGCACACATAACTGCGTGTTCACTGCCCGAGTCTAAACCTTCTAGCACACATAACTGCGTGTTCACTGCCCGAGTCTATACCTTCTAGCACACATAACTGCGTGTTCACTGCCCGAGTCTATACCTTCTAGCACACATAACTGCGTGTTCACTGCCCGAGTCTATACCTTCTAGCACACATAACTGCGTGTTCACTGCCCGAGTCTAAACCTTCTAGCACACATAACTGCGTGTTCACTGCCCGAGTCTATACCTTCTAGCACACATAACTGCGTGTTCACTGCCCGAGTCTATACCTTCTAGCACACATAACTGCGTGTTCACTGCCCGAGTCTACACCTTCTAGCACACATAACTGCGTGTTCACTCCCCGAGTCTACACCTTCTAGCACACATAACTGCGTGTTCACTGCCCGAGTCTAAACCTTCTAGCACACATAACTGCGTGTTCACTGCCCGAGTCTATACCTTCTAGCACACATAACTGCGTGTTCACTGCCTTCTAGCACACATAACTGCGTGTTCACTGCCCGAGTCTATACCTTTCCACGCACGTGCTCCCCTAGCAGTGCGGTGCCTTCAAAGGGGCAGACGCTCAGGTTTATGGGGTGCTTCCCTTCGAGGCGCATTCAGCAGCTTGCCCTCAGCACTGTGTCTGTATGCACTGTGAGAGAGAAGTAAAACACATCTCATGAGAACTGTGACGCAGTTTCCTGCTTCCATGTCTGCATGCAATCTGCAGTTTATGCCGAGTACAACAGCAGAGTGCCTGCTCACAGAACCGGCCCTAGCATTTGCGGGGTCAAGGGCAGCAAAAGATGGGTGCGGCAACGTAATCTGCAGAAGTAATGACATCGATAACATCTAAGTAAATGGCATCACAGATTGAGTTTTTAATACTAGTGGGCAGTGCTTTAAGTGGGATTGGAAATCGAGGGGGGCTCTAGTTATGGGGTGTGGCTTAAGGACACGCCCCATAACGAGAGCCCCCCTCGATTAAGGGCGTGGGGGCGGTGGGCGGCTGCTAAAAGAGGTGGAGCTGGGGCACACTGGCATCATTACGTTGGATGCGCCCAGTCCCTCCTTTTAAACAAGAGAAGTGGCTGGGCGCACCAAAAGGTGTGACACCAGTGTGCTCCAGCTCACACACAGCAGGAAGCCCTTTCATTCAAGAAGCCCACTTTAACCATGGGCTCCTTGAAGGAAAGGTCTGCCTGCTGCTGGTGTCTAAGTACTTGACACAGTAGGAGGGCTAGAGGGCCCAGTCTCTCCTTTTGGTCCGAGTAACTAGTCATCATCAAACTCAGCCTTTCATCCTTCCGAGGTCGATAAATGAGCACCACAAACCTTGGGTAATAACAAGCAGCACTCAGATACCTGAGGGTTCGTAGCGCTGTATAAAGGCTAAATAATTATTATTATTATCATCACTAGTTACTGGAAACAAAAGGAGAGCTGAGCAGTCCAGCTCTCCTCCTGTTTCGAGTACCTAGACAACAGGGAGCTCGCACTGCATGGTTACACCTGCTGCTTGCAGGTGTCAGTACTTCAGTTTAGAAAAAAGAAAAGGCAATGCATTTTCTTTTATCTAAACCAAAGTGCTGACACCTGCAGGCAGCTTGTGAAACCGTGCAGCCTCTTACACAGGTTGCCTGAGGTGTCGGCTGGCTGGGGCTAGTTGGGGATGGGCCCCACCAGGGCCCCGGCTCGAGGGCCCTTCTTGAAGACTGCCAGGGCTCGGTCCCGGCTGGCCCCAGCCCACTTAAAGCCCTGCTAGTGGGGATCGTGAATCGTGGGAGGCAATATTCAAAGGAGCTGCCAGAAGTAAGCCAAGAGACAAACTTTGTGATGCGCGATATGTGAATGGTCACTGTTTTTACCTATATGGCAATATCATCAGTTAGCCTTTTTTCAACAGCTGAAAGGGACTTCTAACTTTGTCAAATAATCAGTGGTGGCTGCTGAATTTTTTGATTGGAGGAATGACTATGTGGACGCAACGGAAGGTAGCGAGGCAGCCCAAAACAACCAAGTGAGGTACAGGGGATTCTTCCACCTCCAAGAAAATGTTTTACAGATGAAGTAGGTCTGAGAACGCTTTTATCAATAGTCAAAGGAACAAACTGAATTTTTATTATACAATATTAATGCCCCCTACCCACAACAATTATCTGTCTAAAGAATTAGAAAATGATGAAATCAAATACTTAAATATATATGAAAGATTGTGTGCGCTCATGTGAGAGTTATCGCAAAGAAATACATATTAAACCTAGCAACATCTTGGAGAACTAAAACACAGTTAAACAAAAAATGAAACAATGGGATATAAAAGAAAATGAGGCACAGTTGCATTTAAACATTCGACTGGTAAAATTAAATGTTCTCCTCTCATGAATCAACCCATGGCATAGTTGAGGAAATTTCTGTGTAACATGAACAGGGACTGGTACCTAATATTTAGGTTAAGCATACCAAATATGCTTGAAATCATTGGCCCTCTATGAAACACTAACAACACTCACAGAACATGGAGGGTCTGCAGAAGAAACTGAATGGAAACATTGCACACATTTTAATTGAATGCCACGCCATGGACGAGAAAAGACATAAGCACTTTATTCGTTTTGTACATTCAGATGAGTCTATGAATCGTGAGCAATTCTGGGCCAGATGTATGCATGGAAAGCAACTTGCACTTACCCTCACACTTTCATGTGTTGCTCAAACAGTGTTTATAAGCTTAGATGGGCGTGAATCAGACACCTTGTAGTACTTGTAGTATGTCAAGTAGTACCTGGCTAGTAATGCTATTTTTAATAGGTCTTTCTTATGCCTGTAGAATCAAGGAAACTCCATTGAATTTAAGATTTTCTTTGATACATTTAAAGTGCAGGACCCTTTTTCTTTGGTATTAGCATCTTAAATACAAGTCATGCTGAGCATCATTGTACTGTAGCACTAAGGACGTTTTATTAAGTGAATGTGATGTATTTCACCTGTTCTCTTCTTTTTTGCCACCTTTTCTGTACTTGCCTCACATGTACATAACTGGGTTCAATGAACCTACAATTGGGAATAGTCTCTTTTTAACAACCACTGATTGTGAATGAATAGTATTTCCATGATATAAAATGTGAATGGTTTACATTTCCAAACTAAATCATAATAAAAAAAGAAAAAAGAAAATATACTTTAAAGAATGGCTTAAAATACTGCATTTTACAGCACATGTTCTGTGAAATATTGTGTAAAAAGCCACACAGTTCACGATCAGTTGTGTAAGGTAACTCATGAAAAAAATCCAGTCAATGCCAAATTACCAACAGTGCACAGGAGCATTTTCCAACACATGTTTATGATACCTTGGTTCACAGTATATGCCAGTATTAAACCATTTCTATGCTGACTGTGCCTATACATGCCTGTAATGGCTGCAGCAATATATGCCAGCATTCCCAGATGAGATACTCATGCTTGCTTTTCCCATAGTGCCAGTACTGATAGTATAAGGAAACAGGTCAATATATGCCGGTGTCCCCATGTAAAAACACGCATATGTTGGTTTGGCCCAGATTGCTAGTAAAACAACATGCTATGCCACTGTTAGAAAACATGGCCATACTGGCTGCACCAATGTACGTCATTAAAGGCCAGTATTCATCAGAGCATTCATCATGCTGAATGTGCCCACAATGGCAGTTAAAAAAAAGAAAACGTCATGCCCCTCCAAGAACACGTCCGTACTTGCTGCACCAACATAGGCCAGTGTTGAACTTAAAAATTGCTCATGATGGTTTTGCCCATGATGCCATTAAAACATGATATGACAATGTAGTCTTCCATTATCCGACAAATGAATACTCATCTAGTTGACATTGCCCAGATAATGCCAATAAAACATGCTACGTCACTGTAAGGAAACCTGCATACTAGCTGCCCTTATGTAGTCTGCCCTCCCCCACATAATAACACTCATCGAGTTGACTTTCCACATATAACGCCAGTAAAACATGCCATGACACTTTAAAGAAACATCCATGGCGGATGCCCCATTACCCCCAACCTTGCTGCCAGGGCCCGCACACGCACAAAAACACAGGCATAAAGACTTACACATGCATACCCTTTAACACAAGGGCCCTCATTACAAGTATGGAGGTGGCCATGGTGCTATTAGCTCCATGGCTGCCACCAAACCGGGCTCATTTACCGGGTTCCTGCAATGGGGAATAACCGGGTCATTCCAACATTGGAGGACCCGGTAATTCCTCCTTGCAGGAACCATTCCCCATTCCCATTGAGCCCCCAGAGGGCTCAATGGGAATGGGGATGGAAGTAACAACGGGCACATTACGAGTGTCCCATTGTTACCTCCCTCTTACCCTTGCGGGACCCGGAAAGGAGGCCTGGTTTTACCAGGCGTCCAATCCGGGTCCCGTACTGGGAAGCTCGTAATCGGCCCTGACGGAATGAAGGGGGCCGGTCCCGTACCGGCCCCCTTCATTCAGTCAGCGCCAGCCTCGTAATGAGGACCAAGGAGTCACTTGCACTCTCAACTTCGCTCTCATTCACACTCACACCAATACATAACTTTCCCATGGTATTCTCAGCTACACACGCATGCATTCACACCAATTTTACAAGGCACCCTCATTCACACGCACACTTGCACAGGCAGACACAATCCGTTGCATACCCACATACAAAATTGATTTTTTTCACCTGCTCTTGTCCAGCTCTGGACTCGGTGGATCCTCCTCAGCTACTCGAGGCCCTGCAGCTCCCGCACACCATCTAGACAGGGACCAGGGCAAGGTTCCTAATTCCTGTATATGCACAGTGGGCCCAAAACGAGTGCCCAAGTCCCTGCATATGTGCAAGGAGGTGCAGGAGTGCCCTCCTGCCCACATTGGGTCTTGCAGTGTCACAGTCCGCTTGCCCAACGAGCCATGCACATTGGGAAACTTCAATTTGCTAAGGGAAACCACATGTGCCTGCTTTCGTTGCCTTGGTGGTGTCTCTTTCAGAATGGATGGCGGCCCGGTATCCCGTTAGCCGTTATGCACGAGCCGCCAGTGCAAACAAGGCACATTGAGAAAACAAACGATTTTCCCAGGAGCACGTGCTCTGGTGAAGTGGCGAATCCGAGATCTGAGACCAGTCTGCAACTCAGGCACCTGAACACATATCTTCGCAGCTGTAGTTGGTGGACATTTATTTATTATTTATTTACTTGTGTATAATCAAAATATATGATTTTTACAAGGCTGAACATCAAACATCGATTTTTTTTTTTTTTTTTTAATATTTCGCTACATCCCACGGCGTTGATTTTACTAAACGCTGCTTCTAACAGTTTAGCTGAGGCTATCACCCATCGGGTTTTCTCCCCTGAAATGAGACGACACCACCAAGTATTTTCTTCTATCAGACGGGGGTCGAGCCAGCAAGGTGATAGGAAAGCAGTGCATTCATTCGTTAAGGAGGGACAATGCAAAAGAAGGTGACGAACTGTCTCAATAGAGTCTGAGGCTTTGCATAGCCTGCAGCTTTTTGTGGCTGTTTGTTGTCTTGTGGTCAAGATTTCTCTTGTGTGGAGTAAATTCAAACATGCTCTTAAGAAGGTAGATCTTAATTTTCTGTCTGGAAATTTCGAACAATAGGCTAGAGGAATGTGCAGTCTATTGAACGTAGGAGGAAGATGGGTCAGCAGCTTGCATGCTTGTACTTGGTCGTTTGTTGTTATCCAATCCAGATCCTTCAGTTTTTTGGCGACTCTAACTGGGTTGGTGATCAGATCGTCCACCGGAGCACATAATCTCCTGCAGGTTAT
Source organism: Ambystoma mexicanum (assembly GCF_040938575.1). NCBI lineage: Eukaryota > Metazoa > Chordata > Amphibia > Caudata > Ambystomatidae > Ambystoma > Ambystoma mexicanum. Next base: position 846,652,298 of record NC_090934.1, read on the forward strand.
TTTTTTGGCGTTTAACCCAGTTCACAAGAGTCTTGCATTCTGAGGAAGCCATCTCTTGGGCAATAATGTTGAAGATAGGGAGACCGTCTGTTATAAGAGTCTTTCTAAATAGAGCTAAAGACAAAGCATTCACCGTAGCACTTAGTGATAGAAGGCCCAGCTCTCTTCTTACGGCCGCAATAGGAACAGAGTTTGGAAGGCCGAGAACAGATTTCCAGATGAAGCCTTCCAGTTTCTGCCAAAAAGAAGTAGGTATGGAAAGTGTGGCATCCATACCGTAAGTCAGTGCCGGATCCATTTTTCCTTTGTAGAAATTAATGGCCGGAATCAAAGAGAATTTGCCATACTTGCGTTCCACCATTCTTAGTTGTGAAGTTAAAGATTTTGCTTTAGCCCAGAGGTGGTCCTGCATTTTAGCGTCATGGGTGCTGCCATCAAGAATTACTCCCAGATATTTGAATTGGAAAACCACTTCGATTTTTGTTTGGTGGACCGACCAGGGCCTGATGATTTTCGTCGACGGGCGGTTTTTTGAAAAAATCATGATTTTAGTTTTTAGCTTGTTTATGGACAAGTTGTTTGATTCCATATATTGGGCTAAGTTTTCCAGCTGGCGTTGAAGGCCAATGGGCGTCTGATCAAGCAGAATCATGTCATCCGCATATAAGATGCGGGATAGTTTGGAACCACCAAAATTCGGGGGAAAAGAACGCACCATGGGTTCTGAGTCTTTGAAATCGCCTAAAAAGGCCAAAAACAGGGCCGGGGCCAAAGGACATCCCTGCTTGACTCCTCTTTTGGCTGTGATTTCCTTTGACAGCGACCCTTGTTTGTTCAGACGAACCATAAGCGTGGTGTTCGAATGCAGCGCCATTATTGGATTCAGGATGGCCTCAGGGCAATTCCAATGTTTCAGCTTATTCCACAGCAGCTTTCTATCTACTTTATCGAAAGCCTGCGATAGGTCGATGAAAGCTGCGTATACCGTCGGAGCCCCTTGTTTAATTTTTGCCTTCAGGATGTTTAGAATAAAGATGTTTACCGTCGTGCTTCCGTTCTTCTTGAAACCGTCTTGAAAGGGATCCCTGCAGGGAGCAAAAGCGCCCAGCGGCGGAAGTGGTCCAGCAGTAGGGAGGTGAAGAGTTTTCCCAGAATGTCCAGCAACGCAATGGGCCGATAGTTACCTGGTTCTTCTCGGCTTCCTTTTTTGTAGATGGGTATTACTATGGCTTTGGTCCAGGATAGTGGGATTTTCTTGGTGTCAGCACAGTGTTTAAACAGAAGGCTAATGAAGGGAACCCATTCCTTGATATGAGTTTTAAGATCCAAGTTTGAAAGGCCATCGGGGCCCGGGCTCTAGAGGATTTCAATTTCTAAATGGCCCTGGATATGTCTGCTTTATCGGATAAATCGTCCCAAGATGACTGCGTTGGCTCTACTTGCAGGTTTCTTGTGGAATGCGGGGACGCAAACAGTGCTGTAAAGAATTGAACCCAGGCTGTTTCCGCCACTGCATTAATCATGTTGTTATCTATGTTGCTCTGCGAGTGATTTATCAGATTCCAAAAGTCGGCAGTTTTTTTTTAAATGATAACTCTTAGCATTTTTTCTGCATCGTTTTGATAAATGGCTGCTCTCCTTGATCTTATCCAAGCTTTACAGATTTTCTTATGGTGATCCCAGACGTCCCACGCTGCCCGTGTATTTTCAGAAGTTGCTCTGCGTTTTTGTTTTCTTAACTCCTTCTTTTTCGCTGCTATGAATTTATCATAGTTATGAGTGAAAGCTGGGGCGATGGTCTTCCCTGGCCCCGACTTGGCTCTGTGTTCAATCAGAAGAGGAAGGTAGTTCGGCCTCTGTACCTTTGCGGAAGTGTTAGAAGTATTAGCTGTCTCCGCATATTGCTGCGTAAAAGACCGCACATTAGCCGCGGTAAGGCGAAGCCTGGTCTGTTGGAAATTCGTCTCGATTGATGGAGAATACTGGTTACACGTCTTGACATATGCTGACCATTCCAGAGTGAGCATGTTATGATCACTTGCCTCGGTTTTCACCACCTGGTATTGGCGAGTTTCAGCGATTAAGGCCTGCGAGACAAAGATGTAATCTAGAGTGGCCATCGACTGGCCTCTGTCCCAAGTTGGGATATGGATGTCTTTGCCCAGAATCCAAGCCGCATTGTGGAGCCCTCTGGCAGCTATAAGGTTCATCCATGCTTTGCCTCTGTGTTCTGCTTGGGTCGTGGGAGCATCCGCAAGAGCTTGTTGGTTAGGGTGGATGCAGTTAGCATTAAGGTCTCCACAAATTATCGCAAAAGGGAAGTTCCATTCCAGCATGATTTCATCCATGGTTTCTGCCATGACTCGGCAGAAGTCTGTTACTGTTGTTCTTTGCGGATTCCAGTATGTAGTTATTAAGGCTAAAGGGTGATTGGTACGGCTTTTACTGTTTTGACATGTAGTATCACCTCCATAGTTCCACTCTATGAGGACTGCCAGAACCCCATACAACTTTTTCATGGTCTTGATGATTCTCAGGTTCTGCCCTGAGCGAACCGCAATTAAGAGACCGGCGGACGGGCGGCTTAGCATGCCCTTGATAGCTGGCGAGATCTCGATTTCGTAGCCGTCCATAGATGGTTTTTCTTGGAGCCAGGTCTCTTGAAGACAGAAAATGTCAAATGATGATAGAACTACAGAACTGGGTTCCACTAAATGGGAGTGTCCTCTCGTATTCCAAGATGCCAGCGTCAAAGTCTTTTGGATACACAAATCGCCGGTCTCGGAGGATAGTTGCTATCTTGGGCGTTTAGCACTTAGGGCGTCCTTGATCCAGTTCCAGAGACCCCCTGTTAGCAATGGTTTTTCCAAGATCTAAGATGTATCTTTGCTGTGCCTGTTTGGTGAGACTTGCCAATGTTTTCTTTGGATGTCGTTTCTTGTAGCCGGTGAGTAGGCTCTGGTAGAGTGTCTCGAGCCATATGTACGCAATTTGTCCATACGTCGTTCGGGCAGGGTATTCCTGTTCTTCTCATAATGGTCTCTTCTATTGGAGAAGTCCGATGCTACTGCCGCATATGTTCGAGCATGATGATCTGTTCATCGAGATGGTTCCGGAGAGCAGGCATACTTATCTGTCCAGCGAGTTACTTCTGGTGAACGGCGTGTGTGTTGATTTTGGCCCCTAGATGGTTTGGTTTTGACCGCTGAGTGGAAGAAATGCACTTTTAGGACTTCTCTCCGTGCCGAAAGGTTATGGGCCGGAGTTCGGGGTTTGTGACTGCTAGTAGCGACCCTGTCTTCTGTCTTAGCAGTGGTGTTTTCCGGATCTATTATTTCTGTTAGCAAAAACCCCATGGATTTTAATTCGTCTCCTGCCTTTTTGGAAAGGTCCTGTAATGGTGCAGCGTGTATGAACAAATAGGCCTTGGCCTTGTTGTTGGAATGGTAAGGCTGAATCCATTTGAAGTCAGCGGATTTCAATTTCTTTAGACAGTCTGTCGAAGATGTAATTTTCAAAATTGTTCTTCTATTTAAGATCATGTAATTGTCTTTACTCGAGATTTGTTCGATTTTAAACGTGCGGATCTGAAGTTTCCTGTTCACATCTGCCTCTCGGGATTGCACATGGTTGTGTGGGTTGTTCTGATGAGCTTCCGGAGATCTGTTTTGACGGTTTGTCTTTGCTGAGGTGTCCCACGGGGCCAGTGAATGAGACACGATTTCCTGTGAGGAGGCTCTCTCGGATGTTGAAATGCTTTTAGAGTGAGCTTTCCGTGGCGGGGTAGTTAAGACGCTAGGCCGTTTCTGAGCTTCTATAGACTTGATGTCTGGGGCTGCTGGAGATTCGTCAGAATCAACGTCAATGTTTACTAAAAGGCTTCAGTCCAAGAAGTCTTCTGTGGATTTGGGCGACTGAGTTAGGTCAGTAATGGTAAGAGCCAATTATCCCTGGCAGACAGTGTGCTTCCTTCTGGAAGGACCTGGGAGGGTGTCCCGTTTGACTCTGGTTGTTTGGAAAGGGGCTGAGCGTTCGACCGTATCGTCTCTTCTTTTCTGTTTACTTTTAGTGTTTTATTTTCTAATGTTTTTTTCCCCTCAGGCAGAGGGAGCCTCTGACCCAAACCTGATCCCCCCGTCAATACTTCTTTCGGCTCTTTTGCTTCTTTCGCCATGGCTCTGTTTGAAAGGGTTGTAGTTGAAGGTTTGCTATGGAACAGAGGTGCAAGGTCCTTCCTGTCTGTAAGTACAGAGGTCTGTGTGGATTTATGGCCCACCGCGTCCCCCGAGGAACAAGGCTCGGGTGTCTGTGGCGATCCCTTTTTTTGATATTGAATATCATATTTTAAATCAATGGCGGTGATGAAGCCCTCCAAGAAGGTCAGCTTAGATTGAATAATAGCTAGGGTGGCAGTGTTGTCTTTTAATGTGTCCCCCAGACCCTCATAGAGTTTGCAGAATGGTGCCAGTGCTATTGTAATGGCAGACATGATCATTGCCATGTCCTTCCTCACGGTGGGTGATTCTTTGTGACTCGAGGATTCGACTTCAGAAGGTCTTCCGTTTCTGACTGGTGTGGCTTTCAGTTCTGTCAATGTTGAGTTGGCGATTGAGTGTCTGCGTCTCTAATTCGGTTCCTGTGACTAAGAGGCCGGTTTTGGTGTGTTCAAATGGGCTGAGGCCCATGCTTGTGCAGACATCCCTCTTTGAGGTGGGTAGACTTTGGGCTGTAGAAGATCCAAGATCTCTGAAACTACATTCCGAAGAGGTCTATCTTCCGGTGAAGGGGAATGCGGCCCTATAGACGGCGGGATGGTAAGGTTGGAAGCCACTAAACCCAGTTGCAGAGAAGTGGGTTGGTCTGGAGTGGAAGTCGTTGAGGTTTGTGGCAGCGGTGTGGCCGTCAGTTGGGACGCTGTTGTAGGAAGCCGAATATCCGGCGCCTGGGCTGCCTCTGGCTCAGCTGTCAATGAGCTCGGTGCTGTCGCCCCTGCTGTTTTCCTACACTTAAGGGCTGGAGGGGTTTGCTCCAAAGCTTCGAGAATCTCAGCATCCGATGGTTCAGAGTCGATAAATACTTTTCTTTTCCCCTGTGTCTTGAAGAAGTTCAAAACAGCATTTGACAACATAGGGGTAGAAAGGAAATTTTTCCCCGAGGGATTTTTTTTCTGGGCTGTAGGAGAACCCGTTTGTTTCATCTGTTTAGCGTTCTTTCTTTTAGGAACCGCCTGATTTTGTTTTGGTTTGCTGGCCGGGAGGCTTTTGCTAATAAGGCCTTGAGACGGGACCTTTCTCTGGATTGCCTTCCCTTTTTTATTGTATAAAGGTCTCTTTATATTAGACTGTAAGGGCAGCTTAGGACTCCCCCTAGATGAAGCGGAGAGGTCCGAGATAGAGTCTGAATCAGAGGAGGCTTCTGCGGAGCCTCTCATCATTTGGGGGAGCGGGTGGACCACCCTGTCCTGCTCGTTGATCCTAGAAAAGGGCGGGACCATGGGTGTGTCCACCGTAGGCAGGTGTATTAGTTCCTCAAAAGGCAAGGGCAAAGTTGCTGGAGCTGCAAAGGACAGCCGAGGTAGAGTTTTCCTTGAGTCAATGGTTTCTATGGACGGGGCCTCCACAGGAACGTGGATCATGGCCGTGATGGTTTGAGTAGGTGGAGCTTCTAAACGTGCTGTTGGTTGGGCGCACCTCCCAGGGGAGGTTCCATCCTGTAACTGCGGCTGCATCTGGGGATGCAATTCCGGAGGGTTTAGCCCATCCGGCTTGGCACAGGTCGAAGCCGGCTGAGGTATTGGACCAACAGAGCCGCCTGCCAGGGCCACTTTCCTCAGGTCTTCCCCCAGGGGTCCTCCGACCCTCACGGAGGTTAGACCACTCGCCGAGACGGTATCGAGGCATGTGGCGCTGGCTAACGGCAAAATGTGTTGACCATGGCTGACAGCGGAGCAGGTTAGATTGTCTCTGGGGCCTGTAGCAGTGGCCTGTGACAAAGGCCCATTGAAGACACATTTGGATGCTGTAGGATTTAATGTAGAGGAAACTCCTCCGGAAAGCGTCATCAAGTTAGCCGCATTTGTTCCACTGGGGCCTGTTTGCCCCATGGCCGGGTTAGTGATCTAGCTGTTCATCCCTTGGCCTAGGTTAGACAGTGAAACATTCAAAACGGCCACCGGCATATCTGTGGTAGGAAGCGTGGATGGGCCAGCCTGCGTTAGGATTCGATTTTTTTTGCATCACTTCGTAGAAGGCGCTTTTCCGGGTCTTCTTCCATCTCCGGAAGGCGCCAAAGGGAAACGAGAGGTAAGGATGGGCACGGGAGTGGGGGGGAAGGGGGGTCGGGGGAAGGACGAATGCCGCAGGAAGCGGCAATGAGTGAAGTTGAGCGGAGGCGGGAAAAATGGGAAGGGAGAGGAAGGAAAGAAAGGGGAAGGGGAAGGAAGGGGAAGGAAAGGGGGGGAAGCAGATGATGGACGAGCCGCCTCAGACAAGGGGGACACTGTTTCCCCCCGCGCTGGAGATAGAGATAGAGCACTAGGACCGTTCCGATAAGACGAGGAGCAGTGGCGTGCAGGCGAGCGTGTGGGCGGCCAGGCTCAAAAAGCCACGGTAAGAGTCAATGGGAAGCAGTGCGTGAAACTGCCTACCTCCTCGCTGGTGTCGACTGGCGGCCTCCGCCTCCCTCTTCGCGACCTGCAGCGGACTGCTGCAGACTGGACTCTGCTCACGGACTCCGCGCGTGCTCCGCGCGCGCCAAGGGTTTTTAAGGAAAATTGTGCTTGTTTCCCTTAAAGGCACACTAAACAAAAAGCAAAGTTCGTGGGTCGTAGCTGCAGCTCCTCACTCCTTCTCTCACTGCTGCAGACTGGACTCTGCTCACGGACTCCGCGCGCGCTCCGCGCGCTCCAAGGGTTTTTAAGGAAAATTGTGCTTGTTTCCCTTAAAGGCACACTAAACAAAAAGCAAAGTTCGTGGGTCGTAGATGCAGCTCCTCACTCCTTCTCTCACTGCTGCAGACTGGACTCTGCTCATGGACTCTGCTCACGGACTCCGCAGTCCGGTGGACATTTAACATCTTCTGACAGTGGTGCGCAATGAGAGAAAATATGATTCTGCTTTGCTAACTGAACTAAAATGTTTTTACTTGCAATACACCATGACACACCCTTAAAATAAAAGCAATCATCATGACTCGCCTGCCCTATTCCCCTTTCCCACCCTCATGTTTTGCTTTCAACTTATTCTGTTTTATAAAGAAGATTTGAAAAGTGACAGATCATAATAAAGTATTCAGACACATATGCAAATCCTAACAGAAATACGTTAATCAAAAAGAGTTATACGGCAGCATTTTGTTCTCTCCTCTTGAACGAAAGACCTCAAATACGAGAATCCAAGTTCAGAGAAAGCTACAAAATGGCGTATTGGTTTTGTAAATGTGCCTTCAAGACATAAAGACTAAAAAGCTAAAGATAATGTGTGAAAAGGTAATTTGGTTGTTTTCCTTGGTTTGACAAAGGCATGCTGTGTATATGATTTGTGGGAAATGTGAAATTCTACACACAAAAAAAACTTGTTTGTAACATAACAGCAGCCATGAAAATAAGGGCGATGGCTCACAGGTTTGTGTGAAGTGTGACGGGGCCACTTATCTGGCCCTGTCAAGGATGGGAGGGAGCCTGTCCCTTAGTGGCGGCTGGTACATTTTTTAAGTGGAGGGGTGTAAGCAGAGGCGTTGCTAGGGGGAGCGCTCGGGGAGCTATAGGCCGGGTCTTTTGGTTGTAGCCCCGGATAGAAGCTGAGGGGTTTCAACCAAAAAGTCTAGCTAGCCCCCAGTCCAGACAGTCCCAAAATTAGTGTAGCCCCGGGTCTTTTCCATATCTACCAACGCCCCTGGGTGTAAGTGTTTCTCCCAGATATGCCATAGCGAGTGAGCGTTGCGAGGTAGCCCAAACCAGCCAACAGTGGTTCGTGGGGGTTCTCCCCCTGAGAAATGTTTTTAAATAATGTGTTAAAATGGTGCATTTTATAGCACACTTTTTAGAAAAATTTGCAATTGGTTTTGTAGGGTTACTCATGAAAAAATCCAATAGATGTTCAGTAAAAACTACCATTGCAGTCCCCTGCCCCACCCATCCCCCTCTGGCTCAGAAGGAGAGCTGATTTTGCCCAGTGGTGAGGGGGATTGTACAACAAAGGCATTTTAAAAATGCCTTTGTTGTACAACCCCCCATTCACCAAAATCATCTCCAAAGATCAGCAAAAACACAAACACACACGTTCACACAACAGTCACACTGCAAGCATTTGATCATTCACACGAGCACCCATCATTATACACTCACTCGTAACACAAGCACACACGCATCCATACACATATTTAAATAATAAATAAATGAACAGAAACGTACCTTCTGCCCCGTTCCTGAAGTTTCCTCCCCAGCACTTCCGCTCCTGATGCATGAATAGGAATCAGGAAGCAAGGGCTTCCTGGTTCCTGCACATGTGCACAGGGGCCTGAGTGTGGGTTATGAAACTCCCTGCTCCACCCTGCTCTTTATGTGTGAGGAGGCGAAGGAGTGCCCCCTGGTACATACAAACATGCAGTTCCCCAAACAACATTACCAATGAGCTATGCAAGGCTGGGGAAGAAAAACACTACCAGCCTTGAATGGCTCCTTGAGCATGTGCAACTGGAGAACTGAAATGTCACAGGGAAACCAGGGAAAAAGCAGCTGAGGGAGCGCTCAATGTTTCACTGGGCTGGCTCCTCGGCTCCTCAATTATCTATGCCTACTCGGCCACTATGGACGAGCCGCCACTGCTGACCCTTAACACCTCGTGGATGGTGGAGCATGTGTGGTCGAACCCTCTTCCAGCTCCTCCTTACCTGTGAGAATGCCGGTGGCAGGCATCAGATGAAGAACAGCATGGATGTGGTAAAGGGGCAGGAGAGGAGGAGCCAGAGGGGTGGTCGGGGAAAACATGACAGCAGTACAGGTCTAGCATAGGAGCCAACATTGAAAGATTGAGAGCGAGAAAGAGTAGTAGAAAGTGGTAGTTGTAGTGGCAGTGGAGGTCGGTGGAGAGAGAGGGGAGAGGTAGTAGTAGGTGAAGAAAAGTAGTAGTGGCGAAGAGGTAGTGGATGTGGTAGTGGATGTGGTTGCAGTAGTAAAGAGAAGAGGTGGTAGTAGTGAGAAGCGGTAGTGGGCTATGAACAGCGGTAGTGGGCTATGAATAGTGGTAGTGGGCTATGAATAGTGGTAGTGAGCTATGAATAGTGGTAGGTGCAGAGAGGTGGTAGTAGTAGTAGAGGAGTAGTAGTGGCAAGGAGGTGAAGTAGTAGCGAGGCAAAAAGATAGTCAACAGCAAAGAGGGTAGTAGGGTGGCAGCTGGAAGTAGTGACAACAGTGAGTGGAGGAAGAGAGAAGGAAGGAAGTGAGATGAGGAAAGACAGTGAAATCAAAGGGTGGAGCTAGAAGGCGTAATGTAACACCAGAATAGTAGCGTGATAGGGAACAGAACATCATGGGGCGCCACCATAGAAGGGCAAGGTGAGGGCGTGCGTGTTGAGTAGCTCTAACCATGTGGAAGAAGGTGCCATCTCGGGACTCCAGTAGAACACTAATCAGGGCGAGGAGAGGGCGAGCTGGAAGGCCACTAGGGAGTCAGTTAGCCATCACTCAGAGAAAACACCACAACACTAGTCAGACAATAGGCAGTAGGTGCTACCTGGTGGAAGCACTAACAGCTGTTGCAGTACCCTGGGCTGGAGAGGGGCTAGGGAGGGGAATCCAAGGGAAGTAGAGAGCGGGGCAGCCCTTCCACCAAATTCACCCAAATCCCGGCAGGCCCAGAAACCCCCAGAGATCCCATTAGCAAGCCTAACTGTTTCAAATAAACACCTTTGGAACGATATCAGAGTATTAAAGGAGTAGTTATTTGTGGCGACCCCATCACAGAAGGAATAGATTTGGGCAGCTAGCTGGTGCTTTGTGTGTGCTTTCCTTATAAAAAAAATGTCCATTTTGTATTCTATCACTGGAATACGAAGAACGTTTTGTCCAAAACAATGGTTACTTAATTCAACCCTCATGCCCCAATGACCTCAATTTTGAAAGCTCTGCCAAAACAAAAAGAGAGTGATAACTATTCATGAGGCCACAGTGAGACCTGCTGTTCCATGGCTATGTGGCTACTAGAGAGTGGGGGCGTGTGGTTGCGAGGATGACTTGTCTCCAGTGTTACATAGGATGCGGAGGTGATTGTGTAACCCTGCTGTTTCAGGAAGAGGAGCGAGTCTCATACCTGCAAGTAGTGCCATACAATCTATATTACTAGGTATATACATATCTGGTGCCTGAGGGGCCCTGGGCAGCAGCACAGACTGCCCATACCTAAGGCCGGCCTGCCTGCCTATCCACTGAGCAAGGTAAGTTTAGTGAGGACGATGAATGGGCTCCCAAGAGCCTGCTCCTACCCTGACGAAAGTGTCCTTCCAGATATACCTCTCGTAGCTTCCAAGGCAGCATTGGCAAGTTAAGTCCTCTGCTTTGCTTTGAAAAATTGTCCGACCATGCAAGGAGTCACACTGCCATCGTTCTTCCTCCAGTGTCCAGGTGCTCCACCACTTCCATGATCACAGTAGATGAACGCTTTAAAAAATGACAACAACGCCCTACATAGCATTGAACTAACAGAGCAAGAGAAGAAGGCCTTGCTCTACAGCACCTTAGGCAAAGAAGGCCAGAGAGTTTTCCTTTTGGCAGCCATTACATAGAAGGACAATGTCACCAACATCAACAGCGTGTATGTAAAAGCCTGCACCAGGCTGAACAGTGTTCGATAAAAAGGTTAATGTGCAATAAAGTCACTATTTCTACACTAGTCTACAATCGGCATCCCAATCCACCCAAGATTCTTTTCATTGGACTATACGAATTATTGGGCAACACCTGTGCCTTTCATCCCCTGCAACATCAGCTAATTCTTGATCAGTAAGTAGTCCACCAAAGGGACTCTAAAGTACAAGCTTTGGGGCTCAGCAGAGACCGGTCCCTAGAAAAAGCCATTGGAATTGGGAAAACTGTGGGACAGTCAGTGCGCTGCACGGATAAAATGAAAGGTCCAGATTGCAAGAAAAAAGCATGCAGTGGTTATTAATTCCAAGGCACATGCGAAAGCTAAAGACAATGAGATTTATTCTTAAGAGTCCTGCTCCAAATCTGCATCTTTATGCCGCAGCAGAGACAAACACAACGCTCTAATGTGGTAGCCCAAATAGCTAATATCATAGACTTTCCATCAAAAGGCAAGAAATGTGCCATGTGCAAGAAAAAAGGGCACTTCCCCAAAGTACTTTATACCAAATCCACCAGCAACACTGTGGTAGTTAAAAATAGCTCAGATCCGGAACAGCTCCGGGAGAAACCTCCCAATTGGTTCTTAGTGTCGCCAGTCTCCCAACGAAAAGAACGAGGAGGAAACTGTTCTGCACATGAAACCAAAATAGAGTATCAGCGATACTCATGAGACGCTCCGGCTCATATTACACAACTGTTTCTCAAACCGTCTACCAAGCTCCTGATCCCTCTGACCCCGCTGTGTACCTTGCTGCAAAGCCTGACCTTGCTACACCATTGTATTCTCTTTCAATGTGTTAGCATGCACCTGTGCTACCCTTTGTATTGTTGGATGAAACCCATGTAAGAACATTTACCTGTAACAGCGCCTCAATGCCCCCGGGTTGCTTGCGCACTATACAAATGAAATAAATAAAAAAGATCATTTCAAAGGAGATGGCTGGATATTGTTCAAACCAGACTTACATCTAGGAGCTTGTGAGGGTCAGAAAATGAGATTAGTCGCACATTGTGGGTATGAATTCAAGTGCAAAGACAGCTATGTTGTAGGGAAACTGTTCATTCCCAAGGCTGGTCTTTTCATCTTAGGTTAGCAAGAAAAAGGAACAACCCACATATGCCTGGCATATTGCAGCGTGGACCCAGTGTTGGTGGTGCAATAACTTTCTTGCACAGCCATTCTACATACATCAAATGCTCTGTTCCGACCTGAAATGGGTTCGATGCAAGGGTATACGTCAAACTAAAAATGAGTGTGTGCCCTGTTCAACCAGTGCCCTTCACAGCAAAGGAAGACGTATGTGTCAGATTCAAGTGCATGCAAGAAGATCGGGTGATAGAAGTGGTGAGGGGACTGGATCGGTGAGCACCAATGTTCTTGCAAATAAAAACAAAAACTAAAACTGCTGGTAAGGCCCTAAGACTGAGCATTGCTATTTGCAGCCTTATGTGATATATCCTACGGACTCCTCACTAAATCCCTGCCTAATGTCTCCTCCCAGGTGGCCAAGGAAAGGCAGACGCCTTCTGGTCCAGACCTTGGGGTTGGTGCCCTGTGGGAGGATCACTTTGGAGGAGAACAGGCCAAGGGGAATGAGAGTACACAGAATGTGTCTTCCTTTACTGAGGATGTCTCCTCAATGCCAAAGTATGTAATGGCTTGTTGAAATAACCATTCTGTTGTTCCGCAAGATACACATATACATAGGGGTGAAAATAATCACAAACTCCTAGGCATAGGGAGAAATTAAAATCCTTCCAAAACATCAAAAACTTGTCAAGCTCAAGACCTCCCTAACACCCAAAAGCCTAGTGAAAGGGAATCTGTGAAGCATAACGGTTTAAAAGAACTGGCTTTTCCCCTTTTCAATCAAGTTTGGTGAGTAGTATTTGTGATGATTCTTTATAGAATACTATAAGGAACAGATTTGGGTTTAAAAATCAAAATCAAACTCACAACCTCACTTTGTCATTAGGGACATCAAGTCCCATAATTCCCAAGGTACTGGGACAAAGAAGAGGGCCAAAGAGGTACAATGTGTCAGGAGTGGTAAGCTTGTTAGTGTAGATGACCCACACCCGAGGGAGACAGAGAAGCTTAAAAGGGCCCCTTAGGTGCAGGCCATAGAGAAGAGCAGAGTAAGCAAGAAGCAGCAGCAGCGTGGCTCGTGCAGGCAGCTTAAGCAGAAGGCAGAGGAGAGAGAAGACGGTCAACCATGCCATCCTGCTCAACCGTCTGTCTGATAACCTGGGTATCACCGAACATGCCCTGGCTTGGCTGACTTCTTTCCTCTCCGATCGACCCTCCCAGGTCCAACTTGGGTCCTTCCTTTCATCTATCTTTATCTCTAGATGTGGTGTTCCCCAAGGGTCTAACCTCTCTCCCTGGCTGTTCAACCAATACCTGGCACTTCTTGCCCACCGCATTGCCGCTCTCTGTCCCGACTTTCAGTGCTATGCAGATGACATTCAACTAATTTTCAGGCTCCCTTCGGCCACCTCTTCTCCTGCTCTCATCTCTGACTGTCTGTTTGCTACCCAGGAGTGGTGTGCCGCCAATGATCTCTGCCTTAATGCCAGTAAGAGCGAGATTCTCCCCATCGGCACACCTGCTCCCTCCTTTCCTGTTACTCTCTGGTTGACCTCTCTTGGGCCTCTCCATGCTCCGACTTGTGAGGCTAAAAACCTCAGGGTCATCTTCGACTCCACACTCTCCTTCTCTCCTCACATCTGACGTTTCTAAGAAGTCACACTACCAGCTGCACCTCCTCAGAGGTATTCATCCTTTCCTCTCCTTCCCACAGAAGCTCACGGTTTCCAGAGCTCTGGTTCTCTCTAGGCTGGACTACTGCAACAACCTCTTTCTAAATCTGCCTGCCTCTACTCTCTGCCCTCTGCAACTCATCCAAAACAGGACTGCGAGACTTGTCTTTGAACTCAAGTCCAGGGATCGTATCTCTCCAGGACTGAAATCCCTGCACTAGCACGCAGTGGCGGCGAGGATTTAGTTCAAAACACTCTGCATTGTCCACAAGGCCTTCGGGGGCCTGGGGCCTCAATACCTTCAACTCTCTCTTCCTAAATATCTTCCTTCTCGAGCTCTTCGCTCATCCGCCTCCAACTCCCTCAGGGACAGTTGCTTCTCCAAGCAACAAGTTGGTGGTAGATCTCTTTCTTCGGCTGGGGGCTCCCTCTGGAACAGCCTCCCTACCTCTCTGAAACTTGAAGAGAACCATCTGAGGTTCCAGAAGCACCTCAAGACCTTCCTCTTTGCTTCTGCTTTCTCTCCTCCTCTCCCCTGCGGATCTCCTGGCTGCACCTGAAACTGCACTGGTTACCTGGCTACCCTCTGATCTCGGGCCCAGGTCCCCTCCCCACCAGTTGCACACCTGCACTGCCCCCCTGGCAACCCTTGCACTCGGGGACTGTTTCTGTATCTCTACAGCCCCCTACCAGCACTTGACACCTGATGTCTGCACTTACCCTTGCACTTGCCACCCCTTTTATTTATTTAGTGTCTTATTTATTTACTGTTTATCCTATGCACTGCACTGCCCCCTCCCCTTTATCCCCATACTTTTCCCCTTCCCCCTCCCCTGCACTTGCGCGAACCTCAATATCACCTGGCCTAGTAAGATCGCTGTCTCTGTCTTCCCTCTGTTGCCCCTCCCTTGCCTCGTCACGCCTTGTGTATAGGCGCATTATAAATGCTATATCATATCATATCATAAGATGCCAGGACCACTGTTTGGCAGATAATGGCTGCAGGTCCTGAGAGGGTCTGTGCCTCATTAAACCTGACGTGCACTTAGTCACTGGTTAATGCCGGATACCCAGTAGATGCTGGTAGCACCTGCTTCTCCAAACTTAATTTCTAGCCCTGGTGTGTTCCATATTCTGGAGTTAAAACACATGCAGTGGTAGAACCATGAAGGTATGACAGATGAGGTGTTTTGTTTGAGTGAAGGCACCCAATGTTGAGCACCTGTGAGAAGGCTGCAAGGAAGGAAAAAGAAAAAAGTACAATGAAAGAAATAGCAATGAAATAAAGTAGAGAGGGCCCTTAACACATGGTGTGCATGTGCCAAATTGCCCTGTGCCCAAGTCATTATGGTGGACTGCCCACATGTTCCAAATCTCTTTAATGCTCTGGTCAGGTCACCATTTGGTCAGCTGGTGCAAGTGGGTTTAGGTCATATGGCTTCTGCCTCACCCACCTGTCAATCTCTGCTTATCTGTTGGTACCTTCTTGTTTTGACCCTGTTTTTTTCCCATACCTAAGCAGCCTTCCAGCTTCTTTTATTTTGCAGTTGGTCATCTAGTGCAGGTGACTCTAGGTCATGTGATGTCTGCCCTATCCACCTGATAAGCCCTGCCATGTCCTTTTCTTTTTTAACTGTTAGATCACAGGGTGTCTCTGGCCCAGGTGCCCAAAGCGAATGGCATACCAAGAAAACAGCAGTTGCTGTTTGGACCGGTTAGGACTGGGAGTACCAGAACCCATGTTCCTCAAACATCAGGTAAACTCCCTCGAATATGTGTTTCACCCCTTTCTCCTAACAGTCAAAACCTATCATGATCACTCATCACCAGCAAAGCCCCCCGCACCAGCAACATTATGGACACTGCAACCTCACCTGCATTACCATAAACCCCATCAGCACTCCATCATCCACCACTACATGAAAACTAATACACTCCAACATCCACTCAGCAATAAACTACGCAGCAGACATTGCTGACCTCATTACCCCACAGTTTGGATGCCATCTTCATAACAGATACCTGGGTAACACCCACCTCCATCCATCTCCTGGACATACTCATCCCCAAATTCTATAGTGTTCTACAAAGAGACAGTACAAACAAGATGGACACAGGCTCCCCATCAATCAAAAGATATCATGGCCATGCATCCAACAGGGCGCCGCCACCATCAGCTCTTTCCAAAACCGCCCCTTCCACTTCCAATGGACACAGTCACCTTCCACCTCATCTACAGACCACCCAAGCCCAACACCTTCTTTTGAGACTTCATAGGCTTTGCTACAACCATGTCTTTCACACATGCAATGATATCTTACTCCATGACTTAAACATCCCTGGCAACCCAGCAACCAAGTTCATGAACAGATATCTCCACTGCCTTCTGGAAATTCTGAACCTCACACAGCACACAGAAGATACAAAGCATAGAAAAGATAATATCCTTGACCTCATCATCCGCCCTGCCTACCCTTGGTCCCAGCTTTCCAGTTTCACTTGGCTAGTTGGACCAACTGGAAATCCTCAATGATATTAGTCACACCACCCAGTCAAGAACACCCATTGTAAACCCAGAAAACAAGCCTTCAAAACATCAAAGAACTTCCTAGTTGGAAGCTCACACAGAACACCTCACCAACTTTCACCTCGCATGGGTCGATCTACCTCAGATGAACCAGGATAGTGACTAGATTCTCCAAAAAATGAACACCACCCCTGCAACCAACGTCAACCACCATGCCCCGGTGAAACAACGCTCCATAAAGTCTAAACCATCTGCACTCTGATATACCCAATAACTCACCCTCAACAAAAAAACCATCAGAAAACCATAAAAGACTTGGTGACAATCCTGAAACTCATCCAACCTCACCCTGCTCAAGGAACTCAGAACTGCATGCAAATGATTGGTCACCACTGCCAAGGCCAACTACTACCAGAACGCCATCACATAGACACCAACTCCACAACTGACAGCACACCACACATCCCTTCTTGCAAAACTTCCACTACCTGGAACGCTTTAGAAACATTCATCAAAGAAGACCTGATGGCCATCCTAGCATCTCTCAAGGTCACTTCATATACAGATGACATCTTCCCTGCCTCCGTACTCACGAGCCTTCCAACTAAAGCACTCCCCCTTTACCTGGGAATCATCCATAGCATCCTCACTGAAAGCACCTTCCACTAGACCCTCCAGACTGGAATAAACCCTCCCACTACTCAAGAAACCAACACTGGACCCTGACAGCCTCAGCTACCACCCCTCCATCACGCATTTTCCCTTCCTAGCTAGGATCCTTGAGAAAGCAGTAGCCACGCAACTCCTTTGACACATTGATGCCATTAACCTCCTTCAGCCAGATGCAGATGCAGCACGGAAAAGGCTATTATCAATGTGATCAACAATGCCTTTAACATCTTCAGTGTAGGCCATCCTTTCCTCCTGGATTTCCCTGACCTCTCAGGCATATTCAAAATAGTAACCAGATGCTCATACTCTACATCGCTGCTGAGGTATCAGAGAGACCGCCCTGAGGTGGTTCAAATCTTACCTCACTAAACACTACCAATTTTTGCAAATAGATACCTCTGGATCACCAACCCCTCACCTTTGGAGTTCTGCAAGGATCCACCCTCTCCCCCTTGGTCTTCATCCATTACCTGGAACTGCTTGAAATTCTTTAGGCTCCAGACAACATACATATCCACCAATGTGCAGGTGGCCACCGCTCTACCTCAAGAGAGCCTCCATCAAAGATATCCACAACTTCAAGGCCTACCTCACATTGCTCCAGTCCTGTCTGTCTCTCTGCTTTGAACCTCAATGGTTTCACTCCCCATCAACAGACACCTCTCTTTCAATGAGCACATAGCAAGGAAGACATCAATGACTTGGTACCTGCTTTCCCTCCCTCTCCTGTGTAAACTCAAGCTCTTCATTCCAGCAAACAACTCCAGATCTGCTATTCAAGCCTTAGTCCTCTCCTATCTGGATGGTGGCAATACTCTCATGGAAGGAATTCCAAAAACCACCATGGCACCCCTATGCGTCTGCATACTGCAGCATGACTCAAAAGACTTCGCAAATTTAACCACATCACCCCAACTACCACCTAACTGCACTGGCTCCCACTGCAAGCAGGTTTCACCTTCAAATCCTGCTGCATCATATACTAGGCCATCCCCCTCAAGTCACCAAGCTAACACGCTGCCAAGCTGTGTCTCCGGAGGCCTACAATCCACCAGAAACCAGGACATGTCCAGATTTGTACTCCGGCGGTACAGGAAGGAAAGAACCAGAAGAAAGCCCTTCTCTGTCTATGCCCCCAGACTGTGGACCATCCTCCCTGGGAAAACCATACTCAACCCCTCGCTTCCACATTTCAGTAAGGAGCCCAAGACCCTCCTCTTCAAGAAATGGCTCATCCTTAACATGTAGCTCCACCCACCCTGCAGCCCCCCTTACCTAATCTGCTCCCCCACCAGTTTCTTCTCCTAGTTGCTTGTAGATCTCTTGCTGCCAAATGACCCACCCTCCCCATTGTTAGCTCCCTGCTCCCTTATCTTGATCCCTTGCAATCTGCTTCCCTCGCCATGTACTTCACCCTATGACTTGTAAAGTGCGCCGTTCCTCCCCAAAGCAAGGTCCGCGCTCACAAAATATCCTAATAATCTGAGAAAATATCAGTTATGTTTATTCCTAGATGTTTTATACATTTCCAGAATATTCCTTCTTAATCTCCCAGACGTTCTTTACCAGTCTCCCCGATGTGCTCTGAAAGTCAACCTGAAGGGCGCTAAAAGGCCACAAAGGTGTTTGACACATCCCTGAAATAAGCCCAGATTTTTTCCTGCAAATCTAACGGATGTTTCCCAAAAATCTCAGTGATGCTTGCAGCAAATTTCCCCAGTGTCGCATACAAATATTGATTATGTTCCCTGCACATTTCTCTACTGTGCGGTTGTTTGCATAGACAGTCTTCTGTGCCTAATACTCAAGAGAATATTCTTGCTGGCTGGCTACAGGGATGTCAGGTGCGCAGGGCGTGTTTTATTTACACTGACTATGAGTGTCTAATATTGGTGAGAAGGCTGAAAAGTGCAGATTCAGGTTGCAGATCTTCCTGGTGACCTGTGTAGTGCATTGTGGGAGATTGAGCTGTTTTGCAGCATGCTACTCAGAAGGGTTTCAATTTGCAGTGTCTGGCGCCACGTCGTCAAGTAGAGCAACAGTATGCATTGGGGAGGATGGAGTGCTGGAAAATAGCATTCAAGGTTTTACAGGAGTCAAACAGTGCATTCCGGCACATGTATAATTGATGGTGCATATCCCAGTTCCAGCTGAAAATTAAATTAAGTGTGTGTATTGTGGGAAAGTTTATAAAGGCATTATGGGAGAGATTACTCGGACTTTCGAGTGCTTAACTCCCAAACCACTCCACATTCTGCTGCCCAAAGACACACATGACTGTTCATCCAAGAACTCCCTCTTCATAACTCACACTCTTCCCTCATGACTGCACGCCCCATAATACACCTGGCGCACAGAGGAGGATGGTAAAACCACAGACAGCATAAGACTCTCCAAGTCCTTCCCATAAATCCACCCACCCTGTCTCAGCTATTGAGAACTCAGGGCTGGGTTTAGGGGCATGGGCAGATGGCCACAGGGGGCTGCCCAAGAAGGCCCGAAGAGGTAACTATCCATTGGGGACGGGCGTGATTTGCTTCCTCCATCTGCCTTTCCATGTTGAATACCAACCAGACTCTTTTGTGGAAGAAGACAAACCAAATACAACTGATGCACCTTCTTCTTTCCTTATGATTTCTCTTATTTACTTTTATTGCAATAGCTCCCGCTGACTTCTGCCAGATCTAAAAATTCCTACTGGAAGACAGCCATGCAAAAAAAGCTATATCTTTTACATTCTTCCAATTTTAATGCAGTAATGGTGGAGGCACTTTGTTCCTGTACATTTTGAAAGGTTTTCAAAGCAAAACATAGCCAGTGAAGGCATACTGTATCATGTTTTAAGCAAAACAATGTGTGCTTCTACAATAAGTAAAAGTCTGAACTTTGAGACCTTGAAAACATTTCAGCATAATTGAGACCATCACCTTGTCCCCTATATGTCCGCCATCTCCTGAACGCTGGCTAGCTACAGCAAATCAAATAGAGATCCAGCTACATTAAATGGCCTATGAATTCAGGTATGACATTTTAAAAAATAACAACGTCAAATCATTATTATTACAGTATTTATTGAGTGCAGACATAGCTTGAGGAAGCAACAGGGGGCTTTACAAATATAGGTGAAAGAACATGGCGAGGGAAGCTGAGAAACAAGGGAGCAGGAAGCTAACCGTGGAGGATGGACAGTTTGGTAGCAAGGGATCTACAAGCAAGGGGGGGGAGTAAACCTTGGGGAGCAGATATCACAGTCTTAGGTAGGGTAGGGAGTGGAGGATGTGTGGACCTGGGTGTTAGAGAAAAGGATGTCTGGGAACATTAGACTGTCATTCTGTGAAATAGCGCAGTGATTTCTTTGTGGTAGGATAAGGCAAGGGGACTTTAGGCGATTTTACAACAAATGATTAAGAATGCAGCCAAACATCTTTCAGTACAATGTAATTCATAAATGTTAGAGGAGACACCAGGATTGAATACACCTCGGTCGGTCCTGGTTACATTTATTATAAAGCAATTACGTGGGGACTGGGTGTGCTAAATCTCATATACAAAAGGACCACACAGTCCAATACTACACATGATACTTTAATTAATAGGAGTAAAACGTTATTAAATACTATCTCTTAAAACAGCAAAACAAAAGAGTTGATGGCTGGAAGGTTTAGAATAAATCTTGACCTCTGGCATTGCTCTGGGCAACCCTCCAGACCATCGTTCTTCGCCTGCCAAGCCATTACAAAAGGGGAAAAACCATATGCAAATCAGGCTTGGTCCCACCCCCAAAGGGGTAGTCCAGCCCGAACTGCTAGGTCACATCCCTTTTGCACGAGACCACAAGCATCCCCAGACATGTTTCAGCCTTGTTGGGCGTCATCAGTGAGAAGTAGCTTGGGTCTCTAGGCCCAGCAGACAAGGGACCCACGTCTGGGCATACCCTTCCAACTCGGGGTGACAATAGCAAAACAAAAGAGTTGATGGCTGGAAGGTTTAGAATAAATCTTGACCTCTGGCATTGCTCTGGGCAACCCTCCAGACCATCGTTCTTCGCCTGCCAAGCCATGACAAAAGGGGAAAAACCATATGCAAATCAGGCTTGGTCCCACCCCCAAAAGGGTAGTCCAGCCCGAACTGCTAGGTCACATCCCTTTTGCACGAGACCACAAGCATCCCCAAACATGTTTCAGCCTTGTTGGGCGTCATCAGTGAGAAGTAGCTTGGGTCTCTAGGCCCAGCAGGCAAGGGACCCACGTCTGGGCATACCCTTCCCACTCGGGGTGACAATAGCAAAACAAAAGAGTTGATGGCTGGAAGGTTTAGAATAAATCTTGACCTCTGGCATTGCTCTGGGCAACCCTCCAGACCATCGTTCTTCGCCTGCCAAGCCATTACAAAAGGGGAAAAACCATATGCAAATCAGGCTTGGTCCCACCCCCCAAAGGGGTAGTCCAGCCCGAACTGCTAGGTCACATCCCTTTTGCACGAGACCACAAGCATCCCCAGACATGTTTCAGCCTTGTTGGGCATCATCAGTGAGAAGTAGCTTGGGTCTCTAGGCCCAGCAGGCAAGGGACCCACGTCTGGGCATACCCTTGCCACTCGGGGTGACAATAGCAAAACAAAAGAGTTGATGGCTGGAAGGTTTAGAATAAATCTTGACCTCTGGCATTGCTCTGGGCAACCCTCCAGACCATCGTTCTTCGCCTGCCAAGCCATTACAAAAGGGGAAAAACCATATGCAAATCAGGCTTGGTCCCACCCCCAAAGGGGTAGTCCAGCCCGAACTGCTAGGTCACATCCCTTTTGCACGAGACCACAAGCATCCCCAGACATGTTTCAGCCTTGTTGGGAGTCATCAGTGAGAAGTAGCTTGGGTCTCTAGGCCCAGCAGGCAAGGGACCCACGTCTGGGCATACCCTTCCCACTCGGGGTGACAATAGCAAAACAAAAGAGTTGATGGCTGGAAGGTTTAGAATAAATCTTGACCTCTGGCATTGCTCTGGGCAACCCTCCAGACCATCGTTCTTCGCCTGCCAAGCCATTACAAAAGGGGAAAAACCATATGCAAATCAGGCTTGGTCCCACCCCCAAAGGGGTAGTCCAGCCCGAACTGCTAGGTCACATCCCTTTTGCACGAGACCACAAGCATCCCCAGACATGTTTCAGCCTTGTTGGGCGTCATCAGTGAGAAGTAGCTTGGGTCTCTAGGCCCAGCAGGCAAGGGACCCACGTCTGGGCATACCCTTCCCACTCGGGGTGACAATAGCAAAACAAAAGAGTTGATGGCTGGAAGGTTTAGAATAAATCTTGACCTCTGGCATTGCTCTGGGCAACCCTCCAGACCATCGTTCTTCGCCTGCCAAGCCATTACAAAAGGGGAAAAACCATATGCAAATCAGGCTTGGTCCCACCCCCAAAGGGGTAGTCCAGCCCGAACTGCTAGGTCACATCCCTTTTGCACGAGACCACAAGCATCCCCAGACATGTTTCAGCCTTGTTGGCCGTCATCAGTGAGAAGTAGCTTGGGTCTCTAGGCCCAGCAGGCAAGGGACCCACGTCTGGGCATACCCTTCCCACTCGGGGTGACAATAGCAAAACAAAAGAGTTGATGGCTGGAAGGTTTAGAATAAATCTTGACCTCTGGCATTGCTCTGGGCAACCCTCCAGACCATCGTTCTTCGCCTGCCAAGCCATTACAAAAGGGGAAACACCATATGCAAATCAGACTTGGTCCCACCCCCAAAGGGGTAGTCCAGCCCGAACTGCTAGGTCACATCCCTTTTGCACGAGACCACAAGCATCCCCAGACATGTTTCAGCCTTGTTGGGCGTCATCAGTGAGAAGTAGCTTGGGCCTCTAGGCCCAGCAGGCAAGGGACCCACGTCTGGGCATACCCTTCCCACTCGGGGTGACAATAGCAAAACAAAAGAGTTGATGGCTGGAAGGTTTAGAATAAATCTTGACCTCTGGCATTGCTCTGGGCAACCCTCCAGACCATCGTTCTTCGCCTGCCAAGCCATTACAAAAGGGGAAAAACCATATGCAAATCAGGCTTGGTCCCACCCCCAAAGGGGTAGTCCAGCCCGAACTGCTAGGTCACATCCCTTTTGCACGAGACCACAAGCATCCCCAGACATGTTTCAGCCTTGTTGGGCGTCATCAGTGAGAAGTAGCTTGGGTCTCTAGGCCCAGCAGGCAAGGGACCCACGTCTGGGCATACCCTTCCCACTCGGGGTGACAATAGCAAAACAAAAGAGTTGATGGCTGGAAGGTTTAGAATAAATCTTGACCTCTGGCATTAATCTGGGCAACCCTCCAGACCATCGTTCTTCGCCTGCCAAGCCATTACAAAAGGGGAAAAACCATATGCAAATCAGGCTTGGTCCCACCCCCAAAGGGGTAGTCCAGCCCGAACTGCTAGGTCACATCCCTTTTGCACGAGACACAAGCATCCCCAGACATGATTCAGCCTTGTTGGGCGTCATCAGTGAGAAGTAGCTTGGGTCTCTAGGCCCAGCAGGCAAGGGACCCACGTCTGGGCATACCCTTCCCACTCGGGGTGACAATAGCAAAACAAAAGAGTTGATGGCTGGAAGGTTTAGAATAAATCTTGACCTCTGGCATTGCTCTGGGCAACCCTCCAGACCATCGTTCTTCGCCTGCCAAGCCATTACAAAAGGGGAAAAACCATATGCAAATCAGGCTTGGTCCCACCCCCAAAGGGGTAGTCCAACCCGAACTGCTAGGTCACATCCCTTTTGCACGAGACCACAAGCATCCCCAGACATGTTTCAGCCTTGTTGGGCGTCATCAGTGAGAAGTAGCTTGGGTCTCTAGGCCCAGCAGGCAAGGGACCCACGTCTGGGCATACCCTTCCCACTTGGGGTGACAATAGCAAAACAAAAGAGTTGATGGCTGGAAGGTTTAGAATAAATCTTGACCTCTGGCATTGCTCTGGGCAACCCTCCAGACCATCGTTCTTCGCCTGCCAAGCCATTACAAAAGGGGAAAAACCATATGCAAATCAGGCTTGGTCCCACCCCCAAAGGGGTAGTCCAGCCCGAACTGCTAGGTCACATCCCTTTTGCACGAGACCACAAGCATCCCCAGACATGTTTCAGCCTTGTTGGGCGTCATCAGTGAGAAGTAGCTTGGGTCTCTAGGCCCAGCAGGCAAAGGACCCACGTCTGGGCATACCCTTCCCACTCGGGGTGACAATAGCAAAACAAAAGAGTTGATGGCTGGAAGGTTTAGAATAAATCTTGACCTCTGGCATTGCTCTGGGCAACCCTCCAGACCATCGTTCTTCGCCTGCCAAGCCATTACAAAAGGGGAAAAACCATATGCAAATCAGGCTTGGTCCCACCCCGAAAAAAGGGGAAGTCCAGCCCGAACTGCTAGGTCACATCCCTTTTGCACGAGACCACAAGCATCCCCAGACATGTTTCAGCCTTGTTGGGCGTCATCAGTGAGAAGTAGCTTGGGTCTCTAGGCCCAGCAGGCAAGGGACCCACGTCTGGGCATACCCTTCCCACTCGGGGTGACAATAGCAAAACAAAAGAGTTGATGGCTGGAAGGTTTAGAATAAATCTTGACCTCTGGCATTGCTCTGGGCAACCCTCCAGACCATCGTTCTTCGCCTGCCAAGCCATTACAAAAGGGGAAAAACCATATGCAAATCAGGCTTGGTCCCACCCCCAAAGGGGTAGTCCAGCCCGAACTGCTAGGTCACATCCCTTTTGCACGAGACCACAAGCATCCCCAGACATGTTTCAGCCTTGTTGGGCGTCATCAGTGAGAAGTAGCTTGGGTCTCTAGGCCCAGCAGGCAAGGGACCCACGTCTGGGCATACCCTTGCCACTCGGGGTGACAATAGCAAAACAAAAGAGTTGATGGCTGGAAGGTTTAGAATAAATCTTGAGCTCTGGCATTGCTCTGGGCAACCCTCCAGACCATCGTTCTTCGCCTGCCAAGCCATTACAAAAGGGGAAAAACCATATGCAAATCAGGCTTGGTCCCACCCCCAAAGGGGTAGTCCAGCCCGAACTGCTAGGTCACATCCCTTTTGCACGAGACCACAAGCATCCCCAGACATTTTTCAGCCTTGTTGGGAGTCATCAGTGAGAAGTAGCTTGGGTCTCTAGGCCCAGCAGGCAAGGGACCCACGTCTGGGCATACCCTTCCCACTCGGGGTGACAATAGCAAAACAAAAGAGTTGATGGCTGGAAGGTTTAGAATAAATCTTGACCTCTGGCATTGCTCTGGGCAACCCTCCAGACCATCGTTCTTCGCCTGCCAAGCCATTACAAAAGGGGAAAAACCATATGCAAATCAGGCTTGGTCCCACCCCCAAAGGGGTAGTCCAGCCCGAACTGCTAGGTCACATCCCTTTTGCACGAGACCACAAGCATCCCCAGACATGTTTCAGCCTTGTTGGGCGTCATCAGTGAGAAGTAGCTTGGGTCTCTAGGCCCAGCAGGCAAGGGACCCACGTCTGGGCATACCCTTGCCACTCGGGGTGACAATAGCAAAACAAAAGAGTTGATGGCTGGAAGGTTTAGAATAAATCTTGACCTCTGGCATTGCTCTGGGCAACCCTCCAGACCATCGTTCTTCGCCTGCCAAGCCATTACAAAAGGGGAAAAACCAAATGCAAATCAGGCTTGGTCCCACCCCCAAAGGGGTAGTCCAGCCCGAACTGCTAGGTCACATCCCTTTTGCACGAGACCACAAGCATCCCCAGACATGTTTCAGCCTTGTTGGGCGTCATCAGTGAGAAGTAGCTTGGGTCTCTAGGCCCAGCAGGCAAGGGACCCACGTCTGGGCATACCCTTCCCACTCGGGGTGACAATAGCAAAACAAAAGAGTTGATGGCTGGAAGGTTTAGAATAAATCTTGACCTCTGGCATTGCTCTGGGCAACCCTCCAGACCATCGTTCTTCGCCTGCCAAGCCATTACAAAAGGGGAAAAACCATATGCAAATCAGGCTTGGTCCCACCCCCAAAGGGGTAGTCCAGCCCGAACTGCTAGGTCACATCCCTTTTGCACGAGACCACAAGCATCCCCAGACATGTTTCAGCCTTGTTGGCCGTCATCAGTGAGAAGTAGCTTGGGTCTCTAGGCCCAGCAGGCAAGGGACCCACGTCTGGGCATACCCTTCCCACTCGGGGTGACAATAGCAAAACAAAAGAGTTGATGGCTGGAAGGTTTAGAATAAATCTTGACCTCTGGCATTGCTCTGGGCAACCCTCCAGACCATCGTTCTTCGCCTGCCAAGCCATTACAAAAGGGGAAAAACCATATGCAAATCAGGCTTGGTCCCACCCCCAAAGGGGTAGTCCAGCCCGAACTGCTAGGTCACATCCCTTTTGCACGAGACCACAAGCATCCCCAGACATGTTTCAGCCTTGTTGGGCGTCATCAGTGAGAAGTAGCTTGGGTCTCTAGGCCCAGCAGGCAAGGGACCCACGTCTGGGCATACCCTTCCCACTCGGGGTGACAATAGCAAAACAAAAGAGTTGATGGCTGGAACGTTTAGAATAAATCTTGACCTCTGGCATTGCTCTGGGCAACCCTCCAGACCATCGTTCTTCGCCTGCCAAGCCATTACAAAAGGGGAAAAACCATATGCAAATCAGGCTTGGTCCCACCCCCAAAGGGGTAGTCCAGCCCGAACTGCTAGGTCACATCCCTTTTGCACGAGACCACAAGCATCCCCAGACATGTTTCAGCCTTGTTGGGCGTCATCAGTGAGAAGTAGCTTGGGTCTCTAGGCCCAGCAGGCAAGGGACCCACGTCTGGGCATACCCTTCCCACTCGGGGTGACAATAGCAAAACAAAAGAGTTGATGGCTGGAAGGTTTAGAATAAATCTTGACCTCTGGCATTGCTCTGGGCAACCCTCCAGACCATCGTTCTTCGCCTGCCAAGCCATTACAAAAGGGGAAAAACCATATGCAAATCAGGCTTGGTCCCACCCCCAAAGGGGTAGTCCAGCCCGAACTGCTAGGTCACATCCCTTTTGCACGAGACCACAAGCATCCCCAGACATGTTTCAGCCTTGTTGGGCGTCATCAGTGAGAAGTAGCTTGGGTCTCTAGGCCCAGCAGGCAAGGGACCCACGTCTGGGCATACCCTTGCCACTCGGGGTGACAATAGCAAAACAAAAGAGTTGATGGCTGGAAGGTTTAGAATAAATCTTGACCTCTGGCATTGCTCTGGGCAACCCTCCAGACCATCGTTCTTCGCCTGCCAAGCCATTACAAAAGGGGAAAAACCAAATGCAAATCAGGCTTGGTCCCACCCCCAAAGGGGTAGTCCAGCCCAAACTGCTAGGTCACATCCCTTTTGCACGAGACCACAAGCATCCCCAGACATGTTTCAGCCTTGTTGGGCGTCATCAGTGAGAAGTAGCTTGGGTCTCTAGGCCCAGCAGGCAAGGGACCCACGTCTGGGCATACCCTTCCCACTCGGGGTGACAATAGCAAAACAAAAGAGTTGATGGCTGGAAGGTTTAGAATAAATCTTGACCTCTGGCATTGCTCTGGGCAACCCTCCAGACCATCGTTCTTCGCCTGCCAAGCCATTACAAAAGGGGAAAAACCATATGCAAATCAGGCTTGGTCCCACCCCCAAAGGGGTAGTCCAGCCCGAACTGCTAGGTCACATCCCTTTTGCACGAGACCACAAGCATCCCCAGACATGTTTCAGCCTTGTTGGCCGTCATCAGTGAGAAGTAGCTTGGGTCTCTAGGCCCAGCAGGCAAGGGACCCACGTCTGGGCATACCCTTCCCACTCGGGGTGACAATAGCAAAACAAAAGAGTTGATGGCTGGAAGGTTTAGAATAAATCTTGACCTCTGGCATTGCTCTGGGCAACCCTCCAGACCATCGTTCTTCGCCTGCCAAGCCATTACAAAAGGGGAAAAACCATATGCAAATCAGACTTGGTCCCACCCCCAAAGGGGTAGTCCAGCCCGAACTGCTAGGTCACATCCTTTTTGCACGAGACCACAAGCATCCCCAGACATGTTTCAGCCTTGTTGGGCGTCATCAGTGAGAAGTAGCTTGGGCCTCTAGGCCCAGCAGGCAAGGGACCCACGTCTGGGCATACCCTTCCCACTCGGGGTGACAATAGCAAAACAAAAGAGTTGATGGCTGGAAGGTTTAGAATAAATCTTGACCTCTGGCATTGCTCTGGGCAACCCTCCAGACCATCGTTCTTCGCCTGCCAAGCCATTACAAAAGGGGAAAAACCATATGCAAATCAGGCTTGGTCCCACCCCCAAAGGGGTAGTCCAGCCCGAACTGCTAGGTCACATCCCTTTTGCACGAGACCACAAGCATCCCCAGACATGTTTCAGCCTTGTTGGGCGTCATCAGTGAGAAGTAGCTTGGGTCTCTAGGCCCAGCAGGCAAGGGACCCACGTCTGGGCATACCCTTCCCACTCGGGGTGACAATAGCAAAACAAAAGAGTTGATGGCTGGAACGTTTAGAATAAATCTTGACCTCTGGCATTGCTCTGGGCAACCCTCCAGACCATCGTTCTTCGCCTGCCAAGCCATTACAAAAGGGGAAAAACCATATGCAAATCAGGCTTGGTCCCACCCCCAAAGGGGTAGTCCAGCCCGAACTGCTAGGTCACATCCCTTTTGCACGAGACCACAAGCATCCCCAGACATGTTTCAGCCTTGTTGGGCGTCATCAGTGAGAAGTAGCTTGGGTCTCTAGGCCCAGCAGGCAAGGGACCCACGTCTGGGCATACCCTTCCCACTCGGGGTGACAATAGCAAAACAAAAGAGTTGATGGCTGGAAGGTTTAGAATAAATCTTGACCTCTGGCATTGCTCTGGGCAACCCTCCAGACCATCGTTCTTCGCCTGCCAAGCCATTACAAAAGGGGAAAAACCATATGCAAATCAGGCTTGGTCCCACCCCCAAAGGGGTAGTCCAGCCCGAACTGCTAGGTCACATCCCTTTTGCACGAGACCACAAGCATCCCCAGACATGTTTCAGCCTTGTTGGGCGTCATCAGTGAGAAGTAGCTTGGGTCTCTAGGCCCAGCAGGCAAGGGACCCACGTCTGGGTATACCCTTCCCACTCGGGGTGACAATAGCAAAACAAAAGAGTTGATGGCTGGAAGGTTTAGAATAAATCTTGACCTCTGGCATTGCTCTGGGCAACCCTCCAGACCATCGTTCTTCGCCTGCCAAGCCATTACAAAAGGGGAAAAACCATATGCAAATCAGGCTTGGTCCCACCCCCAAAGGGGTAGTCCAGCCCGAACTGCTAGGTCACATCCCTTTTGCACGAGACCACAAGCATCCCCAGACATATTTCAGCCATGTTGGGCATCATCAGTGAGAAGTAGCTTGGGTCTCTAGGCCCAGCAGGCAAGGGACCCACGTCTGGGCATACCCTTCCCACTCGGGGTGACAATAGCAAAACAAAAGAGTTGATGGCTGGAAGGTTTAGAATAAATCTTGACCTCTGGCATTGCTCTGGGCAACCCTCCAGACCATCGTTCTTCGCCTGCCAAGCCATTACAAAAGGGGAAAAACCATATGCAAATCAGGCTTGGTCCCACCCCCAAAGGGGTAGTCCAGCCCGAACTGCTAGGTCACATCCCTTTTGCACGAGACCACAAGCATCCCCAGACATGTTTCAGCCTTGTTGGGCGTCATCAGTGAGAAGTAGCTTGGGTCTCTAGGCCCAGCAGGCAAAGGACCCACGTCTGGGCATACCCTTCCCACTCGGGGTGACAATAGCAAAACAAAAGAGTTGATGGCTGGAAGGTTTAGAATAAATCTTGACCTCTGGCATTGCTCTGGGCAACCCTCCAGACCATCGTTCTTCGCCTGCCAAGCCATTACAAAAGGGGAAAAACCATATGCAAATCAGGCTTGGTCCCACCCCGAAAAAAGGGGAAGTCCAGCCCGAACTGCTAGGTCACATCCCTTTTGCACGAGACCACAAGCATCCCCAGACATGTTTCAGCCTTGTTGGGCGTCATCAGTGAGAAGTAGCTTGGGTCTCTAGGCCCAGCAGGCAAGGGACCCACGTCTGGGCATACCCTTCCCACTCGGGGTGACAATAGCAAAACAAAAGAGTTGATGGCTGGAAGGTTTAGAATAAATCTTGACCTCTGGCATTGCTCTGGGCAACCCTCCAGACCATCGTTCTTCGCCTGCCAAGCCATTACAAAAGGGGAAAAACCATATGCAAATCAGGCTTGGTCCCACCCCCAAAGGGGTAGTCCAGCCCGAACTGCTAGGTCACATCCCTTTTGCACGAGACCACAAGCATCCCCAGACATGTTTCAGCCTTGTTGGGCGTCATCAGTGAGAAGTAGCTTGGGTCTCTAGGCCCAGCAGGCAAGGGACCCACGTCTGGGCATACCCTTCCCACTCGGGGTGACAATAGCAAAACAAAAGAGTTGATGGCTGGAAGGTTTAGAATAAATCTTGACCTCTGGCATTGCTCTGGGCAACCCTCCAGACCATCGTTCTTCGCCTGCCAAGCCATTACAAAAGGGGAAAAACCATATGCAAATCAGGCTTGGTCCCACCCCCAAAGGGGTAGTCCAGCCCGAACTGCTAGGTCACATCCCTTTTGCACGAGACCACAAGCATCCCCAGACATGTTTCAGCCTTGTTGGCCGTCATCAGTGAGAAGTAGCTTGGGTCTCTAGGCCCAGCAGGCAAGGGACCCACGTCTGGGCATACCCTTCCCACTCGGGGTGACAATAGCAAAACAAAAGAGTTGATGGCTGGAAGGTTTAGAATAAATCTTGACCTCTGGCATTGCTCTGGGCAACCCTCCAGACCATCGTTCTTCGCCTGCCAAGCCATTACAAAAGGGGAAACACCATATGCAAATCAGACTTGGTCCCACCCCCAAAGGGGTAGTCCAGCCCGAACTGCTAGGTCACATCCCTTTTGCACGAGACCACAAGCATCCCCAGACATGTTTCAGCCTTGTTGGGCGTCATCAGTGAGAAGTAGCTTGGGCCTCTAGGCCCAGCAGGCAAGGGACCCACGTCTGGGCATACCCTTCCCACTCGGGGTGACAATAGCAAAACAAAAGAGTTGATGGCTGGAAGGTTTAGAATAAATCTTGACCTCTGGCATTGCTCTGGGCAACCCTCCAGACCATCGTTCTTCGCCTGCCAAGCCATTACAAAAGGGGAAAAACCATATGCAAATCAGGCTTGGTCCCACCCCCAAAGGGGTAGTCCAGCCCGAACTGCTAGGTCACATCCCTTTTGCACGAGACCACAAGCATCCCCAGACATGTTTCAGCCTTGTTGGGCGTCATCAGTGAGAAGTAGCTTGGGTCTCTAGGCCCAGCAGGCAAGGGACCCACGTCTGGGCATACCCTTCCCACTCGGGGTGACAATAGCAAAACAAAAGAGTTGATGGCTGGAAGGTTTAGAATAAATCTTGACCTCTGGCATTAATCTGGGCAACCCTCCAGACCATCGTTCTTCGCCTGCCAAGCCATTACAAAAGGGGAAAAACCATATGCAAATCAGGCTTGGTCCCACCCCCAAAGGGGTAGTCCAGCCCGAACTGCTAGGTCACATCCCTTTTGCACGAGACACAAGCATCCCCAGACATGATTCAGCCTTGTTGGGCGTCATCAGTGAGAAGTAGCTTGGGTCTCTAGGCCCAGCAGGCAAGGGACCCACGTCTGGGCATACCCTTCCCACTCGGGGTGACAATAGCAAAACAAAAGAGTTGATGGCTGGAAGGTTTAGAATAAATCTTGACCTCTGGCATTGCTCTGGGCAACCCTCCAGACCATCGTTCTTCGCCTGCCAAGCCATTACAAAAGGGGAAAAACCATATGCAAATCAGGCTTGGTCCCACCCCCAAAGGGGTAGTCCAACCCGAACTGCTAGGTCACATCCCTTTTGCACGAGACCACAAGCATCCCCAGACATGTTTCAGCCTTGTTGGGCGTCATCAGTGAGAAGTAGCTTGGGTCTCTAGGCCCAGCAGGCAAGGGACCCACGTCTGGGCATACCCTTCCCACTTGGGGTGACAATAGCAAAACAAAAGAGTTGATGGCTGGAAGGTTTAGAATAAATCTTGACCTCTGGCATTGCTCTGGGCAACCCTCCAGACCATCGTTCTTCGCCTGCCAAGCCATTACAAAAGGGGAAAAACCATATGCAAATCAGGCTTGGTCCCACCCCCAAAGGGGTAGTCCAGCCCGAACTGCTAGGTCACATCCCTTTTGCACGAGACCACAAGCATCCCCAGACATGTTTCAGCCTTGTTGGGCGTCATCAGTGAGAAGTAGCTTGGGTCTCTAGGCCCAGCAGGCAAAGGACCCACGTCTGGGCATACCCTTCCCACTCGGGTTGACAATAGCAAAACAAAAGAGTTGATGGCTGGAAGGTTTAGAATAAATCTTGACCTCTGGCATTGCTCTGGGCAACCCTCCAGACCATCGTTCTTCGCCTGCCAAGCCATTACAAAAGGGGAAAAACCATATGCAAATCAGGCTTGGTCCCACCCCGAAAAAAGGGGAAGTCCAGCCCGAACTGCTAGGTCACATCCCTTTTGCACGAGACCACAAGCATCCCCAGACATGTTTCAGCCTTGTTGGGCGTCATCAGTGAGAAGTAGCTTGGGTCTCTAGGCCCAGCAGGCAAGGGACCCACGTCTGGGCATACCCTTCCCACTCGGGGTGACAATAGCAAAACAAAAGAGTTGATGGCTGGAAGGTTTAGAATAAATCTTGACCTCTGGCATTGCTCTGGGCAACCCTCCAGACCATCGTTCTTCGCCTGCCAAGCCATTACAAAAGGGGAAAAACCATATGCAAATCAGGCTTGGTCCCACCCCCAAAGGGGTAGTCCAGCCCGAACTGCTAGGTCACATCCCTTTTGCACGAGACCACAAGCATCCCCAGACATGTTTCAGCCTTGTTGGGCGTCATCAGTGAGAAGTAGCTTGGGTCTCTAGGCCCAGCAGGCAAGGGACCCACGTCTGGGCATACCCTTGCCACTCGGGGTGACAATAGCAAAACAAAAGAGTTGATGGCTGGAAGGTTTAGAATAAATCTTGAGCTCTGGCATTGCTCTGGGCAACCCTCCAGACCATCGTTCTTCGCCTGCCAAGCCATTACAAAAGGGGAAAAACCATATGCAAATCAGGCTTGGTCCCACCCCCAAAGGGGTAGTCCAGCCCGAACTGCTAGGTCACATCCCTTTTGCACGAGACCACAAGCATCCCCAGACATTTTTCAGCCTTGTTGGGAGTCATCAGTGAGAAGTAGCTTGGGTCTCTAGGCCCAGCAGGCAAGGGACCCACGTCTGGGCATACCCTTCCCACTCGGGGTGACAATAGCAAAACAAAAGAGTTGATGGCTGGAAGGTTTAGAATAAATCTTGACCTCTGGCATTGCTCTGGGCAACCCTCCAGACCATCGTTCTTCGCCTGCCAAGCCATTACAAAAGGGGAAAAACCATATGCAAATCAGGCTTGGTCCCACCCCCAAAGGGGTAGTCCAGCCCGAACTGCTAGGTCACATCCCTTTTGCACGAGACCACAAGCATCCCCAGACATGTTTCAGCCTTGTTGGGCGTCATCAGTGAGAAGTAGCTTGGGTCTCTAGGCCCAGCAGGCAAGGGACCCACGTCTGGGCATACCCTTGCCACTCGGGGTGACAATAGCAAAACAAAAGAGTTGATGGCTGGAAGGTTTAGAATAAATCTTGACCTCTGGCATTGCTCTGGGCAACCCTCCAGACCATCGTTCTTCGCCTGCCAAGCCATTACAAAAGGGGAAAAACCAAATGCAAATCAGGCTTGGTCCCACCCCCAAAGGGGTAGTCCAGCCCGAACTGCTAGGTCACATCCCTTTTGCACGAGACCACAAGCATCCCCAGACATGTTTCAGCCTTGTTGGGCGTCATCAGTGAGAAGTAGCTTGGGTCTCTAGGCCCAGCAGGCAAGGGACCCACGTCTGGGCATACCCTTCCCACTCGGGGTGACAATAGCAAAACAAAAGAGTTGATGGCTGGAAGGTTTAGAATAAATCTTGACCTCTGGCATTGCTCTGGGCAACCCTCCAGACCATCGTTCTTCGCCTGCCAAGCCATTACAAAAGGGGAAAAACCATATGCAAATCAGGCTTGGTCCCACCCCCAAAGGGGTAGTCCAGCCCGAACTGCTAGGTCACATCCCTTTTGCACGAGACCACAAGCATCCCCAGACATGTTTCAGCCTTGTTGGCCGTCATCAGTGAGAAGTAGCTTGGGTCTCTAGGCCCAGCAGGCAAGGGACCCACGTCTGGGCATACCCTTCCCACTCGGGGTGACAATAGCAAAACAAAAGAGTTGATGGCTGGAAGGTTTAGAATAAATCTTGACCTCTGGCATTGCTCTGGGCAACCCTCCAGACCATCGTTCTTCGCCTGCCAAGCCATTACAAAAGGGGAAAAACCATATGCAAATCAGACTTGGTCCCACCCCCAAAGGGGTAGTCCAGCCCGAACTGCTAGGTCACATCCTTTTTGCACGAGACCACAAGCATCCCCAGACATGATTCAGCCTTGTTGGGCGTCATCAGTGAGAAGTAGCTTGGGCCTCTAGGCCCAGCAGGCAAGGGACCCACGTCTGGGCATACCCTTCCCACTCGGGGTGACAATAGCAAAACAAAAGAGTTGATGGCTGGAAGGTTTAGAATAAATCTTGACCTCTGGCATTGCTCTGGGCAACCCTCCAGACCATCGTTCTTCGCCTGCCAAGCCATTACAAAAGGGGAAAAACCATATGCAAATCAGGCTTGGTCCCACCCCCAAAGGGGTAGTCCAGCCCGAACTGCTAGGTCACATCCCTTTTGCACAAGACCACAAGCATCCCCAGACATGTTTCAGCCTTGTTGGGCGTCATCAGTGAGAAGTAGCTTGGGTCTCTAGGCCCAGCAGGCAAGGGACCCACGTCTGGGCATACCCTTCCCACTCGGGGTGACAATAGCAAAACAAAAGAGTTGATGGCTGGAACGTTTAGAATAAATCTTGACCTCTGGCATTGCTCTGGGCAACCCTCCAGACCATCGTTCTTCGCCTGCCAAGCCATTACAAAAGGGGAAAAACCATATGCAAATCAGGCTTGGTCCCACCCCCAAAGGGGTAGTCCAGCCCGAACTGCTAGGTCACATCCCTTTTGCACGAGACCACAAGCATCCCCAGACATGTTTCAGCCTTGTTGGGCGTCATCAGTGAGAAGTAGCTTGGGTCTCTAGGCCCAGCAGGCAAGGGACCCACGTCTGGGCATACCCTTCCCACTCGGGGTGACAATAGCAAAACAAAAGAGTTGATGGCTGGAAGGTTTAGAATAAATCTTGACCTCTGGCATTGCTCTGGGCAACCCTCCAGACCATCGTTCTTCGCCTGCCAAGCCATTACAAAAGGGGAAAAACCATATGCAAATCAGGCTTGGTCCCACCCCCAAAGGGGTAGTCCAGCCCGAACTGCTAGGTCACATCCCTTTTGCACGAGACCACAAGCATCCCCAGACATGTTTCAGCCTTGTTGGGCGTCATCAGTGAGAAGTAGCTTGGGTCTCTAGGCCCAGCAGGCAAGGGACCCACGTCTGGGCATACCCTTGCCACTCGGGGTGACAATAGCAAAACAAAAGAGTTGATGGCTGGAAGGTTTAGAATAAATCTTGACCTCTGGCATTGCTCTGGGCAACCCTCCAGACCATCGTTCTTCGCCTGCCAAGCCATTACAAAAGGGGAAAAACCAAATGCAAATCAGGCTTGGTCCCACCCCCAAAGGGGTAGTCCAGCCCGAACTGCTAGGTCACATCCCTTTTGCACGAGACCACAAGCATCCCCAGACATGTTTCAGCCTTGTTGGGCGTCATCAGTGAGAAGTAGCTTGGGTCTCTAGGCCCAGCAGGCAAGGGACCCACGTCTGGGCATACCCTTCCCACTCGGGGTGACAATAGCAAAACAAAAGAGTTGATGGCTGGAAGGTTTAGAATAAATCTTGACCTCTGGCATTGCTCTGGGCAACCCTCCAGACCATCGTTCTTCGCCTGCCAAGCCATTACAAAAGGGGAAAAACCATATGCAAATCAGGCTTGGTCCCACCCCCAAAGGGGTAGTCCAGCCCGAACTGCTAGGTCACATCCCTTTTGCACGAGACCACAAGCATCCCCAGACATGTTTCAGCCTTGTTGGCCGTCATCAGTGAGAAGTAGCTTGGGTCTCTAGGCCCAGCAGGCAAGGGACCCACGTCTGGGCATACCCTTCCCACTCGGGGTGACAATAGCAAAACAAAAGAGTTGATGGCTGGAAGGTTTAGAATAAATCTTGACCTCTGGCATTGCTCTGGGCAACCCTCCAGACCATCGTTCTTCGCCTGCCAAGCCATTACAAAAGGGGAAAAACCATATGCAAATCAGACTTGGTCCCACCCCCAAAGGGGTAGTCCAGCCCGAACTGCTAGGTCACATCCTTTTTGCACGAGACCACAAGCATCCCCAGACATGTTTCAGCCTTGTTGGGCGTCATCAGTGAGAAGTAGCTTGGGCCTCTAGGCCCAGCAGGCAAGGGACCCACGTCTGGGCATACCCTTCCCACTCGGGGTGACAATAGCAAAACAAAAGAGTTGATGGCTGGAAGGTTTAGAATAAATCTTGACCTCTGGCATTGCTCTGGGCAACCCTCCAGACCATCGTTCTTCGCCTGCCAAGCCATTACAAAAGGGGAAAAACCATATGCAAATCAGGCTTGGTCCCACCCCCAAAGGGGTAGTCCAGCCCGAACTGCTAGGTCACATCCCTTTTGCACGAGACCACAAGCATCCCCAGACATGTTTCAGCCTTGTTGGGCGTCATCAGTGAGAAGTAGCTTGGGTCTCTAGGCCCAGCAGGCAAGGGACCCACGTCTGGGCATACCCTTCCCACTCGGGGTGACAATAGCAAAACAAAAGAGTTGATGGCTGGAACGTTTAGAATAAATCTTGACCTCTGGCATTGCTCTGGGCAACCCTCCAGACCATCGTTCTTCGCCTGCCAAGCCATTACAAAAGGGGAAAAACCATATGCAAATCAGGCTTGGTCCCACCCCCAAAGGGGTAGTCCAGCCCGAACTGCTAGGTCACATCCCTTTTGCACGAGACCACAAGCATCCCCAGACATGTTTCAGCCTTGTTGGGCGTCATCAGTGAGAAGTAGCTTGGGTCTCTAGGCCCAGCAGGCAAGGGACCCACGTCTGGGCATACCCTTCCCACTCGGGGTGACAATAGCAAAACAAAAGAGTTGATGGCTGGAAGGTTTAGAATAAATCTTGACCTCTGGCATTGCTCTGGGCAACCCTCCAGACCATCGTTCTTCGCCTGCCAAGCCATTACAAAAGGGGAAAAACCATATGCAAATCAGGCTTGGTCCCACCCCCAAAGGGGTAGTCCAGCCCGAACTGCTAGGTCACATCCCTTTTGCACGAGACCACAAGCATCCCCAGACATGTTTCAGCCTTGTTGGGCGTCATCAGTGAGAAGTAGCTTGGGTCTCTAGGCCCAGCAGGCAAGGGACCCACGTCTGGGTATACCCTTCCCACTCGGGGTGACAATAGCAAAACAAAAGAGTTGATGGCTGGAAGGTTTAGAATAAATCTTGACCTCTGGCATTGCTCTGGGCAACCCTCCAGACCATCGTTCTTCGCCTGCCAAGCCATTACAAAAGGGGAAAAACCATATGCAAATCAGGCTTGGTCCCACCCCCAAAGGGGTAGTCCAGCCCGAACTGCTAGGTCACATCCCTTTTGCACGAGACCACAAGCATCCCCAGACATATTTCAGCCATGTTGGGCATCATCAGTGAGAAGTAGCTTGGGTCTCTAGGCCCAGCAGGCAAGGGACCCACGTCTGGGCATACCCTTCCCACTCGGGGTGACAATAGCAAAACAAAAGAGTTGATGGCTGGAAGGTTTAGAATAAATCTTGACCTCTGGCATTGCTCTGGGCAACCCTCCAGACCATCGTTCTTCGCCTGCCAAGCCATTACAAAAGGGGAAAAACCATATGCAAATCAGGCTTGGTCCCACCCCCAAAGGGGTAGTCCAGCCCGAACTGCTAGGTCACATCCCTTTTGCACGAGACCACAAGCATCCCCAGACATGTTTCAGCCTTGTTGGGCGTCATCAGTGAGAAGTAGCTTGGGTCTCTAGGCCCAGCAGGCAAAGGACCCACGTCTGGGCATACCCTTCCCACTCGGGGTGACAATAGCAAAACAAAAGAGTTGATGGCTGGAAGGTTTAGAATAAATCTTGACCTCTGGCATTGCTCTGGGCAACCCTCCAGACCATCGTTCTTCGCCTGCCAAGCCATTACAAAAGGGGAAAAACCATATGCAAATCAGGCTTGGTCCCACCCCGAAAAAAGGGGAAGTCCAGCCCGAACTGCTAGGTCACATCCCTTTTGCACGAGACCACAAGCATCCCCAGACATGTTTCAGCCTTGTTGGGCGTCATCAGTGAGAAGTAGCTTGGGTCTCTAGGCCCAGCAGGCAAGGGACCCACGTCTGGGCATACCCTTCCCACTCGGGGTGACAATAGCAAAACAAAAGAGTTGATGGCTGGAAGGTTTAGAATAAATCTTGACCTCTGGCATTGCTCTGGGCAACCCTCCAGACCATCGTTCTTCGCCTGCCAAGCCATTACAAAAGGGGAAAAACCATATGCAAATCAGGCTTGGTCCCACCCCCAAAGGGGTAGTCCAGCCCGAACTGCTAGGTCACATCCCTTTTGCACGAGACCACAAGCATCCCCAGACATGTTTCAGCCTTGTTGGGCGTCATCAGTGAGAAGTAGCTTGGGTCTCTAGGCCCAGCAGGCAAGGGACCCACGTCTGGGCATACCCTTCCCACTAGGGGTGACAATAGCAAAACAAAAGAGTTGATGGCTGGAAGGTTTAGAATAAATCTTGACCTCTGGCATTGCTCTGGGCAACCCTCCAGACCATCGTTCTTCGCCTGCCAAGCCATTACAAAAGGGAAAAAACCATATGCAAATCAGGCTTGGTCCCACCCCCAAAGGGGTAGTCCAGCCCGAACTGCTAGGTCACATCCCTTTTGCACGAGACCACAAGCATCCCCAGACATGTTTCAGCCTTGTTGGGCGTCATCAGTGAGAAGTAGCTTGGGTCTCAAGGCCCAGCAGGCAAGGGACCCACGTCTGGGCATACCCTTCCCACTCGGGGTGACAATAGCAAAACAAAAGAGTTGATGGCTGGAAGGTTTAGAATAAATCTTGACCTCTGGCATTGCTCTGGGCAACCCTCCAGACCATCGTTCTTCGCCTGCCAAGCCATTACAAAAGGGGAAAAACCATATGCAAATCAGGCTTGGTCCCACCCCCAAAGGGGTAGTCCAGCCCGAACTGCTAGGTCACATCCCTTTTGCACGAGACCACAAGCATCCCCAGACATGTTTCAGCCTTGTTGGCCGTCATCAGTGAGAAGTAGCTTGGGTCTCTAGGCCCAGCAGGCAAGGGACCCACGTCTGGGCATACCCTTCCCACTCGGGGTGACAATAGCAAAACAAAAGAGTTGATGGCTGGAAGGTTTAGAATAAATCTTGACCTCTGGCATTGCTCTGGGCAACCCTCCAGACAATCGTTCTTCGCCTGCCAAGCCATTACAAAAGGGGAAAAACCATATGCAAATCAGGCTTGGTCCCACCCCCAAAGGGGTAGTCCAGCCCGAACTGCTAGGTCACATCCCTTTTGCACGAGACCACAAGCATCCCCAGACATGTTTTAGCCTTGTTGGGCGTCATCAGTGAGAAGTAGCTTGGGTCTCTAGGCCCAGCAGGCAAGGGACCCACGTCTGGGCATACCCTTCCCACTCGGGGTGACAATAGCAAAACAAAAGAGTTGATGGCTGGAAGGTTTAGAATAAATCTTGACCTCTGGCATTGCTCTGGGCAACCCTCCAGACCATCGTTCTTCGCCTGCCAAGCCATTACAAAAGGGGAAAAACCATATGCAAATCAGGCTTGGTCCCACCCCCAAAGGGGTAGTCCAGCCCGAACTGCTAGGTCACATCCCTTTTGCACGAGACCACAAGCATCCCCAGACATGTTTCAGCCTTGTTGGGCGTCATCAGTGAGAAGTAGCTTGGGTCTCTAGGCCCAGCAGGCAAGGGACCCACTTCTGGGCATACCCTTCCCACTCGGGGTGACAATAGCAAAACAAAAGAGTTGATGGCTGGAAGGTTTAGAATAAATCTTGACCTCTGGCATTGCTCTGGGCAACCCTCCAGACCATCGTTCTTCGCCTGCCAAGCCATTACAAAAGGGGAAAAACCATATGCAAATCAGGCTTGGTCCCACCCCCAAAGGGGTAGTCCAGCCCGAACTGCTAGGTCACATCCCTTTTGCACGAGACCACAAGCATCCCCAGACATATTTCAGCCTTGTTGGGCATCATCAGTGAGAAGTAGCTTGGGTTCTAGGCCCAGCAGGCAAGGGACCCACGTCTGGGCATACCCTTCCCACTCGGGGTGACAATAGCAAAACAAAAGAGTTGATGGCTGGAAGGTTTAGAATAAATCTTGACCTCTGGCATTGCTCTGGGCAACCCTCCAGACCATCGTTCTTCGCCTGCCAAGCCATTACAAAAGGGGAAAAACCATATGCAAATCAGGCTTGTTCCCACCCCCAAAGGGGTAGTCCAGCCCGAACTGCTAGGTCACATCCCTTTTGCACGAGACCACAAGC
Organism: Ambystoma mexicanum; assembly: GCF_040938575.1. Classification (NCBI taxonomy): domain Eukaryota; kingdom Metazoa; phylum Chordata; class Amphibia; order Caudata; family Ambystomatidae; genus Ambystoma; species Ambystoma mexicanum. The sequence continues at coordinate 846,692,856 of NC_090934.1, forward strand.
ATCCCCAGACATGTTTCAGCCTTGTTGGGCGTCATCAGTGAGAAGTAGCTTGGGTCTCTAGGCCCAGCAGGCAATGGACCCACGTCTGGGCATACCCTTCCCACTCGGGGTGACAATAGCAAAACAAAAGAGTTGATGGCTGGAAGGTTTAGAATAAATCTTGACCTCTGGCATTGCTCTGGGCAACCCTCCAGACCATCGTTCTTCGCCTGCCAAGCCATTACAAAAGGGGAAAAACCATATGCAAATCAGGCTTGGTCCCACCCCCAAAGGGGTAGTCCAGCCCGAACTGCTAGGTCACATCCCTTTTGCACGAGACCACAAGCATCCCCAGACATATTTCAGCCTTGTTGGGCATCATCAGTGAGAAGTAGCTTGGGTCTCTAGGCCCAGCAGGCAAGGGACCCACGTCTGGGCATACCCTTCCCACTCGGGGTGACAATAGCAAAACAAAAGAGTTGATGGCTGGAAGGTTTAGAATAAATCTTGACCTCTGGCATTGCTCAGGGCAACCCTCCAGACCATCGTTCTTCGCCTGCCAAGCCATTACAAAAGGGGAAAAACCATATGCAAATCAGGCTTGGTCCCACCCCCAAAGGGGTAGTCCAGCCCGAACTGCTAGGTCACATCCCTTTTGCACGAGACCACAAGCATCCCCAGACATGTTTCAGCCTTGTTGGGCGTCATCAGTGAGAAGTAGCTTGGGTCTCTAGGCCCAGCAGGCAAGGGACCCACGTCTGGGCATACCCTTCCCACTCGGGGTGACAATAGCAAAACAAAAGAGTTGATGGCTGGAAGGTTTAGAATAAATCTTGACCTCTGGCATTGCTCTGGGCAACCCTCCAGACCATCGTTCTTCGCCTGCCAAGCCATTACAAAAGGGGAAAAACCATATGCAAATCAGGCTTGGTCCCACCCCCAAAGGGGTAGTCCAGCCCAAACTGCTAGGTCACATCCCTTTTGCACGAGACCACAAGCATCCCCAGACATGTTTCAGCCTTGTTGGGCGTCATCAGTGAGAAGTAGCTTGGGTCTCTAGGCCCAGCAGGCAAAGGACCCACGTCTGGGCATACCCTTCCCACTCGGGGTGACAATAGCAAAACAAAAGAGTTGATGGCTGGAAGGTTTAGAATAAATCTTGACCTCTGGCATTGCTCTGGGCAACCCTCCAGACCATCGTTCTTCGCCTGCCAAGCCATTACAAAAGGGGAAAAACCATATGCAAATCAGGCTTGGTCCCACCCCCAAAGGGGTAGTCCAGCCCGAACTGCTAGGTCACATCCCTTTTGCACGAGACCACAAGCATCCCCAGACATATTTCAGCCTTGTTGGGCATCATCAGTGAGAAGTAGCTTGGGTCTCTAGGCCCAGCAGGCAAGGGACCCACGTCTGGGCATACCCTTCCCACTCGGGGTGACAATAGCAAAACAAAAGAGTTGATGGCTGGAAGGTTTAGAATAAATCTTGACCTCTGGCATTGCTCTGGGCAACCCTCCAGACCATCGTTCTTCGCCTGCCAAGCCATTACAAAAGGGGAAAAACCATATGCAAATCAGGCTTGGTCGCACCCCCAAAGGGGTAGTCCAGCCCGAACTGCTAGGTCACATCCCTTTTGCACGAGACCACAAGCATCCCCAGACATGTTTCAGCCTTGTTGGGCGTCATCAGTGAGAAGTAGCTTGGGTCTCTAGGCCCAGCAGGCAATGGACCCACGTCTGGGCATACCCTTCCCACTCGGGGTGACAATAGCAAAACAAAAGAGTTGATGGCTGGAAGGTTTAGAATAAATCTTGACCTCTGGCATTGCTCTGGGCAACCCTCCAGACCATCGTTCTTCGCCTGCCAAGCCATTACAAAAGGGGAAAAACCATATGCAAATCAGGCTTGGTCCCACCCCCAAAGGGGTAGTCCAGCCCGAACTGCTAGGTCACATCCCTTTTGCACGAGACCACAAGCATCCCCAGACATATTTCAGCCTTGTTGGGCATCATCAGTGAGAAGTAGCTTGGGTCTCTAGGCCCAGCAGGCAAGGGACCCACGTCTGGGCATACCCTTCCCACTCGGGGTGACAATAGCAAAACAAAAGAGTTGATGGCTGGAAGGTTTAGAATAAATCTTGACCTCTGGCATTGCTCAGGGCAACCCTCCAGACCATCGTTCTTCGCCTGCCAAGCCATTACAAAAGGGGAAAAACCATATGCAAATCAGGCTTGGTCCCACCCCCAAAGGGGTAGTCCAGCCCGAACTGCTAGGTCACATCCCTTTTGCACGAGACCACAAGCATCCCCAGACATGTTTCAGCCTTGTTGGGCGTCATCAGTGAGAAGTAGCTTGGGTCTCTAGGCCCAGCAGGCAGGGGACCCACGTCTGGGCATGCCCTTCCCACTCCAACTTCTGCAGACGCATGGCATGGGATTTGATATGAATGCAGACAACTGCAAATTGCAGGGATGTCAATTGGGGGTCGTGGCTGTGACCCCCGAGGTCTTCCCTGCTACCCCTGTGGTCTTCCTTGCCACCCCTAACAAAACAAAAAAAGTGTTTTTTTAAAAACATTTTTAATGTAAGCTCCTGGGCTGTGGCTCTTTGCTACTGGCTTTCTTGTTCAGGCCTCTTAAAAAAAAAACAGGGGGTTCCACAAGTGTAACACTTTGAGCAGTGACCCTAAATAAGAAAGATAAGGAATAACAAATAATTTGTCTTTCTGCAATTCTATACAATAATTGCTACACTCATTTAAAATTTAACTCAGGCACACTTCAGGGGGTGAGTCACTAATTTAGTCTGCTCTTAAACACCTCAACTTAGCCTTTCATCCTTCTGCGGTCGATAAATGAGTACCAACACAGGTTGGGTGATATTGTATGCATAGTTGTTCTATATAGAGCGCTTAAGCGTAAGTGCTTCATAATAACACATCATTATCATTTGGCCTTAGACCTCTGCCTGCATTCACAGTCATTTGGTAATATGGGCCTATAGACACTGATATTAATGATACATATGGTGATCCATTCTTGCATGAAATGTATCTCACATTACAATGATTACGTAACCATAGTTTTCGTAGTGTACTTAGGAACAATTCTATGTGATGCCACTTCCTGTTTTGTCAAGGGGTGAAAGGTCGTTTTAAATCGATTCCTGTGATGTCATTTTGGGGTGGGGTCAAAGGATATCACTTCTTGTGATGTCATCAGAGGTCAAGGGTCGTGTGGTGTCACTTCGGCTACCCCTGGCATTTTGGTGAAACGACGCCCCCAGTAAAGTCTTCCTTTAGTTCCACTTAATCACTGAAAACTTGAGAGCAGAAACTGAAGGCCTACTTCTGTATTCAAGTGCATCCCAAAGGAGAACCATTCCCCATATTGTTCAGAGGCCATACCCGCTGTCCCGTGGTTTAGCATCCAGCATTGAGCACTATATGAAAATCGGTTTGTAGCTTAACAAATGATAAACACAAAGTTGCATACTGCATGCAAATAATGTACAATTCTTGTCATAACATGTCTTCTGTGGGAAATGGATTCACTTGCTTAGTGAAGATATAGCATGATGTGCAAAGGCTTAGTCTTGATACGGATACAGATAGCAACTAAGCTTTGCCAGGCTCATACATTCTAGGCAGCTCACCCCTAATGCATCACCAGGTATTCCATTTAGTCTCCAGTTCTGCCCTCTCTCTTATGCTAGAACTACTCCTCTGCTTAGCCCATGCCATTGTGAATTATGTTTTTGATTCTGAAACCACTGCTTTAATTGGAAGTATTTTCCACACACCTGCCACCCTTTCTCTGAAGAACTGCCTTCCATTACTACAGATCCTCCCCTAGACTTGCTGAGCTAGTTTGCGATCTGTATCACCATCCTCCCTGGATAGTTATTTGGCATAAGCCCGTATCCTAGAGAACCGTCCGCTGGAGCATGCTCCATTCCTCTACAATATTAGTACCCCTGACTGGGATCCATGTGTCCATCATGTTTTCTGTCCGAATATCCCACACTGTACATGTGTACGTCATTGACTCCACCTGCAGACTATGTTTCCAGCAGACTCTTTTTCCTCTTGGTAAGACTCCTCAGGACTGCATATAATCTTGTCTAATGTAAAGCAATATGGCGTCCAGAACTGGCACAAAGGCTCAGACATAGTCTCAAGAACTGGACAAGACATTGCTATGCTGCCTCCAGCACTCGACACAATACTCCAGATGAGGCCTCCTGAACAAGACAAGATATCTTCTCATCCCTACTCAGCCGTCATCAGTGCTGTTAGTGATAACACACCCATGAGACTAATTGAAATGCCGCAGGAGGGGAAACAAACATAGCTTAACAGGCTGTGCTTCTGATGGACACCAATAATAGTAGGGTAAGAGGTACTGCAGGAGCCCCCAGCTGAAAATCTGCAACATCCCCAAACGGACCCTGCCATAAATCAAGAGATCAGGAAACTGGTTTGGGGTACTTGGTTCTGAATATTGGAAATTAGAAACCAAAACAGGTTCAAACCCATGACAAGCTGAATCTATCTGGAAAGCTGTGGTTCACTTGTGGCTGCACTCCCTCTGTTTGTTGCCTTTTTATTTATTAATGAATGTATTATTATTTATGTCTTTTTTCCTTCTTGCTCCGCTCTCTCCTTTTTGTTCCCCCTTCCATGCACTTCTCCCTCTCCCTCTCTTCCATGCACTTGCGCGTTCTCAATGTCACTGGGCCTAGTAAAATCGTTGTTTTTGTTTCCTCTGTTCCCCTTCCCTTGCCTTGTCGCGCTCTGAAACACTTGTGTATGAGCGCGATAGAAATAAAATATCAATATCAACATCAGTATCAATAACCCATGGAAGCTTCCACTTGTAATGTTGCAATACAATTAAGGTCACAGTTCGTTCTAGGCTATACAACTTTCGAGGTATTCCAAAAACATCCTGCATAATTAACAGGGGTGGGTGAGTCCAAGGAACGACATACATCTACTTTAATATCATCACCCTTGTCGCCCATCCAGATACTGCTGAAAAATGTTATGCATACCATCCAAAATTTGTGAACACTAGAGGGATCTTTTGCAGCACAAAGAAGCAGGTTTGGCTTTTCCATTAACCATTTCATTGTACACAATATTGGCTATTTGGAAGGCATAGCCACAGCCTGAGCGAGTCAAGGTATACCTCAGGGATATTGTTTGCGTTCTCAAGGCTTACCTTGTTGTAAAAACCATGTTCTAAAGTTCCTAGAAAGACCTCATCAAATGATAGGGTACTAACCATGATAAACAGGTGCTAGACAAAGATGCAGCCTACTTCTGAAGATATCCCTGATTTCCTGGGTGAAACATCACCTTATCTGTGGCCCTTTGCTATTAGCAATACTGTGTGTACAAAAACATGGTGACTACCATATTACATGCACTTATTAGTTCATGCAGGCTAGCATGAACTAATAAGGTCTTGCCTTACAGGAAATGTGCACCAGTGCAGTGTAGTCTTTGTGCGAAATTGTGACAGTGCAAAAATACATAGAAAGAACACATGTATGCACTGGTGAAAAAATTACACTCCGCATCGGCAAAGCTCTTGTAACATGGGCCCTGGTCCCTTTTAGATGACTACTGTAGGAAGGTGAACTGTTGACTCTGCAATTGGAAATATATTTTTTCTAGTGTAAGTTAAGGGCAGGCACTACTATTTTTTTTTTTGTGACTGTTTTTCTTTAGGAGTTATCCTAAGAAAATGTATCAAACTGGTCACTTTCCGTGTTTTCAAGTTAAGGGCAGGCACTACTATGAAAGCACCTTCCTGGTGATGGAACATCCAAAAGTATGTCCTTCAAAATGGACCCCATGAAAATGACCACTCTTCATGACGTGCCCTTCTGAAGATCAATCACGTGAAGTTAGACTCCACTGAATGCAGTATCCCATGAAGATGGTCATCGCTAAAGATGGCATCTCTCTGTAAAGGAACCCTCTTAAAGCCTGACACTTCTCAATAAGGACTATAGTGAAGAAGGGCTTCCATGAGGGCAAGCTGAAAATGGGCTCTCCAGAAGTTGGACCCTCCCATTGAAATACCTTCCTGAAGATGGACCCCTGTTAAAGTGCTTCCTGAGCATGGACCACTGCTGCGGATAGACTATAGACTGTCTTGAAGATAAACCTTACCTAAAGGTGGAACACTTCTAAAGATGGACCCTACTGACATAAAATGTTGCTAAATATTACAATTCCTGAAAATGTTCCTTCCTGATGAAGCACCCACCCCTTCACCCAAGATGATCCCCCCAATCGAAAGCTGACGGACCCTCCTGTTCATGAGCTGCCCTTTATGATGGACTGTTGGGAAGACAGGCCATAACAGAAGTCCTGCCCTTCAGAGGATGAACTCCAACAAGCCAAATTCCTCCAAAGATAGACCAGCCTGAAGGTGGGTCCTCTCTAAGCTTAACCCTCCTTAAGATTAACCTTGCGAAGATAGTACCTCCTGGAGATGGACCCTGTAAAAATGGACTATTAAGAAGGCTGGCATATCTGTCTACTGTGCAATTGTGTTGATCCCTCCTAAATATCTAACCCCATTTTTCTCTGGAAAGGGGTACAACTTTTTTTTTTTATAGAGGATGAATTTCTGAGGTCAGCTACCAGATTTGGAAGGGTGTAGAGGGTGTGTGCTTATTTTAGGCTCTTAACTACTCAGTGTCAAAGTTTGGACACCCCAAAGTGAGTGATTCTTGTTAGAGACTGAATTGAACTTAGGAAACCCTTATGCATTCCTCAACCCCCCCCTCCTCACAATGATAACCAGCCTCATTTTAAGGAGGTAGACATCTGTCACCACGAAGGGTCTTCACATCTCTGGGTAGATGTGCATAGTCGAATTGTCAGTCTTTGTAATATTTGTTTTTGGTTTCTAATTATTTTATGAGCGTAATCTTGCATGCTTGTTGGGCCACTGTCTGTGAAAATGGTGACGCAAACAAAACTACTTTGGATGCCTCACAAGGGCTTGTCAAACCTCTCCCATAACTGTGTAATGTAAAACGTGCCCACAGGGAGCATGCCATAGTTACTAGCATGCTTTGAAATTCTCCCTCTGGGTGTGGGCGAGCCCTTCTGCTTTAACATAATTGCAAATAATACAATGGCCCACAGACCTGAGGTTTGGCAGTAACTGGCAGCCTGTCAAAAGCCACAGAGTTTGAGAAATGGACACTCTGTGTTTACACATAATGGCGAGGCGCCTCAAAAAAAAATAATCACATTCCGTAGCCCAACCGAGACACTGTGGTTTGATCTGCTGCGTAGCATGGTTGTTCTCACACAAGTGAATATTGCTGCATCTTTTCTGAGCATTCGCTAACACAACCTCGTCTTATTATTTTCAATTCCACTGTGAATGGTGTTAGTCTGCAAATTTCGTAGTCAACAATTGCAAGCTTTACTTCTTGTGTTTTGTTTTTCTGGGACTAGTCCAAGTCATAATCTCTCGTTTGGTGATCCAACATTTTAATGTGAAGCTCGGGCATGTTTTTCACTCTATTCCTATAGGTAACTATCTTCCCAGAGCACACTCTGACTGGATCAGTCATGCTAACCAATATATGGCTAATACGCCCGAAACTTTCTATAAATACCATCAAAGGTTGAAGTAACATTCTCAGTCATAATGTGTGTGCTCGTCTTTCGAATATCAAAATTCTAAAAAAAGAAAAAACCAACGCCTTGTGCTAAAAAATAAAACCTGTGCTATCAAAAAATAAGTGCTTCACGTAAACAGAATAAAATAAACAAACTGGATCCAGCACTGGAGCCTTTGGAGCGAGCGAGGTTGGTCTCCTTTCTGGAGAGAGGAACGACAGTGGTACAGACGAGGAGCCATCTTGAACAGCCCTCTTGAAGGATGCTCCAGAGCTTCCCACTTCCTGCCTTTTTATTTAGGCATCAACAAATGTCCCCGACTGCATCCGCTAGAATATTTTGCCGTGGCCTGCGATTCAGAGGCAGATGATGCCCAGAGGTATCTGGCTAAGGATGGTGGACCTGGTAGGATGGTGACTCCACCCACCTGTTTTGGTGAGAGGCTGGGTGTGTCAGAATTGTAAGACTGAGGTCATCTTTTTTTGCCTGTTCTGCAGAGGTTTAACAGTGTACAGTGTACATTTAGCAGTACAGGCAAAGCTGCAACACAATACGCTGTGGATGGCTTTTGATCTGCAATATATCTTCATGCTGGGGTGCTTTCTTGAAGAGTCGATGACCACACCTTCTACCCCTGCATTCCATTACTTGCACCCCAGCATGTTACATGCAGTTGCCACCACTTGTACAGCCATCTCCTATCTCATTTATTTTTATACTTATTTATCCATGTATTTCTAACAAAATTATATTGAATCAATGTCTGCAAATAAAATAAAAAAAACAGTACATTTTCCTCACGATCATCCTAGTTACTGAGGAACAGAGCAGCCGGAAATCAAAAAGCACATCACTTAACATGACCAAAGATTACTAAATGTCAAGGGCACCTTAGGCAACTTGGATACACAATTCCCACCAGGTGGCTGTGTGACTGGAAACCACCTCACCACCAGAAGAAATTAGTCCAGAGATCTGAAACCATCAGCACTCCAGATCTTTTGGATTAAGACTCCCATGACCCCTCCCCATTTACTATGCAAGCTAAGGTTGATTGGAGTTGTAGTCCAAAACATTGGATAAGATGTAGGCTCAAGGTAGAGGTAAACAGTGGCAGAACCCCAATTCAAAAAGCTGCTAAACCTCCACAAACTTCTTGTTCTGTCCACAACAGGTGCTGTCCGGTCACAGTGGAAGAATAAGGGCATTGGGGAGCAAGTGCAAGTGGATCTAGGTCACCTGGCCTAAGCCCCGCCCACCTGGTGCCTTCCTGCCTGCCACTCTTTTTCGCCACTTAGCAAGCACCACCCACCTTCTTAGCCCTGCCTCTTCCTTCCTGCTCTTAACTATTAGATCAAGGGCGTCTCTCGCCCAGGCGTCCTAAGCGAAGGGCAGACGAAGAAAAGGGCAATTCCTGTTTGGACCAGGAGGACCCAGGGCCCGACCCCCTGCTCAGACAGCAGGTAAGCATGCACCAACATGTGTTACTCCCTCTTGTCCCCCCGTGATGTTCCCTTGTGCCCCCCCATTCTCGCACACATGTGTTACCTGTTTTGCTTGATTCTTCTACCCTGCTCCCCCTCATCCCACTCAATCCTACTTGTGCAGGAGTCTGTCCTGATACATTCTGGTTTCACCATCACCGTCTTGTGGCCAATGCTGGATTTGACTTTTATGGACTTCATTCATTCATGGTGCGTCACCCTTTCTCAACTCTCATGCTGAACTTCCTTTGCATCTTGTACTCATGGTGGCCCTGAATCATGCTGTTCCCATCTTCATTTTGTATCCTGGCTTGCAACATTATGTGTTACTACTGACTTCTGCAATTGTATTCACTCTCCCTCTTGCTTCTCCACACTTTTTGACTGCTTACTCTCTATTCTCCCCTCCTTTCCCTTCTCCCTTTTCCTATCTCCTCCCCTTACTTTCTTCTATGCACTTACTCTATCAGAATTGTCCCTGGACCTAGTATGATAGCAACCTCGTCTGTCTCCTCCTCCCTCCCCTTAATGTTTTTTTCCTCCCCACCCACCCTCCAGCACTATCTGAAATGTCGTCGGGCCTAGTATGATAGTCACTTGTTTTGTTCCTCCCCTACCTTTCTGCACCCCTCTCCCTCACCTCTTGTTTTTTTCCGGCTCTACCAGAAATGTCATCATGCCTAGTACGGTAGTCGCCTGTCTGTTTCCATTTCCTTCCCACTCTCACCCTCCCTTCCTTATCTATGTCTTAGCTCTTGCACTATCTGAAATGACATCAGGCCGAGTGCGATAGTTAATTTCACATCCTTACTGATTATGGCCTGTAAGAATGTCATTGTTTTTTCCCTTGTTCCCTCCCTTGCCTTGAAGCGCTTTGAAACACATTGTGTATAGGCGCTATATCAATAAACTATCATATCATATCATTGTTTATCAGAATCAGTGTGGTTGAAGGGCAAATGGGTGTTTGCGCTTCTAAAGGCAGCATGACTAGCGTTGTTTGTCCCATTGGCAGCTGCACGAGTGGCATCATGCGGAAACATGCGATCTACAGGCATTTGATCATTCTACAACATACACAGAAAGGCGAGGAATAGGAGCAAAACCTGTTTTAGCATTCTCTATGTGGGTGGGCTATATTGTACTGTAACTAAAAAGACGTACATGAAGCCAGTAGGGGCTGGTGAACTTTTATGGGTCTTCCACTTGATGTTACTTGTGCAGCTGCCAATGAGACACACAGTAGTCCTACTGACTTCAACTTGTAATCGGAACAGGAACATGGAGGGATCATTATGGTGTAGCCTTGTGATCTCAGGAGAGCAGTACACATTGCATTCCTCTCCATAGGACAAACATATATGATACATATCATTCATAACGGGCCTGTAGACACGTGTTTCTAAGCGTGAGAAGACAAGGAATGGTAGACAGAGGGAGGACCCAACAAACGATCTTACTGGGCCTTGTGTTATTCAGATCGTGCGAGGGGGAGGGAAGAGGAGAAGTGCCAGGAGGGGACGGGGGGAAGAGCACAGTTGCAAGACACGGTAAGTGCTGCCAGGGTGGTGGCTCAAGTAAGTGCACAGAGGCAGGGGACTGTAGGGTTGCAGATACACTGCTTAAGTGGGTGGGAGGCCCAGAGGCAGTGCACAGGGGCTACTGGTCGTGCAGGAGCCTGGTGCCCGTGAGGTTCAGTCGGTGGCCAGGTTACCAGTTAGCGCAGCAGACAGGAGCATCAGCAGGGGAGAGAGAGAAAGCAGAAGCGAAAAGGAAGGTCTTGAGTAGCTTCCGGAACCTTAGATGTTCGTGCTCAAGTTTGAGAGAAGCAGAGAGGCTGTCCCGGAGGGAGGCCCCAGCCAAGGACAGAGATCTACCCCCACTCTCTGCCTGGAGAAGCATCTGAGCCCCGAGAAGAAAGATACTTTGGAAGAGACAGTTGGATGAAGTGTGGTCCCCAGCCTCAGAAAGCCTTGAGGACAATGCAGAGGGTCTTAAACTTGATCCTTGCGGCCATCGGGAGCCAGCGGAGAGATTTCAGGGCTGGGGATATACAATCCCTGGGCTTGAGGCCTAGTACAAGTCTCGCAGTCCTGTTCTGGGTTAGTTGCAATGGGCGAAGAGTAGAGGCAGGCAGATTTAGAAAGAGGCTGTTGGAGTAGTCCACCCTAGAGAGAACCAGTGCTCTGGAGACTGTTTCTAGAGGAAAATGAGAAAAGGAAGAATACCTCTGAGGAGGTGCAGCTGGTAGTGTGACTTCTTAGAGATGTCTGAGATGTGAAAAGAGAAGGAGAGGGTGGGATCGAAGAGGACACCAAAGTTCTTTGCCTCACAGGAAGGTGAGGGTGGAGGGCCCAGGCAGGGTGGCCAGAGTGCAAGAGGGAAAGTGGGAAAGCGGGAGCAGGGGTCCCAATGAGAAGGATCTCAGTCTTACTGGCATTAAGGCAGAGATCGTTGGAGGGACACCATTCCTGAATCGCAGATAAACAGTCAGGAATGAGTGAAAGATCAGAGGAGGCTGAGGGGAGCCTGAAGGAGAGCTGAGTGTCATCCACATAACACTGAAAGTTAGAACAGAAGGTAGAGATGTGGTGGGCCAGAGGGGTCAAGTAATGGTTGAAGAGCCAGGGTGAGAGGTTAGAATCCATGGCAACACCACATGCAAAGAGAAAGTTGAGAGAGAGAAAGGATCCAAGTTGGACCTGGGAGGGTCGATCTGAGAGAAAGGAGGTCAACCATTCTATGGCCTGACCAGTGATGCCCGGGTTGTCACAGAGACAATTGATCATAATGGTGTGGTTGACCGCGTGGTTGACGCAGGGCATTCTCATGATCATGGGCAAGAGTGTATTTGTACGGTGCAGAGTGACGATCTTGAGCAAGCACTTCTGAGCCCTTGTGCCCCCTTTTGTTCCATGTGGCGAAAAAGTAATTATATTTGAGCGGTGGAAAAAAATACAGAGCAGCTTTCTGCCCTCTGGGAAACAGTGTATTTTATGGTCTTGTGTTTCATATGGAAAAAACAGCGAGCTCAGAAGGACATAATAAAGGCATTTAAAAACAAAATAATGGTAAAGAGATAAGGACAGCACCCCCAGGAAGCAAGAGACTAAACACACACAGAGCATGAGTAAAGCACAAGGGAAAGAGGAAACAAGTTAGTACTAGGGAACCAAAAACAACATCAAAAAGGGAGATTCAAAAAATGAGAGGTAGAAAGGGATATCCAGGTTTTGCTTATTGCCTTCCTCATGTCTGTTTTGATGTTATGGTATCGCGCTTTGACACCTGCGGGCTTAAGCGCATAATTAATAAATACATAAATAAGAGGATCCAAAGCACTGCCAAACTTGAAAGAATTACCACCATCAGCGGAAATGTCAACAGCAGGACCACTCTTGAAAGTGTGGGTAGGCAGAGTAAGCAATTACTTTGAAGAAACTGATGGTGTGCGCTTGTGCAAGAAAAATAACTTACTGCACTAGATTGACGTGGAAGTGCATGCACTTATTATTATTATGTATTTATTGATGAGGACCTAGCTTTGAGAAGCAACAGAGTGTTTTACAGGGGTATACAACAATATAGATACATAACGGAGTGCTTTACCGAGATATACAGTGGTACAGATGCATAACAGAGTGCTTTTCAGAGGTAACAGAACATATATACAGCAGGGGTGGGGATAGAGAAGGGCACAGAGGAGGGGTAAAGCTGTACCGGGTGGAGAGGAGGAGAGGGGCAGGCGGCATCTCACAAATCAGGTGGCGAAAGGGGCGATTTGATGGCCTAGGTGTTGAGTTAGAGAGATTTCTGGCCTTGAGTTCTTTTCTGAATTGTAGGAGCGTGGGGCCGAGACTGATGCCGACAGGGAGGAGGTTCCATAGTCTTGGGGCGTAGAAGGGAAGGCTTGTTTTCGGGTCCTTTCCTTTTTGCAACGGCGGAATTTAAGTCTGCCCATGTCCTGGCCTCTGGTGGTGTGCTGTCTGCCTGAGATGCTGAGTTTCTCTGCACGGTAGCTGGGTGACTTGAGGGTGACTGCCTTATTGATGATGCAGCTAGACTAGAAGGTGATTCTTGCATGCAGTGGGAGCCAGTGAAGGTCGATGAGGGACAGGGTGCCGAAAATGCACTATTGTCAGGCCTGCCAAATGTAACAGAGGAATCTGACTATGAAACTCGCACCAAGGCACTAACAGACTATTTTAAATCCCAAATACATCTCTATTAAGAACAGTTCCAAATCACCAACACAAAACAAGGGGAGGAGAATATGGTTACCCCTTGCACTTCCGTGTAATTCTGGCAATTAGATTGGTTAAATCAGTTAGTGTTAGTGCGATCTTTATCGGATAAGCTGTTGCAGCACATGGTAGGAAGAACATTTGTATGGCCTATGAGTGTTTGGTGTACGAAGGAGCATTAGTTGGATGTATTATATTTTAGCCTAGTCACTGCCAATTTTATATAATGTAATTTTATTAAGTTTATTTCCACTTTTGTATTTGCTAAAATGCACCTCCAAAATCATCAGTACCAAGTGATGCATGACTCGATACAAATTTAACAGAGTATTTGCCCCTTAACTCATAAAGAGGGGGGCATTGTACACATAGCTGGAAAAGAAGAGTCCCAGCAGAAACAGGACCAATCCAAGCTGGCAACCCACAATTTAATACATGGGTAATAGATTCAATCTAAACTGCAAACATTGGCTTCTCCTGTTGCCGTTCAGGAATTTAATTAAATATTGGAGTAATGTCCCCAAACATCTCTCCTCATTTCTGTAAGATTTATGAAGACAACTGTCTCTCTCATGATGTTAAGTCATCATGAAGTAAAACACAGACAACAGATTCAGCCTTTTAAGTAGATGTTTTATTTGTCTTAAACATCAGGATAGAGTAAGGTCTACTTTGCCCTATGCTAAGGTGGGATAGCCCTACCTAAATAAAACTAAGGATAGTCTGTGTCAGTAAATTCAACATACAAATCTGTCTGCATCCAAAACCTATACTTTCCCTCACAACTAACCATATACAATGTTTAGGGATGTCAGCATCAAAAGAAATAGTGGTCAGAACCAAGTTCTGAACTTCTTCAAGCTTGTGGGTTAAGTTCAGCTTCCCTCCCCCAAGTTCAGAACAATTCCAAAAAGGCCTTGGGCTTCCCTCCCCCAAGAGTTCAACACAGTTCTAGGATTAGTACAATTCACCAGGTCTCAGGGATCCTTTGCTCAAGAGGTCAGCTCACAGTTCACAAGGTCTTGGGTGTTTACTTCCCCAAGAAATCAGCACTTCCAGGTTTCAAAACAACAATCTGATCAATTCGATTAACTTTCAGATAATTACAATTCAACTCATTAATCATTCTCAATACTTCACAAAGGTTCCCTTTTCTGTCTCTGTATTTCTTATGCACAAGGACCTGTGTCAGAAAGCAAACTTATTCACATTTGCTTTATTTGGTTCTTTTCACATAGGGGTCACTCGGTCTAGGTGCAGTTGTTGGACCACACAGTCCACCCATTATAGGTCACGCAACCGATAACCCTTGGCACTTTGTTATACTTTTTTATTCTTTAGATATGCCAATCATTCCATGGTTCACCTTTTTACACCACCTTGCTTTCTCTTTGCTCATAAGTGCTCATCACTTGCTTTGATCTTGTGCTGTATTCACATAGGTTCAACACATCTCTCAGTTAGTTCGGTATCCAGCAATGCTTGCAACATTCACAAAGTGTAACTATAATACGTTGCATCTTTCTATGGCATTCAATAATGCTTGTAACACTCTCAGCAATATGTATAACCTTTTTCAGCTTTATCCAGTATTCCTTAATGTTCGTAGCAGTCTTAAAAGTACTAATGCCCATTTGCAGCTTGTTCGGCATTCGACAACATTGGATTCCCTCTTCCATAGCAATTGTAATGATTCTTAGTTTGTTTGCTATGCCAATAGGCCTCTCTCCAGCCCTGGAGTTCCCCAGCATGAGTGTTCCCTTCTCTCACATTCATCGGGCTGTTATCGCTCCTCCTGGCCTCTCAAGTCGGCGTATGTTTCTTTCAGCTGCCCCTGTTCCTCGCGTGAGATTCTGCAAGCAGAGCTCGCCATCCCCGGTTTTAGTTGCACGTATCCCAGCTCTTCCCTAGCAGAGGCTACCAATGGCTTGTGGCGGTTGAGATCTTTCAGTGTTCCACAGCTCCCACTGTGGACACCAGTGAAAGGGGACAGCAGGCTTCTTTACCCTTGCACGGCTTGTGCTGGCCCCGGCATTCTTTCCACACACAGTGAAACCTTTATTTGCCATGTACTGTTTCCAGTAAATGTCAAATAAAAGTTTCTAACATCCCCATACTCAACAGCAAGGTCGAGTCACATGCAAATGGTACTCACCCTATATAAAATGTCCTCGAAAAAATGTGATTGGGTTAGCAGATTTGGAGAGCCATGGAGTGCCCTACCGTAGAAGGCATTCTTAACGATTGGGCTTGTGATAATGCCTGTTTATTTCTTCTGCTGTTCATCCTCCCCACTCTTACTTAGAGTTCTTAAAGTGTGGCAAGAAGTATGTGAAGGCCGCAAGATGACTCAGCAACATACTCCCTATCATGCCTCAGAATTTGCATTTGTCACTAGCTAGTTATAAATGTCTTTTGGAGAGTAACAGATTATGTGGTGAACTGGGTGGCTGAGTGACATGTTATGCCTGGCTAGTAGTTTGCAACTTGAAATTTGTAGCAGTTCATCCTATGGAGCCACACTGCTGAGCCCAAGTATACATAGCAAAATCTCAAAATCACACAGAGAAATCATCCAAAACAGAGGGTCCACATGATACTGGAAAAAATGTGTGTGTGTGTGTGTGTGTGTGTGTGTGTGTGTGTGTGTGTGTGTGTGTGTGTGTGTGTGTGTGTGTGTGTGTGTGTGTGTGTGTGTGTGTGTGTGTGTGTGTGTGTGTGTGTGTGTGTGTGTGTGTGTGTGTGTGTGTGTGTGTGTGTGTGTGTGTGTGTGTGTGTGTGTGTGTGTGTGTGTGTGTGTGTGTGTGTGTGTGTGTGTGTGTGTGTGTGTGTGTGTGTGTGTGTGTGTGTGTGTGTGTGTGTGTGTGTGTGTGTGTGTGTGTGTGTGTGTGTGTGTGTGTGTGTGTGTGTGTGTGTGTGTGTGTGTGTGTGTGTGTGTGTGTGTGTGTGTGTGTGTGTGTGTGTGTGAGAGAGAGATATTACTCTGGCCCCTCGTCAACTTACACCAGATGTGTTAGTATATTTTTATTCACACCATGTACTGTGCATAGTGAATTGGACACCACACTTGTTGGAAATGTAAGGCTACAGGATTATCATTTTTGGAAGATCATGGTGAACTTGATTTGCATTTCACATCAAGTGAAAAGTGTATCGTATAGATAGTGGGCTCTTAAGTCACCCATACTCATACTATTGCATTGTGCCCCCAACCTGACTTTGACCAGTCAATCCTCAATCCCCAACCTAAGTGGTGTAAAGATTTGCATTGTCACACAAAGGAGCCACATCACGGACTGGAAGGAGCACTGGGAACATCAGGCCAAGCGCATCCCCGTTTCATTTAATTACATCTTTTGATATTTTTTTAATTTGAATGGTCACTTGTTTGACAGCTGTATCGCCAAAGGGGTGCACACCACTTTACAGCCAACCCAGATCTTCTAGTTCTTTCGAGATGTTCAGTGGAAGAATTCCCACACCACCTTCGACTGGTGGTCCAGTTACTGAAAATATACAGGTTTGCCGAGGTTGATCAGTCCAGGGCACATGGTGCTGAGACCTGCCCCCTGCAGACCTTTGTCATAACTTTATTTACTGTTGTACACTTTTTATCTATTGATTTACGGCATAGGTTTAAACCTTTAATCCTATTACTATGTTGGACTGTTTACCCACTCTTTCGGTGCTGGTACACCTGCCGGCTTACATCACGGGAAACTAAACATCAGAGTAAAATATTCTCTTAGTCTATTTCAAGACATATGGCAAACATATTGTATAGACATATGTGTAGTGCAGGCTAAAAGGTATCACATATGAACAAGGACAGGCGCAGGTCATTACACCGGGGAGCTGAGGTACAGTGAACCATGTGGCTGTTGATATCCAGAAGTGCTGGAGTGGATCTCACAGGCACCTCTGACAGTCTGGGGAGGTTGCACTGGTGCACTGGTCTGCTAACTGCTGCCAATAAGAACACACCATTATAAAAGCAGCAGCTTGGACACATCGCCACTGAAGAACGTTCCTCGGATTCTGTGTACTTGCGCACCCTGCAACCATGGCTGAACAGGCTGCTAAATCCAGGCCAAAAAGAAAATTTCATGTTTGACGACACATCAAGAGTCACATATAAGAATGTCCCCAACTGGCATCGAGATCTCTGTGAAAACATCCCCATTGTGCTCTGTGGCAACAAAGTGGATATTAAAGACAGGAAGGTGAAGGTGAAATCCATAGTCTTTCACAGGAAGAAGAATCTCCAGTACTATGATATTTCTGCCAAGAGTAATTACAACTTTGAAAAACCCTTCCTGTGGCTTGCAAGAAAGCTAATTGGTGATCTCAACTTGAGTTTGTAGCAATGCCTGCCCTCGCACCCCCTGAAGTAGTTATGGACCCAGCATTGGCAGCACAGTATGAACAAGATTTAGAGATTGCCCAAACCACTGCACTGCCAGATGAAGACGACGATCTGTGAGGGAGTGCGGCTGGAGCCCACCGTCAGATGTCTAGTTTTATAGGCAACTGTCCTGTGATGTCGACGGTGCAGCATGTTTGCCTCTTTATTATCTAGCTGAGCAGAACATGTGCTTAATCTCTGGGATGCTGAGGAGATGAATGGGCTTCGGAGTGAATGTGGCAGTAAAATTCATTCCTTCATATTTTGGACCTGCGTATTTAACTGTTTTGGACTGCAATTACTTTACCCCTCAAGTTTCAAATCTAATTTAAAGACTGCTACAGCCACATCACTTCAGTGGTGAACCCTGTTTGTTACTGACATTCCCGTTCCATTTTTCGTTTAGACCATAATAAAGTTGTATATCAAATACCTAAGCAAGTGAACTTTTATACACTGTAAGTACTTCTTTTAAGGATGCAGTTCTTGTGGAACCACCAGTACTGTTTTCTGTTTGTTTTAATTGATTGTATGGTTCTGTGGCACTGTAAAGACACTAGTGCATTACGCTGTGTATTGAACATGCTACTTGAAAGGACTTGTTGCTCTGCTGGTTAGTGTGAAGGTGACTCTGTGTTGGCCAGTTAAACCATGCTGAAATGTTGCTCTGGTCTGCAGCTGCAGATGTTAACTATTTGACAAATCATTCATACTCCTGTCCGTCTTTTGGACCTCTGCTAGGAAAAGGGGCACCTCGAGATATTTTATAGCAGTCCAAAACATTACTGTTGGTGCTATCCAAGCTGGTGCAACCACTGGCTTTGGTATCTTTGGAACATGGCATACAAGTTGCAGCTGGTTCATACGTGTCCAAACGGATGCCACTTTTACACGCCAATTCTAGCTTTTCTTTTTGATTGGTTTATGGTTTGGCAAAATGATAATTTGGGTGCGTTCAGCTGTCATCCGGGGTGTGTACAGAGATGGAATATTGAGCAAAATAGATTGCGTTGTGAATGGTTTGTAATATGGGAATTAAAATGTTGGAGAGCTTGGACTCACACGGACCCAATGTCCACATATTGGCTAATAATAAAATATTTAAAACCTGTAAAAAAAATTAACAACATTTTTTTTGTTTTTTTTACAAAAATCGGTCTTTGCCACAAGGGATGACCCTTAACAATTTTTCAAGGGGCGTCTTTGATACATGGGCTGACCCTACCCTTACCTATTTTTGGAGAAGCAGCATCACTGCAAACGATGAACCTTAGCAATTTTTCAAGGCGTGGCTTCGCTACAAGTTATGAGCCTTAACAATATTTCAAGGAGCCACTTTCCCATCAGGAAAACGTAACACATTCTTCAGGGATATTTTTTGTTTATTGTTTAAGGTAAATAAAACTGGGAAAATAAAAGTTGGACTTAAAACCAGGAATAGGCAACATATCAGGAATAGATGCCACTGCCTCACTCTGGGTGTTTTGGGTGGGCCTTTCATGTGGCAGCATGGAATTGCTGCAGATGTGCCACCTTAGCCTCTCCCCTCACATGCTGCATGAAGCCACAGCTCCCAGAGACATACGCAGGGCAGATTCAGCACACCTGGGAAAATAAATAAATGGACACATGGTAGGGCCAATTACTAATCCCCATAATTCTAGTGACTGAGGGCTCCCCTACTCAATGGCGTGTTCTCTCTCCATGTGCCTCCAGAATGTTTGTAGCCATGAAGTGGGGCTCTCTGCCCAGGCCCAAAATAGCCCCACAAGCTGTGCATTTCACCTTGGGATCGAATTTTCTATCCGAAAAACTCCCCTAACAGAGCAACAGAGCAGCAAAATATTGCTAAATTGCTGAATCTTTCGTTGGCCCACTGGATTGTTCTGCAGAACCGTAGGTTAGATCTAGGTGTAAGTCGTATGCTAGAATGTGGGAACCAACTTCCACATACTGAGTCATACAATGACTCTATGTACAGATTGAATAACATATGTGACAGAATTGACCATAAGGTCAAATGTAGGGCGAATGGGCACTGACTCGCTATTCCCCACCATAATCTTCTGATCGCAACCAGCAAAAAAGGATGGACGCCAGAAGGGAATAGGTCTTCCCACACCTAGTCTATTTAGAATTTTAAATTTCCTAGAGATCAAGCAGCACCAGGAGAAAGGCGACCATCTTGTCCAGAATGGGGAAAACATCACCCAGCATGTGCAATGTCACCATTAGAAGCTTTTTCCAAGAGACAAATTCACCAATCTAACAAAATACTCTGGAAGCAGAGTGCAGCATCCTGGGACTTCAGTTAGGTGAGACACGTGGAGCAGGAACACTCAGGGTGCAAGTCTGTAGAAAAGGAAACTGCCTTCTTCCCATGTTTGTGCTTACAACTAACGCTCCAAACCCAGGCCTGCAGTGCCAGGAATGGACTACCTCACTGCTCCATTTAAGACTGGTGCATATTATACCCTTCACTTTCACTCCTGAGCAGAATAATCTGCACTAATGATGCCAGAAAACAACTCCCAAACTTCAATACCCAATCTTGTCAAAATAGTATGCCATACATAATGTACAGTATTTACACTGCACACCTTGTTCAACGACATGCTTACCAAATTACCCTAAGCCTTACTGCCCTAAGACATGCTTACAATGAATAGCAATGCTCCTCATAGACTTACCCAACGCTTTAATGCTCAGTTCCCAACCTTAATTAAACACATTTGGCCTTTGCCAATCACACTCGCGTAACCTTGCCACTTCAATAGTTTAACCTAACCAATGTGTAACTTATCTTATAAGCAATCATGTTATCTTGCACACACGCGTACCCTTGTTACTTTAATGTTCGCCCCTAACCAACATGTAACTTGTTTAGTAACTTGTTTAGTAAGCAAGCGTTTTGGCTTGAACACACGCGTAACCCTTGTTATGTTAATGGTTTTACCTAACCAACGTGTAACTTATTTTATAATTCTTCATTTTATCATTACAAGCCATGATGCATGCGATTAAAAGTTTATTAATCAACCCCTTGCAGACCTAGAATGTTCACGCAATCCATTCCCACATTGAAGAAGTATGTTCCTTATGACAATCCAGACACACAATTAAGCACTAAACGTGGCGATGATCAGTCACCACCGTAGTGTTTAACATTTTCCCAGAAACAGTGGTGATCATCGAGACAGTTTCCAAGATATTATCCTGCAATACTGCACACATATGTACACCTATAGCATATTGCATTCTATGACTTAATTCATAAATGAGTATTACACTCAAGAGACCTCATTTAGAGTATTTGCACATGCAGTCACAAACATCATTATCAACATTTGCACCATAATGCATTTACAATTTTGCACCCTTATTATTTATTTTTATTGTAGTTTACAATTGTGGCTTACAATGTATCCTGTAGTGACAACTGCAAAAGTTACCTGTACCTTAACTCTTGTTATCAACTCCAATCGCCAAAGGCTTGACATGTAACCAAATAAATTCCTAAACATTAATTTCATTTGTTGGCTAGACTATGATCTTTAAATGCTGCACATGTTCGAAAGTCTTCTATTGTGGACAGCAACGGAGCCATCAACGACCTCATACTTGGCTAATGGTGCATCAACATCTGCATTTTTGATCTCAATCTGCTTGATATGATCGTCTAACAAGCAAACAATAAATAAATTGATAGCAATTTAGTTCCCTTCATAAATAAAGTCAACCCTAAACACAGTAATTCCCCCCAGATCCAGAATTCACATAGATAGTTCGTAGTTCAAAATATGCATGCAGCCTATCCCAACTTCACAAAGTTATATTGAGTACCTTCATACGGCGGCTTAATAGGAACTACAAACGTAACCGCGATCAGCACATGGCTCCGCTTGAAATGTGCATAAAATGTATTGAACATAGAGTGCTGAAGGTTGAACGCACATCAAAAGGAAAGGAAATAACATAGCACGCTGAATGCACGCCATCTAGCAAGTCACACGCGTTCCAAGGTCTTTTTCTTTACTCTGCTGCTCATCATGTGAGCACCACCATAAATAGGAGAGAACACCGGCTACTTGAGATCCAGAGAAAGGAACTCCAGCACCCCCGGCCTGCATGCCCACGTTATCACTGTGACATACTTGCCAACCCTACCGATTTAGTGGCAACAAATACCAATTTTTGTAAAAAATAAAATAATTTTCTTTTTCTTTTTTACAAAAATCGGTATTTGTTGCCACTAAATCGGTAGGCGGTAGGACTGCTTAAAAAGCGGTATCCTACCACCTAAATTGGTAGGGTTGGCAAGTATGCATAGGGTATTATAGCTAACGAACAACCCAAGTACTTGTGTTATTTGTTGAAACCACTAGTGATGCCACATGGCCAGTTGCTGATGGACCCGCTATGAGGGTTGACTGGCCCTGGGCCTGGCCACAGGCCAAGACCTGTGCCTACTTTTTGGTGCCTTGGCAGAGCATAGAGCATGGCCAAAGACAACAGGCCATGACAGTCATCAGTGTGTCCTAGATCCCAGGGATGTCATCGATGATGTCTTAAGTAATTATCTCCTCTCCGCCCGCTACTCTAAATGCTCCTCCATACTCATCCTTCTCGACCTCTCTCTGCCTTTGATACCGTTGATCACCCTCTACTTCTTAACTCTCTCTCAATCCTTGGCTTCAAAAACTCGGTCCTCAACTGGCTTTCCTCCTATCTTTCCAACCATACCTTTGCAGTGTCCTGGGGCAGTACCACCTCCCCTACCTCCCCCCTCAATCATGGCGTTCCCCAATGCTCCGTCCTCGGCCCCTTCCTCTTTTCACTCTACACTTCCTTCCTAGCTCCTGTCATCTCCTCCCTTGGTGTCTCATACCATTTCTACGCTGACGACACCCAACTTTTCCTCTCCTTCTCTTCCTTTACCTCTAACATCCATCTTAAACTCTCTTCCTGCCTTTCCGCGATCAAATTCTGGATGTCCTCTCAATTCTTAACCTTAAATGCGGACAAAACAGAAGTCCTTTTCTTCCCTGCTACCTTCCCCACCACCTTCTATTCTCTTCTCCTCTTCCCTACTCCCTATCTCTCCCCATGCTCGCAACCTTGGCCTCCACATTGATTCTAATCTCTCTCTCTCTCTCCCATCATATCTCTCTCACCGCCAGGTCCTGCCGCTTCCACCTTTATAATAGCCGTGAAATTTGCCCTTTCCTAACTTTCCATGCTACCAAACTTCTAGTCACCCCTCTCGTCTTCTCTAGACTCTTCTACTGCTCCACCCTCTTTTTCAGACTCCCCTCTATTCACCTAACCCCCCTTAAATCCATCTACCACTCTGCTATTCGCTCCCTCTTTCTTCTGTCTCCCTACAAGTCCATCTCCTCTTCTCTCTCCTCCTTAGGTTGGCTCCCCTTTCTCTCCCAGCTCAAATTTAATTTCCTCTGTCTCGTCTTCAAATCCCTCCATGATCTTGCTCCACCCTACCTTTCCTCCCTTCTTTCTTTCTATACCCTCTCTTGCCCTCTCCGCTGTGCCGAACATTTCCTACTCACTTCTCCTCCTTCACCCTGTGCTCCATCCCGCTTTCGTTCTTTCCAACTACTTTCCTCCTTCCACTGGAACCGTCTCCCTCTCCCTATCCAGTCTATCTCCTCCTATCCTTCTTTCCGCACCTCTCTAAAATCCTATTTCCTCCATTCCCCGCTGTGACATCTTCTGCTACCTCTCTCATCTCGGCCCTACCACCCATCCTTACTCCTTCTTGTTCCTTCTCTTACTATAGCCTTACAACACTCATGTTACCCCACAGCGTTCAAGTAATCTGTTGTAAATTGTTGCACGTATTGCTTTCTGTTACTTGATTCACAGGTTTTCAATGTTTATTGTATTTACTATTGTCCTCTTGTAAAGCGCTTTGGCGTAAAGCACTATATAAAATTTTAATAAATACAAATACAAATACAAATGTAATCTGTGTGCTCATGGGCTGCACAATGGGGGCTCAGTTAAGGTGGCATAGCTTCCAACACTTGGAGGTTTTGATAGATCAATGTACCTGTCCCACTGTTTCCAGAGTAGTTGGTGTCACCAGGTACGTCAATTTTATAACACTTCAGCCACCAAACTTAACCACCATGCTATTGTCCACATAACTCTTAGTCACTGATAATTCACTAACTCAAGTGACCCTGAGAATGGCTAATAAAAAGGTGCATCTGAATGCCACCACTTCAAAAGCATCACTGCACACTTCCAGTAAGCCATGCCCCTGTATGGTAGCTAAAATGTTTCCCATTTTCTGTAGTGCTTTTTCACTCAAAGCTCAGCCATTGTCTTTGTTTCACCAGGAAACCACTGGGAAGCAACTCTCAGTACCAAGCTTTGACCATGAAAGTCACCTCTGCCATCCTCATCGCTACACAGGACATCTATTTTTCTTTGCTCTCGTGCCAATAGTATAAAATCCACCAATGTATCTTGTTTTAGCTTATGCGTTTGCGTTAATCCTAGATACTCCAAATCATGCCGTTGTTATGCAGATGTGCTGTTTTAAACCCCTGTAAAGCGCTCCATTGCTTCTCGAACCTAGGTCCGCCCTCAATAATAAATAATAGCTCTCTCCTTGTCTCCTCCACACCCCTCTTTCTCTCCCTCCTATGTGACACACTCCTACTACTCCTTGCCGCCACCCTTTGATTTTACCACTGCTTCCCTTACTCGCCTCCTACACCACTCCTCTACTGCTTCTCTGCCTCCACACTACTACTCCTTCCACTCTATTACTACTACTCCCTAATTACTACTACTACTACTCCCTAACTACTACTACTACTACTCCCTAACTACTACTACTACTACTACCCCTGCTACGCTACTACCCCAATTATTCCACTCACTTCTAGACCAGCACTCCATCCCCTCACCCACTCACTACTCCAGACACTCCCTGCACTATTTTGAGCTAACTTAGTTTCGACTACACAGACACTAACACTGCCATGCCCTTGCACTCACTAAACCAATACCTCATCTTCTGAAACTATAACCTCCACACTCTGCTGCTCCTTCCCTCCTCCTGCAGGTCTCCTCCACTTGCTGGCCTCTCCAAGGTAACCCACACTTCCTGCTTCCTATTCCCCTGCTGAAGACTCCCTCCTTCTGTTGGGATTGATCATCCCTGGCCCATTTAATTCCATCTTTCCCCAGCTGGGCGTGTATGTGTGACACAAAATCCATTAGAAGGGGCTAAGCCTTGCCCACTCTCACTGCGCGGGACTGTCACAGTTTATCAATGATGGTCCGGTGGCCCAAGGGTTCCAGTTCATGTTAGGGGGCTAGTCTTTGTCCTCCCTGTGGTAAGCCCATTGAGGTTTGTTGTCAGTGCCCCTTCCGACTAGTCTCTGCTGGTCAAGGGGCTGGGGCATCAACTGCTACAGTCGAGCTGCTGGCTGGAGGGTTACAGTTTCTGCCGGGTGATCTGGTCTCCAAGAAACCAACACAGCGATGGAGCTTTGACTGGTTTCCTGATTTCACAGAGTCTTGCTGGACAGATGCTCTAAAACAAGGAGAAACAGATTGGTATGCATTATCATCATGTAGAGGCATGGATGTGAGACAACAGCGAACTGCGCTGGATTATGCTGGCACTAAGAAGGGGGACGGATCGGGCCCCCCCCACTTGACAAGGCCCGAGAGCTGACCTTGTCACCTTGTAGACGCTATTCAGTACCTGCATGAAGGACCAACTGCCCCAATTCTGCCTTCGTCCTACTACCCTTACTTGCTGTCCTCTTACCCTCTTTCTCCTGCTTCACATCCCACTCTGAAAGGTCTTCTCTGTGATCCGTTAACCGTTCAATTTTATTTTTAGAATTCTTCCATTTTACTTTCCTCCTAGCTTTTTTCTTAGATCGTGATACCACTGTTAATCTTGATACTGCCCATCGGGCATTAACCTGCCAGACGCACTTCTTAATGGGTACAAAACCTCAGCTAGTATCTCCTATTTCCCCCACCTTACTATAAACATGCCCTTCACTTTGCTTCCAACCCTTGGTTTGATCTCTTCTGCTTGTCACACAACTCCCTGTCTTCCCTGTTTCTTCTTCTCTTTTACTTCTCAAAATAATCTGGTACCCTCGCCTCTCACTCTCCTTTTCCTTAACCATCCTTTCACTCTCTTCTATGTCCCTCTCTGACCTCTCCCTCTCCTCCACTTCCCTCTCTGACACTTCTTCCTCATTTTCTAGCCTCCCTCTCTTCCTCACTTCATGCCCCCCAACACCCTGGCACCTCTCATTCGTCTTTGTGAGTTGTTACATACATCTCTACCTGTTCTCTTTCCTGTTCCTAACTTCTCTCCCACTCCTGTTCCTTGCACCTCCCAAGCTCTTTCTTGTTCCAGTGCCAAGCTTTTCACACTCCGTAACCTCAACCTTTTGGCCCACACTGTTTACCATTCCCTTATTCCTTCCTGCCTTACTCGGTTTTCTTTCTTCCCCATGCATACACTACTTTATCTGCGCCCAGGTCTGATTTACCACCTCACTCTCCAGCTCCTTGTGTTTCTATTCTTGCTGTTCCCTGCACCTGTTAAGGTCTTGCTCCCTTTCTCGCCCTGTAGTTAACTCATTTATACACAGTCCTGTCTTGGCTGTCCTTTTCTCTTCCTATTCAATATTTCTTCTTATTTTTGTGAAACGCTGCATCATGGGTTAGATGGGTTTTCAGATTTCTTTTTTGATATTGGCAATTCTCCACTTATCCTGTCTCCCTTTGTCTTTGCCTGGCATGTCTGTCAGAAATGTTTGCTGTGCCCGACCTAGCCTTATCCGGGCTTGATGTGTGTCAGAATAGCTTCCGGACCTACGTACCCCAACAGTGGTAACTGCTCCATTATCCCGCCCCAATGCCTCACCTTCCATTCAATTGACCTATTGGGTGAATCTAAGCATGCCCACATGATGAGGTATGGCCCTAATGCACTATAGCAGCTACAACATTAAGCACACCATGTACGATTCCTTCGATCCCCAGTATTATTCATTAAAACCTTGATGATAAATTGGTCTAAA
Organism: Ambystoma mexicanum; assembly: GCF_040938575.1. Lineage (NCBI taxonomy): Eukaryota > Metazoa > Chordata > Amphibia > Caudata > Ambystomatidae > Ambystoma > Ambystoma mexicanum. Next base: position 846,719,714 of record NC_090934.1, read on the forward strand.
ACAACCAATAATACATGCCTTGGGCAAGCCCTAAGAACAGTTGCCCTGTTGCTGTACTCAAAAATGCTTCCATGCACACAGTATTATGAGCCATAATCTAGACCCACTATATTCCTTGTTTGGCTTAAACTCCCCCAAAATATATCCTCATGAAATGGCAAGCCTTGCATGGGAGTGGGGTCGACACAAATACATGTTAAGCACTGCTCTGCTTTGTAGCATCCCGCCTGGGCAGTGTACTCCAGGAAGAGTTGTGGTCTAATGGAACCCTTTTATTGCACCTCTTCTACCCTACACCTTCATGAGCAGTAGAATCCATGGTGGTTGAGTGGACAAGTGAAAACCCTTCACCACTTCCCCTACAGTATCCATTGGCCTGACCCTTCTTCATCTAGTCTTACCCCAAACATTAGTGATGGCTCAGTGGGTCTTGTCAAGAGGTTGCATTTGGTAGGCTAGGAGATGGGAGCAGTGTGGCCCATGGGTCAGGGACCGCCATCCTCTTTCTGTATGCTAGCCCGAGAGGCAGTATATTGGGAGTGGCCAATCAGCTCATCTCTCCAATTCCTAGCCTTTTTTGTGGAAGGGCTAATTCCACCCCAAGAACCATGATCAGGCCTAAGAAGAATATAATAGGGGATTCTCAAATGAGAACCTGGAAGAATGGGGAACTGGCCGTTCATGCACACAGTTAACCATAATGTGTATTGTTTATAATGGATACTTCCATGGACCCCACTCTTTGTGGATTGCAGTGGCCCACTGGTCATGAAGAAGAGAGACACCATACAAAAAAAGAGGATTATGTCAGACAACCTGGTTGAACTAAACAACTGGAAGATACCCACAGACTAATTCCAAGATAACAAACCGCTGCTTTCGAATCTCAGCGTGCACAGCCACAAATTGATCCGCTGTGCAGTTCAGACCAACTCTGGGAATTTTCCAGGGCTTTACTCAATCATCAAACTGCTCTCAACTCACGCATAGTAAACACTGGTCTCACATTGACAAGCCCCCTCCTTAGACCCTATAAGGTGCCCCAGGGAAGTTTGCAGCAGGGAGGTTTGGGAGGAAAGAGTCAGAGTGCAGAGGTGTAGGAGAAAGAGTGAGGAGTACAGTGAAGTAGAGCTGCAGGGAGGTGAGGAGGATAGACAGAGAAGAAGGATGGAAAATGAAGGAGGAGCGAACAAAGAAAGAGGAGAGGAGGAGGAGGAAAGGAGAATCAATTGATGGTGGAGAGGAGGTAGGCAAATAGGGAAGAGGCAGAGGAAAAGTGTTGAGAGGAGGTCGAGAGTAGAAGGAGAAATTGCTGAGAGGAGCCGGAAAGGAGAAGGCGACAGAAAGGATGGAGCAAAGTTGGAGAAGAGGGAACATCAGCGCAGTGAGGAAGGTTAAGAGGAAGCGAAGCAGACCAAGTCAGAAAAGGAAAAGCGGGAAGAGGAGGAAAGGGAAACGGAAGGAGGAGAGCGGCCAATAAATGGTAGAGAAAGGAAGAAGCAAGACATTAGTGGAGAGAGGTGGGGAAAGAGAGGAGGCAAACCAAGATCAGGAAGTCAGAGATGAAGACATCAGGGAAGAAGTAAATTCGAAAGAGACAGTAACAACTCTAAAATGTTCTGCAACCTGGCCTAAAAGTATGTATTCCCCAATTAACCATTTTTCTGCAGTTTTTACTGCAAACATTGTACATGGTGCGTGTGGGTTGGGTATATAGAAAGGTGTGGTGGTGGGGTAGGTGAGTGGGTGTTTGGGGGCCTCTTTTTGCAGTGACAAAAACAGCAAAAATGGTCAAAAGAATGCCAAAATGTAATTGGCCAAAAAAGTAGAGGAAACATCATAGATCCGTTAATGGAAGTGCTGGAGGAGAAGCCAAAATAACGCCCATAGATAAGAACCAAAGAGCCAGACTCGGGCCAGTCTAACAGATGAGTTTGCTTATTCCAACCAGAAGGGGAAAGCTGAAAGCACCCTGCGGTTCAACTAGCTGTATATTGCCCAACATCTGACCCCCTTCAGAAGACCTAAAAGCATTAGGTAGGGGTACCTGGTAGGAGAGTACAGGATGATCGACACATGACCCTGACAACCTTGGCCAAAACCAAGAGAGACACAAAGCCTAAAAAGAAGTGCTCTGAACACTGGAGACTGTGAGTGACGTTTTTGCTCATCAAGGAAATGATCCTGAATTAAGGGTGAGAGGGAAGGAATGAATGGGGTCCACGGTTATGAGAAGATTCTGTGTGGAGACATCAGACATTCTTAACCACATATAAGCTATCCGCTGTTTGTAGCCAAAATACACATCATAGACTCTCTGTTATGTATCACAGTCCTGAATACACACAGGGGGTAGCAATTGTCTATGCCTCAAGGTACACACAGAGGATTCCTATCAGCCATTCACACCTGCTGTACACCGAAGGAACAGCTACTAGACATTCATACATACAATAAACACAGCTATTATTCATTCCAACAAGTAAAGCCAGTTATCAGCCATGCATCACCCGCCTTAAAAAAGGGGACAGCTATCAACAACTTGCAGCCAACTCACAACCCAAAAGGAATGACATGCTTTTAGCCATTCACCCCGTGCCCTGCATAAGCTTCACTTTTCCATTGTACCCCTTGCATTCCTTGCTTTTCTGCTCTGCCTGCACATGATTTTTCATTTGTTCCAGAGCATCAATTACTTCCTCTTATTATTCCTTGAGTGTAATTTGTAGTGATTCATATTTTCTGTTTTCCTCTTACTCTAGGCCCTGATATGGAACCCAAGACACAGAAGCATCTACCTTCAAAACAAAATATATTCTTCCTCTTCCTCATTCAGTTTTTGGTTGGATTCTGTATGTTCAGCTACGTCCGTCTGTCTGATGACGCCAGTTTCTTTCTGTGCCCCACTTCAGAAAGTACTGTGCCTGACGAAGCTAAAGCCAAGCTGGTCATCCTCCTGTGGAAATTTCCCTTTGGGGCAGAGTTTCCCCTGGACCAGTGTCAGGAGTCCTATGGAATATCAGGCTGCTACTTGACAGCAAACCGGACTTGGTATGATCGAGCAGATGCAGTAATTTTCCATCACAGAGACATCTGCAGAGATCAAAAACAGCTGCCCCAGATTGCAAGGCCCCCAAATCAGCACTGGATCTGGTTCAATCTGGAGTCCCCAAGCCATAGCCCCAACCTGCACCTCATGGACAACCTTATGAACTTCACAATGAGCTACAGACTCGACTCTGATATTTTTACCCCGTACGGCCGGATCGAAATACTGAAAGAACCACAGAACTTCAGCATCCCAGTGAAGTCCAAGCTGGTCTCTTGGGTGGTCAGTAACTGGAATCCTTGGTCTAAGCGAGTGAAGTATTATCAAGAGCTGAAGAAGCACATACAGGTGGATGTCTTTGGTCGAGGTCACGAACCACTGGATCGCGACAAAAAATTCTCCACCATCTCTCAGTACAAGTTCTACTTGGCCTTTGAGAACTCTCAGCACCAGGACTACATCACAGAGAAGTTTTGGAGTAATGCCTTGCAGTCCACTACAGTACCTGTCGTTCTTGGCACCACTCGCGAGAACTATGAACGCTTCCTGCCTGCTGAAGCCTTTATCCATGTGGATGATTTTCCCAATGCGCAGGAGCTTGCAGCTTACTTAAAACTTTTGAACTCTGATGATGAGAAGTACCAGAAATATTTTGATTGGAGGAGGCGACTTCAAATTGCAAAAAATGGAGACTGGAACAGTCACTTCTGCAAAGCCTGTCAGTACCTGAGGCAGAAACCAACCTACAGGATCATTCCCAGTGTGGCCAAATGGTTCAAGTGAGTGGAAAAGTGGTACAAATTGGCTGAGGTACTGGAGCATCTAGAAAACAAAGCCAGACTCCAGGAGCATTGGAAACCATAGACCGATCCACAAAAACATGCACAAGAGGCAGCTCCAGGGACATCCCTCAACTTTCTCATCAAAGCCTATTCCCATCATTTTCTTTGTAGAGGTGATCCGCACTCTAACAGGGGCAGAATGTGAATATACCTGCATCATACTTATAAGTATTCCAGAATAGGCACAAGTCCTGGTCAGAATACCGAAGTGAAATATGGGAGGATCGTTTATGTATGGGGAGTGGAAGAATTGCCTGGTTGACAACAAAAATAGGTATCATCTTTATAAGTTACCCACAGAAAATTGTATTGAAGTGGATTGAATATAATATGTACCTGAAATAGAACAGGTAATTGACACAAGGAATCTTAAGAGGAACACCATTCAAAAATGTTAAAAATGCCCCTTTAAACTTCCTAATCTGGTAGGGCCAGTGACTGGAGTGCTAGCGATTGTAGGAAATTCAAAATGACCTTTAAAGTACCTGCTGAAAACAGCATCCCTCTCGTCAAGCCCACTGGGCATACGTAGCTGCTCCAACCTTCCCCAACAATCAGGTGGTAAATTCTCTCAATCCACATCAGTAGCAGAAAGTTTCATACCACCAGTTGGCCTGCACCTGATATAGTTTCTGGGTCATATCTAAGCGAACATCAGGGCAATTGTGGAGGGAGATTAGTCCCGACCGGGACGAACACTTAAACGGTTTTTCACCTCCCAGTACTTTGAGTACGACAGCCACCAGTCATGTGGAGATCAAGCTAATGGTATCAGGCTTTTGAGTGGGTGCTTTCAATCTATTTTAAACTCATATGGCCTAATAACACCCACCAATCAACCACTTGTGTATAAGTGAATGCTCAATCTCATAGGCAAACTATCAAATTGTGAGTCAGCATAGAAGATGCCAGTGCATAGTGTTGTTCAAATGAAGTTCTTATTATGTATTATGGTTCTAGAGAAAGCAATGAATGATGTTAGGTTGGTTGTTTGTAACTTGCTCCCTATGAACTAAGTCATCTCTACGTATGGGCCCCAGGAGAAGACCCTTAGAATAGATGAGGAGGTTGAAACCCAAATCAAAATTAGACCGAGAACCGACCTTACAAGTTTGAGTAACAATATGGCAAAAAAATAATCTATTTGAAGTCTAGCTGCATACAAGACACCTGTTATAGGAGTCCAGTGAATACAAAGAGCATTCGCAATTTGCAGTAGCGGTTTGGCGAGGGTTGCTACATTTATTCATGCATACTCTACAAAACTACAAACTCATCATTCTTGCAGCAGTTATTATATGGCCTCCGGTCTTCATGCCTCTCATGACCCATGACTATTTTGGGTCCCTGTGCAGTATAACTGCAAAAATCACGCCAGTAGATTGTCGCCTGCAGAAGTACCTCCAAGTAATCATTGTGCCAAAAAGAGAGGCCATTAAGAATTAAGACGTGGAACCAGTATAGCTCTTAATGAACTCATATGAAGGTGCAGGGTTATGCAGCCTTTGCCTCTCCAGATGTTTTGGACTACAATTCACATCAGCCATAACAAGCGTACTCAGTGGTAAGAGATCATGGGAGTCCAGGTAAAAAAACATCTAAAGATCTGCAGGTTGCAGACACCTTGCAAAAAGGACGATCTGAAGGGCAAACTCCAGGTCAAGTTCCATGACCAGACAATAACGGGAGGTTGGGCTGGGGGAGGCCGGGGTTTCCCCAAATAAAAGGAAAAAAATGCAACAACCAAATTTAGGTCGACCAAATTTACTATTCTCAAATGTATGTAGATGAAATAACATAGAACCAACAGTAAGGAACAGATGTCCTGAACTCTCGGAGGGGAAATTGGTCTGCAGCGCTGCAGTGTAGACCGCCACCGCCCACCCAACAATGGCACTAGACAGAAGGGGTTTAATTATTCGGACTAACCACCCTTCTCCACTCACAGCATCCCTAGCAAACTGCAAGTTGCCATAGGTTGCTGGAAATTGGCCAGTGAAGCACTAATGTCCTCCCCTTTAGAGTGTGTACTGTCCCAGGGTTGGTGAGTTGTGTCGTCTACTGCATTACTGCCCCCAAACTAAGTGAATGTTTCCTCAATGTCAGCTAAAGAGTGGCCATCTATGGTGCCACACTATTATTCAAAATACATATCAATGCCTTCATACACACTTCACAAACAGAGGAATTGGGAACTATTTACAATGAAGCCAGGTGCCCTTGGGGAACATTCCAATTGACAAGTTATTACATGGTTTCCCTCCATGGTAATGGGGAAGATTGCTCTTTTTGTTATAAGATCTCAGTAAAATTCATACTAATCCAGGTATACATTTATGATAATCTAATCCCAATAGCGAAGCTTAGGTTCATGAAAGAAAGGGTACGGCTGATCACTGCGCCACCCTAACGTGGGGCACCAAAAACATGTAGAAGAAAACCATGGTATTTTTTATAATGAGTTTACGGCGCTATTCGATGGGGTAGACTGAGCTCCTGTGGCCTTCACGGAGAAAGGAGAGGATTCGCACACACATTCTCTGCTTAATTAAGACATTAGACTCAGATATTTGGGCTCAGTTGCCATAGGTCTGAGTGCACAAGGCTTCAAGTAAATTAATATATGCCAAAAATGGTGTGTGAGTCTGAGGCGTGTGCGGACCTGTACTCTTTAACCTTCTGCTGGCTGATTTGTTGGCCGCATTCGATGTGGTTCCGAGCCTCCCATGAGCTCTTATATATCGGGAAGCAGGGTCTAACATTAGGGGGACAATATATTTTTGATATTTGACTCCTATTCGTCTGCAGCAGAGGATAAAGGTACTTGAACCATTTTCTGGCTGTAGCACGATTGCAGCAATTACAGACAAAATCCGTATTTGGGTGTTTGGGTAGAAAAGATTTAAGTCTGTCTAGTTCCAGGAGAGTAATTGACAAACAAGTGCAAATATTTGGGGATTTAGATCATTTATTTGTGGTTCAGTAGTCTAAACCTTAAGGATCTGTGTAACTAATATTTGGTTGCAGCAAGCGAACACTCTGTTATTTTAGAAAAATATATATTCATTAATTGATTTGTGAAAAAACGTAGATTCACTATAAAATAGAATTAAATCAAAACATGTCTCCTATTATGGGAGGACCAATGTACAACTAAATTGATCTCTGTCTACAAAACACAAAGCTATCTTTAATATGCACCCATGAACACCTTCACCAACCTAAACTTATTAATTCACTGCTTGATGCCACAATTAATGAAGTGGTTGTGAAAATCGTAACATCTCTAGAAAGGCTCCTTGGCATCTAAGGTTCCTAATATTCTATTTAATTCCGATTGTTCTGACGACTTCAAGTGATTGCATTTGCTACAAATCTGAAATTAAGCAGTAGATTCTTTATATTTATATTGAGACAAGTTTAACAATACTTGTCTACTAATGTTCATTATTACCCAGTAGGGGGCTGGGCAGGGTGGCAGCCTCCAAGCTAATGAGGTGGCTTGGGATGGGGGAGGGTGATTACCAGACGGTAATCCTGCAGCCCTGAGACTCCTCACGGCTGGAGGTCGCCATCTCCAAGGTAAGTGCTCCCCTCCCCCCTCCACTTACCTTCTTTTCTATCCTTTTTCGGGAGCAGACACACTAGAAACACGTCTGTTCCCAAGACATCCGCTCCCATTCTGCAACACGTCACCATGGAAAGGGAGAAGAGACTACAAGTAGTACCTTCTCTCCTTTCCTTTCCAAACCTTTTTTTTGTATTATTTTCATTTGCCGCTATGGAAAGGGAAAAAGGAGCGTTTTGCAAATGAAAAAAATGCTTTTAGTACCTGTGATCTTACCCCAGGGTACTAATAGCAATAAGCTCCTCGCAGGTGGGGGCATTACCGCTTCAGGTAATTCCCAGGACTGCGTTAACTATGTAAGTATGGGTCCCCGCATTACCTGAAGCAGTAATGGCTCCCCTGCTCAGGACTTATTGCTTAAGTAGGCCACCTTTAGACAACTAAGTAACATCATTGATTGGGGCACACGTGCACTATTCTTACTACATACAGATATTGTTTGAGGAGGTCTATCCCTTCTCAAATGCACTACCAATGTGGTTCTCACTGGTTCTGAGATCCTGTTACCTATAGAAATTCCACAAAGCACATTGCCAAGCCGATGGCTAGTTCAGTTTAAACAAACGCATGGGCTCGATTGAAAAGTCTCTGTCTGCTGAGTAGCAAAAAGATACTGGCCTCTTGGATTAGTCTGACTTATTATGTAACCCATCTAACACTTCCCGTGGAATGTGAAGTGCCAGAAGCTCTGTGGGACAAAGAAGGTCACCTGGGGACCCTAAATAAAGGTGAGCTTTCCTTAGCTAATAAGTGGAATCTAGTGAAGACAACCACCTACATCAGCTTGAAGGACTATGCAGAGGTGGTGGTCTACTTTCAAATGCTACAAGTTGTGTCTGTCTTGTGGACAAGCCTACAGATGATTGACTACAATTTACCGAAGTCAGGCCGTATGTATGATTACCACACTAGGAGGAACGTTTTGTGCATTTGAAGATGGTTGTATACAATATTTCTGTGTATTTATTATGCTCCTCCCAAATATTGGATAATCTGAGCCAACACGTTCTTAGAACCTCGAGGAAAGCCATGCACTGTGGCACCAGATGTGGTGCAGCAAGATTCCTTATGGTGGCCTCTTAAATAAATTAGGTCTTCTGTCTTAAATGAGAAGTGGTGCTACATTCCTATGTAGATAGCAGAAGATGTCTGTGATGGTATTTGATTAGGGAGACATGTAATGTAAAAGGAGAATCTTTGATACCTTTGAGGGTACGTTGCTTTTTATGAAAGCTCTTGTATTTAACTAATTCCTGCAAAAAGGATTAGGATAAGCACATTTAATGTATAAATGAATTGTAAAGCTGATGCCTGGGAACAAGCGTACAGCATCTTTTTCTTTTGGAATGCATGCCTTTTTAAAAACATTAAATGCATCTTTGTAATGATGATGTGTATGCCTTGATCGCCATATTTTCAATTCTTTGCCATGCAAATGATTCTACATGAAAAAGTGGTTACTACTAGATTCATTTGTGGAATATGGTGGTATACTGTATGGGCATTTACCCAGTGGGCAAGCAAGCACCCTTCTGCTTGTTAACTTCAAATTCTTACTTGCCAACAAGCACCATCACAAATGTTATGTTATGTTATTTTATGTTGATTTATACTACAGAGAATTCCTCTACTAGCAGCTGCGATCAAGAATGATTCCTCCGCTGAGACTAACCCTAACAACATCTAGACTCTCTATTATACATGTCTGAAATCCACACTTGACATAGTAGCCCCAATCACTTCCAAAACGCCCCCCAAACCTAAGCAAGTGAATTTCTGGTTTGATGAAGAACTCACACTCCTACGCAGCTACAAAAGAGCATTCAACACCTCCACAAAAATAACCCCTCCATCAACACAACCAATGTGTTTGTCCTAGCTAATAAAGCTTACAATCAGCAGTGGTAGCCCACAAATCAAACTCTCTAACACCTGCATCACTAATGCATCCTCAAGTACAAAAGAACTATTCTCCATACTTAGGGAATTAGAATCAACCTTTCCCTACAGTTGCATCTGCCCAAACAGACAATTCCTGGTGTACTACTATTCAAAATGCAATGGCACACAAAATCCATACCTTACAAGAGAAGATAAAGCTCAAGAGAAACGTACTAGCTGGCAAAGGCATGCCCTCACACTTATCTAGCACTAATGCTGATGCCACCTCGCCCCAATTCCAATTCAGTAAAGTATTCCAAGAACAGGTCCTGGCCACCATCACTACCCTTAAACCTTCCAACTGCAAAGGTGACAGCTTCCCCGCCTGGTTGGTCACACTCTGTGCACCTGCCCTAGTGCCCATTATCACCGACTTCATCAATGCTTCTCTTACCTCCAACTCATTCCCTTCCTGCATTCAATTGGCCTGGGTAGCCCCACTACTCAAGAAACCCACCGTTGATCCCACTACCCCTACTATCGCCCCATCACCACTGTTCCCTTCCTGTCATGATCTCTGCTTCCAAAAGGTCAGGGTTTTCCCAACTCCCTTGGAAGCAGATCCATAACCCAGGTTCCGAGTGCCAACCAGTCCCAATTGGGACCTTTTGGACCCAGTCCTGGCGCCAGTGGCACCAGGCTCATAAATATGCCCAGTCCCAGCGCTGGAAGCGCCGGGCTCATAATGCCTGGGTGGACTTACCTTCAGCAGACCATGCTGCTTACTTGCCTGCCAGTTGAGCCTCTGATCCTCTTCTGTTTGGAACTACTTTTCCTGTTGGGTGGGGCTGGAGCCACTCCCTAGATTCAGAACACTGGAACTCTTCTGGAAGGCAGGAACTCTTTTCTTACCAGGAACTCTTTTCTTACTTAGGCGTGGCTGTGGAAGGAGACACCTAAGCACTACAGGAGGCTATTTAAACCACACCCGGTGGATGAATCTTGCTTTGAGTTATTCTGCAACCTCTGCAGCAGAACGCTCATCGTGTCTTCTGCATCCGGTCCTGGGCCTAAGGAAAAAGGCTTACCATCCTGAATCCAGTCTTCAGCAACACCTATAAAGACAAGAAAGAACAGGTTAGCATTCCGGCATCTGAAAGGCAAAGGCTTACCATCCTGAATCCAGTCTTCAGCAACACCTATAAAGACAAGAAAGAACAGGTTAGCATTCCGGCATCTGAAAGACAAAAGTTTACCAACTCTTCGCACGCTCCGGAGGCCTTCGCGCTGCATCCCGCATCTGAAAGACAAAACAAGGTGCGTTTAAAGACATTGGGGAACTTTAATACTCACGTGCCATTACTCCTTTCCACATCTAATCCAGTGGGTATTCCGGCACCCTGCAGCCGCTCCGAACTCGTACCTGCAAAATAAAAAGACAGTTAGAGCGCATAGTGAAGCAGGCAACAAGCGCTTACTTACGTGCTTCCAGGCGCTTCTATTCATCACACGGGCTCCATCTTCAACTAACTTCAGCCCGTCATACGCCATCGCCGGAACCCTGCAAAACAAGAGACATCATTACTAAAGACTTTAAAGACATTTGAATGACTCGAAACTTACCGTTCGTGCAGTAAACGACGGACAGCAGTCCTCTGAAGTCAAGAGGCCTGCGCTACCTATCCAGTGAAGAAACTGGTTAGAGCACCCTGCCCCGAGGCAGATGGAGAGCTCGGCATTCACTTACCTAAGGTGAGAGCGTTAACCTTTGGGGGTCTACAGGAGAGGAGAAGAGGAAAGAGATAGGGACACCCCAATAACCCCAGTTCATTAACCCCATATTTTCTATCTGCAGACATCTTACTCTACACGTCAGGCATACAGTGCACAGAGGTCCAGCCCAAAGAGCCAACCGGGTGCTACACATCACCTTTGAAGATACAGTAGTCGCCCAGTCAAGACCGGCGCCTCTGCGAGAATCAGGTGAGCGTTACACTTCCTACTGAAGATAATTGACCGAGAAGCCTACACACAAATCCAACACTACTTGGAAAGTAACCATCTTCTGGAAGCCAGAAAATCAGGTTTCTTCCCCAGACAGCACCAACAAAGCACTACTAGATTTAAAAATCCAGATGGACAGCATCCGACACTGATAACAAAGGCATTCTACTCCTTCTCAACTGGTCAGCTGCGTTTGACATGGTAGAACACAATAAGTTGCGCCTTGCACTGGCTGAAAACTTCAGCATTTCCCCAGAAGCCCCCCTATGGATGAAATCATTCCTGTCTGAACGCACCTCCAGAGTCTTTATAGGTGATAAGGCTGCTGACCCTATCACAGTACCTCTCTGTGTGCCTCAAGGCTCTTGACTCTCACCCACACTCTAAAATATATACACTAAACTACTATTTGCAGCGCTGCATGCCTTGGACGTCATCTACACACATTTCAAAGATGACACCCAGATATTGATGCATATCACTGGAGACCACAAACAAGACACTGTCACCATCAATAAGATTTACGTGATCATCCAAAACTGGATGGCCACCCACAGCCTATGCCTCAACGATGAGAAATCAGAGAGCCTCATTGTGGGCTCAACGTCCACCTAAAATCTCTGGATTCTAGCTACTTTGCTACAAATATTGATGGCACATCCATCCCAGTTTTGAAACAAGTGAAAACACTAGGCGTCTACTTCCATCTTGATCTCGCCATGACCAAGCACGTTAACGCACTGTCATCCTCCACCGCCTATACTACGAAACTCATCTCACTCAGCCAACAATTCCCTACACCCCAGAACTGCCTTACACTAGCATGATCTCTTATCCTCTCAAAACGGGATTACTGAAACATCCTTTTACTGGGTACCACGACAACAAATCTTGCCAAACTGCAACTACTCCAGAATACAGCCCTACGTGCTGACTTTGGCTTAAACAGAAGGATCACATCTCCCATATTAGAAGAGAAGTTCATTGGCTCCCTGTCAAAGTGAGAGTCCTCTTTAAGACCCTGATCACTGCCCACAAATGTATCCATAACGAAGTCCTTTCCTTTTTGACCAAATGCTTACCCCAAAAGGTTTCCACTCTGTCCCTAAGATCATGTACCAGCACTTATCCGAATGTTCCTCGTTACAAGAGCAAAAGGGCAGGAGGCTCTAGTTTTCACATAGCCACACCAACACTTTGGAACGCTCTGCCGGCACACATCCGAAATGAGCAATCGCACCAGAGATTCAAGAAAAATATCAAAACCTGGCTTTTTGACAAATTCGACTAAGGCCTTAGCCAACACATCATTGTCTTAACATGTTGTAACTGAATGTATGTAACATGTATTCTATGTCTGTAACAAGTGACTTTATAAGTAACCAACACCGTAATACCCTTGAGTTTGGGCATGTAACAAATGCAATAAATAAAAAAAAAAGGGCAGGGTTACTCAATGTTCTTTGTGATGAAACCTTTTTTGGATTTATTTTTAGGGTGCATATTTCTAGAGAGAACTGCCTGTAGTCCCAACACATGTTTCGCACCACTTATGGAGCTTTCTCTGGGCTTTTGGCAGCTCTCTGGACAGGATTACAAGCCGAACCAGTGCGTGTCTTTTCATGCATATTGATCTATAACTGGCAGCAGCCTCTTTCTAACACTTGTCCTGATCTCATCTATAGACACAAGATAAGTTGTGTGAACAAGAGGCCCCGCCTCGAACACAGGACAATAAAACTAGTCCTGGAACCTATACTAGTGATACGGTATTATAACCCCTCCAATTGTAAAAAGAGATGATAAAGGACACGAAAAAGACCAATGCAAGTATGACAATGGAGAGTTTGTGTTCCATCTGCCCATGGTCCGTCGAGAGAGTACCATTCACTTGCATCATTTATTTATTTATTTTACATTTTTAAAGTGCTCACACAGCCCGCAGGCATCGAGGCTATTACAGAAATTGTTTTTTTTGTTGTTGTTTTAGTTGCGTATTTATAATCGCGAACCTGGGGATCGAACCTGCCTTGCTTTGTGTCGTCTTGCTTCCAAGGCTGAGCTATCCTCCCTGGACATTGGTACTGCTGTTGACCTCGCTGGCACCAATGCTATCCGCAATTTGCACTGTCAAATAGCAGTGGGGATGCAAGCATGTGTAAGTCTAAAATGGTGGAGATCTTGTTTTCTTTTGTCTACGCATGCTTAAATGCCTTTTTGTAGAGCACAACCACATTAATATCTTCACATTCACTATGAAATGCATAGGACGATGTAGACATCCACATGCTAGCGCCGCTCGCCAATTATATTGGCCCACTGCTTCAGGTAAGTTGTTGAAAAGTAGAACACTGATGTACAGAACTTGACAAGCTTGTTGGCTTTGTATGCTTTGAGAAGGCTTGGTAAATGAGGTGCTAGATCCCTCAAAAACATTCTTGGATTATAGGGTATTTAAACCTTTAGAAGCCATAGAAGCATTGAATTGCAGTATGGTTCCATTTCATCTGCTTGCTATATTTTCCCACATCTTACTGATGCTCTGGAGAATGCATTGCTGCACCTAATTTTAGCAGTTTCTATTAAATATCTGATGATTCTTGAACCTTATCATACACTACTGCATGTCCCTTTATTCATGGAATGTCATTTGCAGTCAGATGGAGTTGCAAGCTGTAATCTGTCCCAGTTGGAGAAACTGTCCCTGTTGCACTGGGACTATTGCAATAGGAGTCACTAATGGATCCTTCAGCTCACTGTGCTGTTGCCAGACAGCATAGTCAGCTGAAGGATCCATTTAGCGACTCCCATTGCGCTAGAGTCCCAGTGCAACAGGAGCTGCAAAATGGATTAATTTCGGAAGCTCCACGTTGGACCCCGGGAAGAGCTGCTTGAACAGTTGGAGATGAAAAAAATGAAGGGACCTTATGTCTAGTTTACCTACATCTAGCTTATGTGTTATTGCATCAGCTCCTGTGGACGTCACGCTTAACAGCCATAATAGTAATTTTGCGCCAGTATCATGTTCCCTTTTCTTACCCTTAAGAGCACAAAAAAGGGTGTTGGAGATATTGCTAAACATGTTATGCCTCCCAGGTGCCCTGCAATTACACACGTCTGTGTGGCCTAAAACCTTGGGGTCATCTTCGACTCCTCTCTCTCTCCTTCGCCCCTCACATCTTGGACCTTGCCAAGAAGGCCCATTTCCAGCTTTACCTCCTTTGAGGCATTCTCCCTTTCCTCACCTTTCCCCAGAAGCTCAATGCTACCAGAGCTCTGGTACTCTCTAGGCTGGGCTACTGCAACCACCTCTTCCTCAATCTCCCCCTTTCCTCCCTGCCCCTTTCAGCTAATCCAAAATTATCATTGGCCTCAAGCCCAGGGACCGTATCTCTCCAGCGCTAAAATCCCTCCACTTGCTCCTGTGGCCACGAGGATCAATCTTAAGACCCTCTGCATCATCCACAAGCCTTTCTAGGGTCTGAGACTACGCGATCTTCAACTTTCCCTCCCTAATAACATCCTTGCCAGAGCCCTACACTCTTCTAACTCCAACTCTCTGCTTTTCCACCGATTCTCCAAGCAGAGATTGGGGGTCAGGTCTTTCTCCTTGGCTGGTGCCTCTCTTTGGAACAGCCTCCCTGCCCCTCTCAGACTTGAGCCGGACCTCCTTAAATTCTGGAAACCTCTCAACTCTGCTTTTCTCTACCACTTTTCCTCTCTCCCTCCCCTGCTAATCACCCCACTGCCGCGGAGATTGGAGGCTTGGTCCTTCATGATTCTCACAGGCTAAAAGCCTGCTTAGGCCAAGGGTGCAGTGTTGTGCGACACAGGAGACGCTGGCCATTACATAGCCCGTGCACTATGTCCACGCTTCAGATCCTTTAAGAGCTGAAGATCGGAACATCTGCATTAAAGCCTACAAAGGCCAAGGGCGCAGTGTTCTTCAATTCAGGTGTTTGACGACTACGGGTAGGTAAGAAGGTGCGGGCAGGGGGATCTGCCACTACTGCTCTCTACCAAACTGGCAGTCCTTGCGCGTACTTCTACCTAACCGCCTGGGCTAATCGTGCTCTATCTCTGTGCATCCTTAGGTTTCCCCTCTTGTGGTTAGCCGTACTATGTGTTTTTATGAGTCTCTGCTGTGTCCTGAGTCTGCTGTGCCTCCACGCTGTCAACTATTTGCTTTCGAGGTTTTTTCCCCGCTCTAGGTTCCTACTCTACTACTGGTCACTGTGTTACTGCTGTGTCCACTATGCTCTCTCCCACTTTATAGGTTCCCACCTACTGCTGGTTCTTCTGTGCCAGTTTGTTTCCCCCACCCCCTTGTTCTCAGGCCTCGCTATGTCCTAATGTTCCCCTTGTGCTGTGTGCCTGTCTCTGCCTCTCCTGTTGTGTACCCTATTGTGCGATTCCCCCTTATGTGCTGTCATGATCTCTGCTTCCAAAAGGTCAGGGTTTTCCCAACTCCCTTGGAAGCAGATCCATAACCCAGGTTCCGAGGGCCAACCAGTCCCAATTGGGACCTTTTGGACCCAGTCCTGGCGCCAGTGACACCAGGCTCATAAATGTGCCCAGTCCCAGCGCTGGAAGCGCCGGGCTCATAATGCTTGGGTGGACTTACCTGCAGCAGACCATGCTGCTTACTTGCCTGCCAACTGAGCCTCTGATCCTCTTCTGTTTGGAACTACTTTTCCTGTTGGGTGGGGCAGGAGCCACTCCCTAGATTCAGAACACTGGAACTCTTCTGGAAAGCAGGAACTCTTTTCTTACCTAGGCGTGGCTGTGGAAGGAGACACCTAAGCACTACAGGAGGCTATTTAAACCACACCTGGTGGATGAATCTTGCTTTGCGTTATTCTGCATCCTCTGCAGCAGAACGCTCATCGTGTCTTCTGCATCGGATCCTGGGCCTAAGGAAAAAGGCTTACCATCCTGAATCCAGTCTTCAGCAACACCTATAAAGACAAGAAAGAACAGGTTAGCATTCCGGCATCTGAAAGACAAAGGCTTACCTACTCTTCGTGCGCTCCGGAGGTCTTCACACTGCATTCCGGCATCTGAAAGACAAAAGCTTACCGACTCTTCGCACGCTCCGGAGGCCTTCGGTGCTGCATCCTGCATCTGAAAGACAAAACAAGGTGCGTTTAAAGACATTGGGGAACTTTGATACTCACGTGCCATTACTCCTTTCCACATCAACCCCAGTGGGTATTCCGGCACCCTGCAGCCGCTCCGAACTCGTACCTGCAAAATAAAAGACAGTTAGAGCGCATCGTGAAGCAGGCAACAAGCGCTTACTTACGTGCTTCCAGGCGCTTCTATTCATCATACGGACTCCATCTTCAACTCACTTCAGCCCGTCATCCGCCATCGCCGGAACCTGCAAAACAAGAGACATCATTGCTAAAGACTTTAAAGACAATAGAATTACTCGAAACTTACCGTTCGTGCAGTAAACGACGGACAGCAGTCCTCTGAAGTCAAGAGGCCTGCGCTACCGATCCAGTGAAGAAACTGGTTACAGCACCCTGCCCCGAGGCAGATGGAGAGCTCGGCATTCACTTACCTAAGGTGAGAGCGTTAACCTTTGGGGGTCTACAGGAGAGCAAAAAAGGGAAGAGATAGGGACACCCCAATAACCCCAGTTCATTAATCCCATATTTTCTGTCTGCAGACATCTTACTCTTGAAGTCAGGCATACAGTGCACAGAGGTCCAGCCCAAAGAGCCAACCGGGTGCTACACATCACCTTTGAAGATACGGTAGTCGCCCAGTCAAGACCGGCGCCTCTGCGAGAATCAGGTGAGCGTTACATGTGCATCCTGTGCTGCACAGCACTGTGCTGTGCCCCTCTGCCTCACTTGCCTCTCTCTCTCACTTCCTCCTCTTTACACCTAGCACCCTCTATGGTGCTCTCGATTTCTCCCACCTTCTCTAACTGCTACTCTATCTCCTATCCTATCCCTCTCACTAAGACTGGAAGGAAAAAGTTCAAGAGGGATATCCTGGTCTCCAACCCAGGCCTTCCTATTGGTGATACATACATTAGTGCTTCCACCACACAGCCTCTCACTTACATACTCATTGTCGTTCCCTCTCCAGACCTATGGACCCCTCATATGATCGCTGTTCTCTTCCCTTTCTCCTCCTCTCCCATTAATGGTGACACCTGATGGGAGGTCCTCTTGGCCTCCTTCCATTCCTCCGAAGCCATCATCAATGTCTATCTAAATGCTATCTAAATGCTACCGGTCCAGGGCTCTCAGCCCAATCTTCTCCTTTTCGATAGGTATCTCCCGCGTCTCATCACCCTTCTCCCCCTTCTATCTCTCCTACCTTCTCTCTGGTGCCTCGGCCACTTCTATTTGCCTCCTCTGCCTCCTCTCTGGCCCCTATACCATCCAACTCCTCTCTGGCTCCTCAACCACCTCCGCCCACTGCCTCCGCCACGTCTGCTGGGTGCTCCTCACGCCTGTACCCCACCAAGGAAGTCTTTCAAATGTGGCAAACTGCTCCAAGTCGCTACTCTCAACTCTAGCTCCGCTGTCAAACACTTTTCTGACATCTCCTCAAAGACCTTGACCTGGATGTCCTCGCCCTCACTGAGACATGGTTCATGGCCAGCTCTGTCATGGGTTTTGACACTCTCGTATCTGAGGGCTACAAGAGCCAAGAACCAACCAGCCCGGAGATGAAGTGGCCCTGATCTTTCCTGAGTGGTTCCCTGCTTCTTTCATTCCTATGCAGGTTTATTCCTCCTTTGAATGCCTGGTCTATAGGATTTCTATCTCTCCTGGCCTCTCTCTGACTGTGGCCACCGTCTACAAGCCACTTGGCCAGGTCACCATCTTCCTCTCAGAATGGGCTGACCACTTCTCTCCTTGCCTCTACCTCTCAACTTCTCCTTGCTGGACACCTCAACAGCCACCTGGATGGCTTCAACCCCTTCTCTGGGCTATTATGCAACATTTGCAACTATCTCCCTTTCCATTATACCCTTTGGTCTGACACACTCTGCCGGACACACCCTGGATGTTCTCATCTCCTCAGGTATCTCCATCTCTAACCCTCACACTACTCCTATCTTGGACTGACCACTTTCTGTTCTCCTCCCACCTGAAATTCCTTGTCCCCCAGGCAAAGCCTGCCCCAGCACTGCCACCTCCCTTCACGGTCATTCGGCCCATGAAGCGAGGGTCAGTGGCAGCCTTTTCCTCAACTTTCTCTGCTCCTCCTACTCCTTCGCCTGACTCCCACTCTGACACAACCAGTGGTCGAAGTGCACAAAAAGAAGTAGTGGAATTATGCTCCTTGCTGGCCTGCACCCACTCCCCACAAACCCCATCTCCACACCCCCCCACACACACAGTACAAACCCCCAAATGCATGTGCCTGCTGTTTAAGGGAAAGTTCAGTGTAGTGCGCTGAAAGTGCAAGTTTTAACCTCTTCCTACACTTTTATTTTGAAACAAAACCATTCCGGAAGAGTTTATTTTTTAAATAAAAGTATAGGAACAGTAAAACATAATTTAAAAAAGAAGAGGAGCACCGCTCTCGACCACTCCCGCTCACTTCGACCACTGGACAAAACCCTTTCTAAGTTCCATCTTTCGATCTCCAACGCCCTGGACACCCTTGCCCCTGTCATGAGGATCCGTCTGAAGCCTACCACCAAGTGCAACTCTTGGTGTGACTTTGACTTTGCCACCCTAAAACGCACGTGCAGGGTAGCTGAGAGGAAGTGAAGGGCTTCGGTTATATCCTCTGACAAACTGGCCTGCCGTCTTCTCCAAAGGCAATACAGACTTTCCGTATTCTCCAAGAACAGGTTCCATATTCAAGTTTGCATCTCTGCGGCCTCTAACAACATGGCCAAACTCTTTAAAATCTGAAAGGAGTTGGCCAATCCTACTGCAGTCTCCACCTTTCCTGTTCCCTCCCATTCCCTCTGTATGCCCGTGACATTTCACTTTACCACTAAAACCCAGAACATCCTGTTCTCGTTTTCCTCTCCTCTCTCCATCTACCTCTCTCAGGCCCCCTTTGGCCGCCTTTCCCTCTCTCCGATTAGACCTGACATTTCTAGACAAATCCAATCCATGTTAGTGTCATCCAAACAGGTGTTTCCCTGCTCTCCCAGAACTATTAAGGACCACTGACAGCCTTGCTCCATCCTTGGTCGATTTCTGCAATCACTCTTTTCGCAACTGGATTTTTCACTTCTCTCCTCAAGTAATCCCTTGTGCACCCCCTCCTAAAAAATACTTCTGCTGATCCTACCTGTCCGGCAAACTCGCCCGATTTCTATCACTCTTTTCCTGGGAAAACTCCTGGAAAAATTACCCATTTCCCAGCTTATAGTCCACACTGAATCTGTTGGTAAACTCCACGACCATCAGTCTGGCTTCAGAGCAGCCAGAGGCACAGAAACTGCTCTCAGCACCCGTGATGATCGGCTCTCTCATCTTGACTCCAGCTCTCCTCCTTGACCTTTCCTCTGCTTTTGATACGGTCCAACTTGGGTCCTTTCTCCCCACTTCTCTCTCCACATGTGGTGTCCCTCTTCAATGTCTATCTGGCCCCTCTGGCCCATGTGATTTCCACCTTCTCTACTAACTTTCAGTGTTATGCGGGTGACACTCAACTCTCTTTCAAGCATCCCTCATCCTCCTCTCCTTCCTCGCTCATTCCAGACTGTCTATCACTGATTCAGGAATGGTGCACCTCCAACAATCTCTGCCTCAATGTCAGTAAGACAGATCCTTCTCATTTGGACCCCTACTCTTGCTTTCCCTCTCACGCTGCATGCCCTCCTTGAGCCCTCTACCCTTGCCTTCATGCGAGGCAAAAACACCTTGTCATCTTCAACTCCACTCTCTCCTTCTCACCTCACAGACCTTCCTTTCCTTCTCACCTCACAGACCTTCCAAGGTGGCCCACTTCCAGCTGCACCTCCTCAGAGGTATTCTACCTTTTCTCACCTTCCTCCAGAAGCTCACTGTCTCCAGAGCTCTGGTTCTCTCCAGGCTGGACTACTGCAACAGCCTCTTAATCAATCTGCCTAACTCTACTTTTTGCCCTTTGCAAATCCAGAACAGGACTGGGAGACTTATCCTTGGCCTCAAGCCGAGAGACCACATCCCTCCAAACCTGAAATCTCTCCACTGGCACCCGGTGCCTCCAGCGATCAAGTTCAAGACCATCTCCATCTTCCACAGGGCATTCTGGAGTTGGGGTCTGCACTACATCCAACTCTCTGCGCCTAAATACCTTTCTTCTGGAGCACTTAGTTCAAATCTGCATCTCTGATGGTCAGACACTTCTCCAAACAGAGCTTGGGGGTAGATCTCTCTCCTCTGGAACAGCCTCCCCGCCCCTTTCAGACTTCAGCCAGACCACCTGAAGTTCAAGAAGTTGCTCAAGATTTTCCTTTTCTACTCTGCCTTCTCTCTGACGCTTCCTTGCTAACCTACCTGTCTACTGCCCTGACTGGTTGCTTGGTACCCTCAGAGCATCACTGGGTACGAGGCTCCTCCATGACCAGTCTTTCTTGCACTGCCTCGTGAACTACCTAGCACTTAGGGGCTGTAACGGAAACTCCTAAAGTTCCCCTGTATCCATGCACTTCCCAGAGCAACGTGCCCTTGCTGCACTTTCCCTCTTCCCTCTCCCATGCACTTCCCCCCTCTCCCTTTCCCCTGCACTTTTCGATGTTGCACTTACGCGATCCGAATGACAGGACAAGTAGGATTGTTTGTCTTTTCTTCCCTCTGTCTCCCCTCCCTGTCTTGTGGCACCTAGAAACACTTGCACATCCAATCCTGGAACTACTTCTCCCTTGGCACTCTTTGGCACTTCCCTCCTGGGCTTGCACCAGCACTTTCTCTTACCTTCTCCCCCTCCCCTCCCACGCCCTGCCTCTCTACCTCAACACTTCTCCTCACTGCACTTACAAGTATAAATGTCAAAAGCCTTAGTAGGACCAAGATTGTATATTTACAGTTGCTATTGTTATTTACTTCCCTTGTTCCCCCCCCCCCCCACGTTGCCTTGTGGTGCCTTGAAGCACCATTGGTTGAAGAGGCGCCTAACAAATGCTCAATAAATTAATAAAAATAAATAAAGTCAAAACCCAGATCTTGCGCTACAGCAATCAATTATACAGCAAAGGCAGGTGATTCATCCTAATGTATTCTGAACCCTTCCATACACATGCATTATAGGCAGCAGGCATACCTTTAAGCTTCCCAAGTACTCATTTGGATTAACTAACAACATTGTTTAACTTACAAATGCCTTGTTTATTTAGATTTCGCTCTGTAGATGCCAAGGAATTATATTGTCAGGTCATTGTCTGGCCCTGTCCAGCGCTTGCAGGAGCTCCCTCTCCATGTCGTTAATTCATCCACCCAAGTTGCAAACTGTCCATGACCAGTCTCAGAAGGTTCTTGAAAATCTGTTTCTGCCCTTTCACTGCCGAGCCCCAGTAAGCTCTTCTCTTCTAATGGGACATGAGAAATCTAAGGTGTCTCACTTGCTTGTCCCAGGGGCTCTCTCGCTCAGGTGGCCAGAGCACGGCTATCACCTTTGGATTCAGACCCTGGGGGTGAACCAGTGCGGGGGATCACCTGGGTGGAGGATCTTTGGGGAGTGGTGGTGAGGCAACCGATGGTGAGACATGGTATCCCCCCTTTTCGGTGCTCATACCTCATCCTATTTTTTAGGATTCTCCAACGTCCCAGCTCCAAACCCCACCCCCCTTTCTTCTTAAACACTGGGCTGAAGAAGAGGGCAACCAAGATTAAATAGGCTATCCCTTACATATATTATTGAATATTTTCCGTTAATCAGGTCAGACAAAGTCAGGCATGTGTTATGTTAAGAATTCTTGTAGAGTGTACGTTCACCCTAAGGAAATATTTGTATTTATTTTTGCATTTTTAAATCGCTCACACAGCCCGCGAGCATCGAGGTGCTGTTACAGGAATTGTTGTTTTTTTTAGTTGCGTAATTGTTTTTTCTTTCTTTTATAACGCGCTTAAACCCAGAGGTTTCTAAGCAGGGACCAGGGAATCGAACCTGTGTTGCTTCGTGTCATCTTGTTTCCAAGGCGAACACGTTGCCGCTGAGCTCGCTAGGATACTAAGGTCGGACCAACACATCGTTCTAAAAAAGGAGTTTTTAAGAGGCAGCAAAATTGCAGCTGGTTCTCCATGCTCCACAGAGCCATAGGCAGATCATTCCAAAGAGTTCCTGCTACCATGGAGAAAGCCCTGCCTCCAACCTGTGTTCACCGAAATGTAGGAATAACACAAGATTGGCCATCCTAGATCGCAGCCAACATCCAGGAATGTAAGGTTGAAATTTTGCTTGCAAGTTTTCAGCCCCTTGAAGATAGAAAGCCTGATGAACAAGCAGAGGCCTTTCAAATTAATTCTTTTGGCCACTGGCAGCCAATGAAGGGAACAAAGGACTGGTCTGATATGAGCTCCATAGGGGGAGCCCGTGGCCACCCTAGCGGCCATATTTTGCAGCCGCAAAAGCCTCTGGATCAGACCCTTCGGCTGGGCTAGGCTAGATAGAGAGCATTGCAGTAGTTAATTTGGCTAGTAATCGGGGACGCCCTACCTGAGGGCGGAGATTCACCAGCAGAAAAGACCTCCAAGTTCCAACAGCAAGACATTCGGTACCTCGCCCTGGACGGAAGTCTTACTGAAAAGGATTGAAGCCAGATGATTGTTAAAGAAAAGATGAGAGAAGGGGGGGGGGGACTTAAGACGCCAGAAATTTCATAAAAAAGGGGAGCAGAGTAATAAGCCTGTAGTGAGTAAGAGGACCAAGAGAGGTTTCTTTCAGGGGGGCGGGGAACTGTGGCATGCTTGAATTCTTGTGGTCTAGTACCTAGTTTCCAGGATGTGTTTACTGCCGTTGTAACCCAGGTGATTATTGCAAGAAGAATTGCCTGCAGGACTATCATGGGATCAGGTCTGACGGGACAGCAGATTTCAGCAAGCCAGTCTCCTTCCAGAACCCAAGCATGGAGAATTCCGGGAAACATGACCAGGAGTTCTGGACATGCCTACTAGAGGTGACACAATCAGTTGCACTGCCAGTCAAGGCATTCAGCTGTATGTGATCCGGATTGTCCATGACTTTGGTCAAAAAGAAGTTATCCAGCGAGTCACACAAGGTTTGAGACGGTGTCACTGTGGGCACTAGTTGAGCTGTGGATGAGAACCACTAAGAACCATGGTGCAGAGGGACACCTGTGGGACCAAAGGAGCTTGAGTGGAGCGGCTGAGTCAGCAGCTTGATCTAGAATCTGAGCTAGTGACGAGAGATTAGGATTAGGTACTGCTAGATAGCCATTGATGATCCTAGCAATTAGTGTGTTATGGTCAGCTGCCCACCAGTTACAATGATAAGTGACTGTAGGAGAAGGTTTGGGATCAGAACTGTTAGTCCGCAATGTAAAGAAAACAAGGTGATGATTGGACCAGATAATTGGGTTGATTGCTTGAATAAAAACATCAGTTTCAGAAGAAGAAATAAGATCCAGAATGCCTCCATGAAGATGAATGGGCTCAGTTACCTGCTCAGTCAGTCCTAGATCTGCTAAATACTGAGCGTGGCAAGGATCCTTGAGAAGATTATATCTAATATTATAGTCACCTAGGACTAATAAGTTTGACAAGTCTGATTGACGGCCTTCAATAAGATCAGCAAAAGTGTTTTTAGAAACCATAAAATGGGCAGAAAGGGTGATAAACAATCAAAAAAAGCATAGTGTAAGAGGGTGACATTTTAAAACGCACCAAGAAAGCTTCCATTTTTATGGTGTGGTTAAAGGATATGTGCAAGTGTTAGCTGTGATTTAAAAAATAATTGGGAGCCCCTCACCCAGGGTGGGAGGCCTCCCTATCTAGATGGATAACATTATATCCCGATGGGAGAGCAGTGATGAGAGTGGGAGCCGATGCCTCCGACAGCCAAGTCTCTGTAAGACAAAGTAGGTCGGGAGACTAATCCTCTAAAAGATCGTAAATAGAGGCACAGTGTGCATCAAGGGAACGCATATTTAGCAGAAGATGATGCAGCACTTTATTATCCAGTATTTTACCAGTGTCTGTTACTGACTCGGAGGTAGCAAAGTGGCTGGGGATTATGGTTCCGGGGGGAGCTTACTTTACAATGTTCTCACTTGTCAGCCCGTCCATATTCTGGACGGGCACAGACAGGCTTGACTTTGGTGCAACTTCTGTGCAGAGAGCGCGTTCCGGCTGCACCCGACCTCTGTGCTGTCAGCAGTCAATTCTGTGAGAAATACACATGGTATTACCTTAGCTAATCCGCTGAAAGTAATGTAGACAGTGAGGATAAACTCACTCCGCCTTTGTGCGTGAAGTGAGAAAGAAAAGGTCGGCACTCTACTGAGCCAAGCCTCTGAATGCCTTGAGGCCAGGCATCCTCAGCCAGAGGAAATACAAATTAGAATTAAATAAAAGAAATTAATGAATTAAAATAATGAAATCTAAATTAAATAAGTGGAGGTGAGAGGCACCCAGTCACACGCTATGGCCCGGGTAGCAGGCCAGAGCCTAAATGAAAATCAAAGCGTGCAACTAGTAAAAACAATTTCTAAAAGTCAGATATGCGAATAAAACGAGCGGGGGTTCGATGCTGTACCATACTAATCCAGCAAGGAACCAGCACTCGGGAGACTAAGCTCCTCAATGGCCAATTCGCTGAGATTTGACCTTTAATCACATTCATCTGATACCCATTAGCTCCACCAAATGGATAAAAGGTGTAACATAGAGACACACTCTGAGCATGGTGAAACACGAGAAGTAGCCAATCTTCTGGGCCAAAGGCGAACCCACTGGAGCCGGACCACTGATCGAGGGACAAGAGCGAGGGGTAGGAAAACCCTGAAGTTCCCCTGCAGAAGGTCGTTGCCTCTGGGAAACCGCGAAGGAGACACAGAGAAAACCAAATCCCAGACAAGAAGAAGTCTGCATTGTGTTTCAAGGATGCCATCAACCCTCCCGGGTGAACGACAGAGTTCGGGAGGCGAGGCCAAGCCTGTGCATCAACCTTGATACAAAGTTGCAAAGATAAGAAAGGAATGCACACAACCAGTGAGTTAGCGAAAGAAATGAAAGGCCGGTTTTTGTTAAGAAAAGTTTGAAGCCACAACCGTGTATCGCGCGATTCAAGGTTGCGCACGTGCTGATGAGACAGGAAAGAAAGCAAACCAGTAATGAACTTGTAAGTTACAGAAAACGGTGAAGCCAGTGATACAGAGTAGCGGAATGGTCAGCGAAATGAAACCGCCCATTCAAAAGTCTTAGCTAAATGTTTGATGTCTTGTTATAAAGCAGCAAAGAACACACTCTGAAATGCGCAATAGTGAAGATTAACCCCAACGAAAGTGGAAGTTAAAAGATGATTGCTTAAAGAGGAAGATTGCTTTGAACTTTTCTGATTGAGGTATAGAACTACCAATACCAAGAGACATTGCAGCAAACACCATTAAGGGAAATCTGAAGTGAAAATCGAAGTGGTCTTGCAGAGGTCTATGGTAAAAGCCTTGCACATTAGAAAGTCATCGACATCAGTGAAAGGTCCAAGCCTGGCTGAGGGAGACCGGAAACATGAAATAAGATAGGGGAAGGGAACCCCTAAAGAATGTGAATGAAGCTTGGGATAGGGAACCCCTAAAGAATGTGAATGAAGCTTGGAGAAGGGAACCCTTGCAAGTGCTGTGACTGAGGTCAGAGCCCGGCTCAGGGAGATCTACGTTGAATCAGGTACTTTTTGATTGAACGGTCCGAGCCTGACCCAGGGAGGCCTATGTGAACTATTTATGCCTTGAGATGTCTGAGCCCGACAGAGGGAGACCTACGTGAACTTTTGTTGAACTGTGAAAGAACCTTTGGGAAGCTGGAATAAGTGACTAACATGTAAGGCCATGCAGCCCTCAATCCCCTGCTTTGAAGTACCTTTTTTTGATAACCTGATCCAGAGTGTGTTATCCTGTTTACAGGCGCCCCCTTACTCCGTGCTGTCAACGTGGGAAGGAGAGCTGACTCAGCCACATTGATCCTTTACGTTATAACATTGACTTTTCTTTGCATACACATTCCCCTTTACACACTTTTTTGTATAAGAGATAGAGCAGGCATTAGGTTTTGTTAGTATAGGCCATTTTGATTTAACATAGACTGACTAGGACTGTTTTCTTTATTATTTGATGGTACAGACTACTCCCATCATAGCCATGGGGAAACGTAGGAGTTTTTCCAAACCTCAATACTCAAATATAGGTTTTGAAACTTGTAACTTGTATCTTATGTCAGTGTCAGACTTGTGATACCATGCCTCCCTTACGTAGAACATCCGTACAAGTTTTGTGTATATACCTTGGAGCCTCTGCCCTCGGCAGACTTCTGGCCCACTACAAAACAACTGCTACCTGCTACATTGGTGTCTTTCTCTCCTTCTCCTTCTACAAGTACTCTTTATGCATCCCTTCACTTTCATCTTAATTGCCAAAGTGCTGTATCTGCTTATGACTGGCACATCCATTTTACAAAGCCTTTCTACCATTCATTCAGCAGCACTTGAAATGTGATTCCTACTATGCTCCTAACTTATATTTGACCATTCTGCTGTATTCCCATGCTTTGCTAAAAAGTGGAATCTAGGCACGTTTTCAAACTTTTTCATTGAGCATTTCAGCTTCAATGCTCCCTACCACGAAGCCAGGCTTTGCCAGACTGTGTTCTTGCACCTATTTTGTCCTTATGATGTTTTATGATGTCTTCATGCCCGATGTAGCCCCCTCTAACATGAGGTGAGGCTTCACCAGACTGTATACTTGCACCTTTTCTGTCCTTATGATGTCTGCATGCCCGATGTAGCCCACTGTGGGACAGGCGATTGGTAACATGAGAGGGCAGGTGGGTGTCACCTAATTTACACACAATCATGTGTGGACCACAGAAAAAAGGCCCGACAACCACCGGGGTGCACACTCAAAAATGCTGAAGTCTCAAGAATTTCCAAAAATAAATATTTAGTGTGTGTGTTCACTAATCAAAAGTTAATATAAACACAATTACATTAAAAAAATAGGAAGCATGCAGGTGCTAAAGTGCCAATATTCATTACAAAAACAATCTTACAAACTTGTCTCTTAGCAGGCCACTAACATTCACACAAAATCAAACATACTCAACATTGCTACATCAAAATTCATACCGAAAGCTAAAAAGCAGTAACAACAAACAACATTAATGTGCAAATACAGCAATGTGCAAATATAACCCACATGAGTTGTTGCATTTTGTGGAAAACCAATTAAATCCACATGTTGGGATCCAACCATGCGGTCCATGAATTAGTCCCTCATGTTAAGAGCCAGGAAATATGGCGACTATCGGAGGACTTCGATTCTGATGAATAAGGAGAATACACTCTCAAAGTCAAAATGTCAAAATATTACAAATACCTGCTTCAATCATGAGTAGTAACTGTATGCTTAGCTATAGAAAACTGACGTCCCACCAATATGTTTTGTAGGATCTAACAACTGCTACAATTTGTGTTTATGCCAATTATGTGAGGAATGTATACAAAATGTGCCTGCAATAGGCAGTGTCTACAGCTCTATTCACTCAGTTTCATTCCACCATGCTGTTCGAACTGTACTCTCCAGCTGCACCTGGGCCTATAATAAACTGTGTTACTTCCTGCTTGGTGTATGCTCCTTTTGGATTACTTTGGTGTTCCAGTCGTTATGTGCCTTGGAGGTCCCCTGATACAATTGAAGGCCCCAGCGAGATCCTCAGTTTCCTCTGGCAGCTGAGGGTATTCTGGCCACCCTCCTGGGGGGTGCGAGTCAGGCGAGTACAGACCAGTCTCACATGCACAACTGAGGGGCCCAGAAGATTCTGAGTTTACAAAGCTCTGCCTGGCCCTGAGCACCACCCACGCTCAGGTGGAGGGGCGAGCCAGAGAGAAGGCCCGGTGCCAGAAGGGCTCGAGGATCTCTACGACATGTGAGTGTACCCTTGCAAGAGCATGCACTACTGTGGTTGTATCCCCATGCCGGGGGATATTTTATGGTGTTTAGGATACATCCTACAAGGGGAGGATGATCGGCCATAGAAGTCCTAGATGTTAGTTTCACCTCTCCGATAAGAAGCAGGTTGTGGTGGACCTGTCTGCGGTAGAGCAGAATGGTGCGTAGAAGGTAGTAGACCCCATTAGATGGGCCTTGCGCATAGTTCAGCTGATTGTACAGTTGTTTAACACAACATAAACGGTTCTTTGGGACAAGGGATTAATATGGACTGTGCTGTCATATCAGTCAAAAAGAACAAATGGAAAACAATGACCTGGCTGTCCCTAATAGAAGAACACCCTGACCCTAATAGGAGTGCCTGGCCCTAGATGGTGTGTGGTGCGCCGCCTATTTAACAGGGATAGTAGAAGAGGAAACTGTCCCTCAACACTACCAATTGAGTTAGTGATATCAATTTTATTGAGTTTAAAAACCACCAGAGAACAAACCATCATTTTTTTGTGAACAGGACTGATTATTAGATCCTGTCAGAATCACAGTTTGTCTGGTAACTGATTTGTGGCCTTGGGATTTTAGTAAATAGTTTATTCACCCCCAGGAATCAAATTCTACCAAACGCAGGTTTGCTCTAAATGAATGAATAAAAGGCAGAAAAAATGTCCCGTTTGGTTTGGACACCTTAAAAAAACTCGCTACTCGTGAGTTTAGTTATACTTATTGTGCTGTATCCCTCTTTATTATATATATCGTAATGGTCATGATATGACAGCAGAGTCCATATTAATTCCTTCTCCCAAAGAACCGTTTATGTTGTGTTGAAAGACTGTTTGAATAACGGTTAGGGAAGGCAATCGTTTCCTACATGATTTGAAATTTACCCTGTTGTTGTAGCAATTGTACAGTTGTGTCATTCTTGGGATGGGGTGTTTATGATTTGCTGAAGGATGGCACTCAATAGGATAGTATATGTTGGGTATGTCTGTTTTTATTTTTGGTGTTCCGTTAGTTTTAGCAGTGGTTGCACTATATAAGGGTTCATGTAGAGTTGGCCGAGGTGGAAGAGTCAACTCCAGAGATATTGCATGTACATATTTACACTTTGCATATTAGGGGTAGATACGGCCCGGAGGAGGGGCGTGGTCAGACATTTTCATACTAACCTAGAGTATTTAGGAAACTGGTGGGCATGTGGAGAGGGCCTTTGTTGTACTAACACAGAGGGAGTGGGCGGTCCCAGGAGAAGGCCAGTGAGCGTGACAGGTGTGAGTGAGTGGGCCTGTGGAGAGGGCCAGTGAATGTGGATAGGGTGTGAGCTGAAGAAATGGTAAGTATGTATGTGGGAGGAGAAGGTGGGGGGTGTGAAAGGGGAGAGTGATAAGTGGGGAGTTGGGCAAGGGGTCAAAGGCATAAGGGTAATTTGGACCGTGGGAAAGGTTTAAAGTAAACATAAGCAAGGGAACTCCAGATGATAATGTAGGAGTGCATATGGGGTGGGAATGGCCTTTAGGATGGACAGGTCCCTGGAACATGTATGTAATAAGTTGCCCCAGTATCATGATAAAATATTAAAATACCACTTTCAGTGGGTTTGGGACAAACTGAGACAGTGTTTCCAAGAATGACCAGGAGAAGGAACATTCAAAAGCGGAATAATAGAAGATCTGTTCTCAGACTTGTTAGCAACATTTAAAGGATCAAAGATCAAGAGTGGGCAAAATATTCTAGGACTCTGGAAGCTTCACAAGGAGAAAAAGGAGGAGCCCATGAAGGGGGTGGACTAGACAGTGAAGCGACAGGACCACCGAGTGCTACAGGTGTACACCAACCCACGATGGGTGTCCCCAAGCAGGGGGAATCAGAAAATGGGAAAAAGAAGCAGGAGGAAGGCAGTGCGAGGGAACAGAAGGAAAGGGATGACCAAAAGTAGCAGGCTGAAAGGGTGATAGAAAATGAGGTGCAGAGCAAGGGACAACGCGTTATGGCAGCAGAGTATAATACAAACATCAGCATCCCAATGCAACACGGCCATATACCAGATTTAAACAGCAAAAGGAGGGGCCTGGAGATATATACAGCATCTCTGCCCCCAGAAAAATGTGATAGTGGCCGAGTTACCACTTGTACTGCACCCTGCCACAATATTGGGTAACATTCCAGTGAACGCAAAATATTTCATAGTCATCGATCTCAAACAGGCATTCTTTTGCATCCCATTACATCACGACTCTAGATACCTTGTCGGGTTCACATAGTGCGGAGTCTGATTTGAACACACAAGCTTATATCAGGGGTGCTGCGAGTCCCCCAATATTTTCAACAGGGTGATCCAGATGAATCTAAATAATTTGCAAGTATCCAGCACTGTGATACAGTATGTGGACAACCTCCTAGTGTGCAGTGCGACAGAGGAACAGGGAAGGGCAGATTCCATCCTTCTGTTGACCCAGCTAGCAGACAAAGGGTACATGAGACAAGGAGAAGCTACAGTGTTGCCAGACAGAGGTGGTGCCTAAGGCAGATAATATCTACAGAGGGGTGAAAGATTACAAAAAAATGGAAGAAAAACAAAGAGCCCACCACCCTGCATGGTAAAAGAGATGCAGCAGTTCTTGGGATTTTATAATTACTGAAGCCCCATATTAAAGCACTCAAAGAAGCCCAAACATCAAATGGACCTCAGAGATTAATGGAAATTTCCCTGAACTCACAGAGGCACTGGCACATGCCACAGTGTTGGCTATCCCCAACTATAGAGAAAGGTTCTTCTTGTTTACATGTTTTCTCATTTTGATGGCATGGTGATGACGGCTGTCCTCACCCAGAAAAACACAGGTGCACAAGTCTCTAGCATACTACAGCAGTCTGTTCGACCCAGTGATGCAGGGTCACTTCCAATGTGAACAAGCACTTGCAGCTGCAGCGTTTGCCATAGAGAAGGCAGCAGCAATAACAATGGGTTGTCCCAGAATTTTATATGTGGAGTACTTGCTTTTTGCGATACTGGTAAAATTCAAATCCACGTTAACCTTTCGGAGGGCCTCAGGATATGAGTGGATACAAACAAATCCAGCAACTGAGGTTGTTAGATGTCGTGTAGTGAAGCCAGCAACATTCATAGCACAGCTAGGTGGGCCGGGGGAATATGTTCATGACTGTGCCTTGTACGTGGACAGCATGGAAGTGAACCCCCAGGTGAAGGAGGAAGTGATAAGGTGGGCGGACATGCTTTTTTTTGATGGGTCATCGATGATACAGTCCAGCACGGGATGCCGGCATACTCGTGTCGCAGTGGTGTGTCACAATGCTCTCAAGTGCGATTGGCAGCTCATTATTCAGCACAGGTGGTGGAATTACTGGCTGTAATAAAAGAAATAGACATGTCAGAAGGGCACGTGGCCATATTTTCTCAGACTCGGCTTACGGCACTTCCATGATGCACTCAGAGTTGCCCCGATGGGAAAGGAGGGAGTTCAAGAGGAGTGATGGGTCTCCGTTCCAGCATGCAGAGTTTCCCAAGGAAATTATATGGCTGACCGACCAGCAAAAGAAGCAGCCTACCTGCCTGAAGGCACGAATATGTTGTATCCAGGCGCAAAAGAGAAAGTACCCATGATGGCGCTAGGATCAGACCGCCAAGAGCTCCAAAACTGACCCCTTCAATGCACTGCCCATTGTACAGATAATTGAACTGCAGGGAGAGGTACCCCAGGAGGAAAAGGAGCTATGGATAAAGAGAGGGTGTTCTCTCTCCCCCACTGACATGGTGTGAAGAAAGAACAGCACGGGGAAACCAGTCATGCCCATAGAATTACTTAATGTAGCATTAGAACAATTACATTGTCTGGTCCATGTATCAAAGGAACACATGGCCGCAAAGCTAAATGACAATCGGTTTGTGCTCAAACTGTATGAATTAGGGGCTGAATTCACAGGCAATTGTATGACCTGCCAGAGTTCATGGCAGGGCACACGTTGACAACTGTTTGGGCAACACTTCAATGACCACAGGGGCCCTTACTGCACTTGAATATGGACACTATTATGCAGCACAGGTGGGCCTCTTATACGTACATGCTTGTTCTAGCTTGCCCTTTTTCACGTTGGCTTGAGGTGAGGCCCTGTGTCCGTAATGATGCAAGATCAGCAGTTACATTTTTGGTGAGGGAGGAGTTCCCAAGGTGGGGAATTTGTGATGAATTGAGGTCAAACAATGGGCAACCACTTCAAGAAGATAACTGCCCTCCTGAGGATAAAGCACCGCCTATGCTTAGTGTACCACCCACAAGCCAATGGTTTAGTAGAATGTTTAAATGGCCTGCTTGAAGAACGCTTGGCTTAGCAAACAGTGACACTTGGCAAAAACTGTCTGCATTGCTTACCGCTTGCTTTATTTCCACTGCTGAACTCACCTGGCACAGATCAGCACTTGAATCTGCACAAACATTTTACTGGCTGGAGAATCCATGTGCCTCGCACTCCTGCACATACAATTTTGGATGCTAATAGCTCGGTCCAGATCCTCAATGAATAATTCCATACATACTTGACAGAATTTACAACATCTTTTAAATATACATCTCGTCAGGTGCACCCACACTCAAGCCGGCCGGCCAGTGAAGCAACACTGCCAGACATGGGAGAGGGAGAGAATTTTCCACCAGCAGCACTGCCTCGCTACCCAGGAGATAACACCTTTCTCAAGAATTTCACTAGGACTGGATAGAACCTCGCTTTATGGGCCTGAATACTGTGGTCTACTGCCCTCCCAAAGCTGTTAAGGTGTCAGATAGGAGGCCACGGATCCATCTTTACAACATCCGCAGAGTCAACAGCACCAACTCCCTTCAAAGAGAGGAGCACAACTTGATGGGGTGTACCACACAGCTTTCATTGACTTTGTTTTCTGCCATTAGGTTTTACAGAATGCCTGTGGAGTAGGGTGATTTGCCTCACAGTAATGTTGGTAATAACAGAAAGCAAATGAACAACATGCTAGGTTTTGTTATGGCTTTTGACTGTGTTCTTCTGTCTTTCT
This sequence comes from Ambystoma mexicanum, assembly GCF_040938575.1. Taxonomy (NCBI): domain Eukaryota; kingdom Metazoa; phylum Chordata; class Amphibia; order Caudata; family Ambystomatidae; genus Ambystoma; species Ambystoma mexicanum. The sequence goes on from NC_090934.1 coordinate 846,753,248, forward strand.
TTTCTCTGGTTTCTATTATATAAAGAGTCGGACATGTGAGAAACACATTGTGGCAACAAGTAAGACAGACACGTGATCACAGTTCAAGGGTCTTTATTGAACAATGAATGCTGTATGCAGGTTGGAAAAACGCCTATTCTAAACCTAAATCTAAGATGGGAGCAAGCTTCGACCATCAAATGAAAGTAAGGCAGTCCTAGTGGCGTTGTGTCAAAATAAAATGGCCTATACTAAGAAACCTATTGCCAAACCTTACAACTATTAAAAAAAGGAGTGTGGGATAGTTCTCGAGAAAAGAAAAAAGTGTTCTCAAATAATATGTCAGGATGAGGTAGCCTGTCTCTCCCTTCCCCACGTTTTGCACACAGGGTAAAATGAGAGCATGGAGCATAGTACCGTCTCGGGCTTCCCCTGCACAAGACGACAGTTTGAAAGATGGCTCTCAGGACCGTCGAAGGCCAAGTCTTGCTTTCTTGAAAACTCTTGCTTTCGAGGACCTGACGTATTGAACTAACCAAACAAATACACAGTCTCTTTTCCATGGGCTTTGGGAGATGACATTCACCCCGGGATTCCCTTCTTCTGGGCGCAAATTCCTAGAAAGTTCTTTAATGATATCAAAACCCCGGATAGCTATGTTTTCTCACTTTCAATTGCCACTCTGTTTGCAAAATAAAGTTCCTTTAACAAATAAAAGTTTGTTTCCAATGTTCACTGGGTGATGGGCGCTGACCTTTCTCAATAGTTTTTTTGGGGGGGTTGGAACCCTGTTGTACAGTGGCGCTAGATCCGGTTTTCACCTGTTTCAGACCCACACTCTAGTCAGACCTATACGGGACAAGAGAGAAAAACCCAGTGACAAAATCCTAAGGTTGAAACACGTGTCAGCACTGAAAATACAATAACGCAATCTTACTCTGCCCAATGTACACTAAGCTACATGTCACACTTGTGACAAACATTATCGGACAAAACATGGCCGTTTCACACAATAAACACAACGTGGTATCAAAACCCTACAATGGTGTCAAGTGCACTTTTTGAAAACTGGGACTGCAGGAGCTCTGTCTCTTGGAACCTTACACAAAGGCAGTAGGAGTGAGAACAACAAGCTGAGTGAATTACCATAATTGATGGACTACACCAAGCTCTTGTGCTAGTGTAGAGATCCACAGTTCCGTTAAGCTCCAAACCGCAAATTAATCTCCTCAATTTTTTACCACAGTTTCACGTAGGGTGATGGCTTCACCTCTGGGTCCCTCTCTTCTGGGTGCTGACCCGTCTTTACTTTCAGCTTCCCTTCTCTTGGTTCACTACGGCTTCTCCTTTGCTCACAAATCTTGATGTCTTTTCAAAACAGTTCTAGTGGACATCCCTTTACTGGGTTCACTTTTATCAACACACTGTTTCCTGGGACTTTAGACTTGCCCCACTTCTCGTCAGCATCCCTCAGTCAGGCTATTTGTGGGATTCACTTTCCTTGCTTTCTCTCAATGCGGGATTCACTTCCCTTGCTTTCTTTCAATGTGGGATTCACTTCCCTGACCTTCAAACAGTTTGTTGTTCAAAGTTTTTCGATTGTACAGGGATTTTACTAGCCCTCCTCTATGACCACTTTGACCTCTTGGCAACTCTGCTTACGGCCTTCTGGTACTCGTAGATTCGCTCAGATGGGGATCAACCAGAGTCTCTTGAAATTAGCACCCACATGGTGCCAGTTTTCCCTCTGCAGCTGGTCTCCCCATAACACTTTTTGCAGTTCTTTACATTGTTCATTGGTTCCAACTTGCCACTTTGCACTTCACATTCAACACAGGCTGGATCTTACCGATGCTCCCCTCGACTCACCGGTTGCGATGAACCGCTTGGCTTTTTGCTTTCCTAGAGTCAAGACCGGTACCACGGGTGCGGGAGTTTCCCTCGGTCCTGCTTATCTGCATAAGCTTGCCCTGTGTACCGTTGACATCTGCTGCATGACACTTGTGCTATTGTTCACGGTCTTAGTCTCTCTTCCACAAAGATTCGGGGGCCTGGGATGAAAAGGGCAAAGTCACTTCTCTCCTTGTCACCCTCTCAATTCCTGCCGCCTTTCTCCTTCTCTTGAACTGCTGCGCTTGAGTGGCTGTGCCGCTGTGCTTACTGCCATGCTGCCCTTGCTCATCCTATACACTCCGGTGCCACCTTTTATCCCTGTGTGGAAGGGAAAGGGATGTCTGGTGTGTGATTTGAGTCAATTGCCTAACTTTGCCGGACCCTCGTGTCGGGACATGTCAGGTAAACAGTCTTATTGCAAGTCTGTTGTAAAGCCATATTCATGTCAGAAAGGGGAGGGGTTGGAGTGTTGGAATGTCCTATGAGACAGCATAGGGCAACGGTGCTATTGTAATAAGGGGGTCAATTGGTAGATTAGAACGAAATGGGTAAGGTTTGAGAAATGGATGAAAATTACCGGGATTGTGAACAGAAAGTAAGGGATGGTGGGAATTGTAATTGTGGGTCACTTTCAACTGGGAGTTCAGAAAGTAACAAGGGGATTGTGGGAACTGGAGTATTTTACCTGAGCAGGTTGGGAGTGCGGAAAATATTAAGAGGAATGGGAAGAATAATGATTAGGTGTACGGATAGGGAACAGAAAAACAGGGTTTTTGGAAAAAATGGTTTCTGAAGGCAGCACGATGTTTAATGGATTCATCGGAGATGGAGGAGATGATGGATCTTTGAAAAGGAAGTTTATCGGATGGAAGGAAGGTCAAGTTGATACAGCCCATAAAAGCTTCAGGGACATAGTCTTCCTCATCCCTTTCTCTGGTGTAATTCTGTGACTCACCTGGGGCAATCTCCCGAGCATAACCCCGGGTTCCCCCATTCAGGTGATTCTCTTTCGCTCTTTTCCTCCATGGCTGAGATCTGAGCATGTCAAGCTTCCTTTGGATGCATGATTAAGGGCTCCTTGAGGTTCACTTGGGAGAATACCTTCAGGTTTCTCACAGACACCACTATCAAAAATAATCACAAACATATGAGAACATAAAAAAGCGTATTTAATGCAGATATGTTTCACAATGGCATTGGGGGAAGACAAGACAGCATCTGGTAATGTGTGGTACAATAATATGTGATGTGTGGGGCGAGCGAGGGCTAAGGTCAATTGTTATGTATGCTCTTTCATCCCACACATCACAGGGACAGCCAAGCTTTTTCTGCCCCAGGAAGTGACAGTGGGGGATGAGGGGTGCATAATGCACTTGTCATTGTGTAAAATGTGAGGTCGTTTTCAGGGACAGACAGTGTCTGTTCACTGGATAGATAAAGGGGAGAATGTGTATGCAGATAATTATATTATACAGTCTATTGCATTTCACAAGCTATCACCCGATGGGTCTCAAGTACAATTTACCGTATGGACAGTTTTTGCGTATACGGAGAAATTGTTCTGACCTGGAGAAATTCCATCTACATGCAGAAGGACTGACTCAACGACTTGCTGAAAGAGGCTATCCGAAAAAAGCCATTAACCAAGCCAAGAAAAGAGCGAGATACACCCCTAGAGACATCTGTTTGGAAAACAAACCGAAGAAAGAATTGAGAAGACTGGTGTGTGTCACCACGTTTGGGCCCCTTAGTCTATTGATCCAGAAAACGATCAAGAAGAACTGGAACCTGGTAACACACCCCGGCACGCTACAGAATGTGCCTTGCTTCACTTTTAAGAAAAATAGGAATCTAAGAGATGCTCTTGTACATACTTTTATAGATCCACCTCCACAAACACAACATACACTATGGGATTTACCTCCGATAGTTGGACACCATAAATGCGGTCATTGTGTGGCATGCCCTCTGACCCTACAAAAGAAATCGTTCGAACACGACAAAGTGCAATGGACTATGAATGATTTCACCAATTGTAACACCAAGGGCTTCATATACATAATACAATGCCCATGCAAGCTCTTATATGTGGGTAAAACCATAGGTGCAATCAAAATGTGTATCTTGGAACATCGTTCCTGTATCAGGAACAAGGTAGCAGATAAGCCCTTAGTTGAACATTTTTCCAGCAAGAACCACAGGGACACCGATCTAAGATGGTTCGTCCTCCAAAAAGTCAAACCAGCTAAACGTGGGGGGGATATGAATAAAATGCTCACTCAATTAGAGCAACTGTGGGTTCACAGACTCATCACTGTACATGCTGGTTTAAATGTTTCAGTGGAGTGGAAGTCTTTTCTGTAACCATATACAGTCCATGATTTGATATGAGCTATGGCTCATGCATTATAGATGCCAGTGGTGAATGCACGGTATATCCCGACATAGTGTGTTTCTGAAATGTTGAGCTTTTTCTGCTAATTAACCATGGTTTATACACTGTGTTTTGGGGCTAATGCATGTAATTCTCTACATGATAATTTGCACTTTATCATCTAATGTATTTTGCCTTGGACTACCATGTAATCATGTATGTATCTCCGGGTTATGGGCCCGATTTGTTTTGGCTTCACTGTGTACCCCTATGACATCTAGCTATGCCAATGTATGCGCTTCCACTTTTGCCAGTTGTTTTCTGCGCACTAGGTGTTTTGCTGAGTTCTATGAGACTGGATGTTTTCCCTTTCACACGCACCATTGTCGCAGTGCATTAACTCGCCCTTCATTGTACTCCACGGGCATAGTACGAAATTCCCTGGAAGCATAACTCACTTTGGAAGTCACGCTTGGCTTATGGTTGCCATGACAACGACAACCATTTTGTCTACAATAGTCCCTAAATTGATTTTTCACATACATCCTTATATCTAGCGCACTCATAATTGTTTTAGTGCTGCAATGCCTCACCGGATCGAGCGGAATTCACTATTCTTGCTCTCCGCTCGATCCAAGCCTGTTTCTAAGATGGCCACCATATAAATACTCACGGAGACTTGGCAACAGCGTTACTAACGCTTTGCAGCCAGGTCTCCGCACTCTATTCAGTGACTCAGCAGCTAGAGGAGACCCTGCACGCACTCCGCTGCAGACGGGCTGCTTTTTGCACAGCCGCTCAGGTAACCTTGCTGCCACAGTGTTTCCATTAGATTTCCGTGAGTTCTCGCTAGATTCAAACGCTCACTGTGATTTTCGATTTATTTTTAGCCGTGCATCCCGTGATTGATCATCTTTGCTTTGACACCACACTGGACCTCTTGATCCAGATACCTCCGGTGAGAGGTAAGACACTCCGCTTATGTGCATTTTCATTTTCTGTGTACACGACTGCGAGGGGATTTTATCCTGACCTATCCCCTATTTCTGTTCTGTTTTTTATAACAGGATTACCCAGAGACCAGCCAATGCGGCTAGCGGATCTCTATTACAGTGCCTGTGAAATTATCCCATAGGTAAGCTGTGTGTTTTGATTTAACTGACCACACAGCATTTTGATTCATTCAGTCTAGACTATTACTTTGCTCATACATCCTTCTTACTGTAGTCTCCCTCCCCTGCAGCACAGACGTCATTTTGCACAGAACTCTGTCCTGATGAAGGCCGTGTTAAAGATGAGGCTCATCTAGCCCACCTCAAAACGGCCGAAACACCTGGTGGAGACGCAATACTTCCCTGAAAATACAGCACATCAATTGCTGTCCACACAAGCAAATTCTTTTTGTGTCTTTATAATTGTTTACGTCGTTTTAAAAATCCTGTTCTGAAGTTGTACACTATCTATTTGTGAATTTTTGACAAACCCTCATAGAGGTTGGATTTGTTACATGCACACTATTTGGATATTGTCCCAAAAAATGTTTTGGTATTGTGTGTTGTAAACATATATACTTCTTTTGTTTGTTCTGTTTTGGTTCAGCAAACCATTCTGACGCCTGAGTCCTTTTTGAATTGTGCCTCTATGATTTGATTCACACAATTCTAATATAAAAAAATCTGAGAGATTTTTCTGGATGATACAACTTTTAAGAGTGCTCTCTTTTTCTGAAAGAATTGCAGAGGTTATATATATAAAAAAAACCTTGGGAGTTTCTTGTTATGAGCATAGTGTTTATTTGAACCTATTCATTTGTGTGCTTTGCTTTCTAGTTAACCCTCCTGGGTAGAATAGGTTCCATACCAGGAGCCCTCCTTTTTTGATTGCAGATAATTATATACAGTTAGGGAGAATGTCGAAAAGCTGGGCTACCAAGCACCTAATACTAGAATGAATAACACAAGGTGGAAGGAAAGGTAAGCAGTTCACCACTCACAAAAGAGTGCACTGCAGAAAAGTGTCAGGGCATAGCATGATATTCCATGCTGCCACACAAGACCATTGATGAGGATACAGGGATCAGTGTTTAATGATGGGAAATAGGATTGGGGGGGAGAAATGGTACAATGTTGAGCAGAGGGATTAGTGGGGTTTGAGGGGGATTTAGTAGCAAAAAATAAATGATAGTTGCATGGCAGTATGGAACAAATATGTACATGCTTTGACCTCGATAGAAGAGACATCAACCAACAGTCCACATAAAACCTCTTAAATGATTTTCCTTATGTTCAGGTCCATGGGGCTCAACATACCGGAGGGTTAACGCCAGCTGCACCAAGGTGAGGAGCATTCCAGCAGTGTAGAGTGGGACAGCAGCAGTGATGGAGTGAGTGCGACCCAGATGTATGCCCAGCTGCCTCCTGATTGGGGGGGGTTTGTGCGCCCTTGTCACACTGCACAGCCCTGCCATGGTAGTGCCCCAAGTAGACCTAATGCCCTTCAATGACCACCCAGCGATATTAAAATGAAAAATGATGGGGGAAGAGAAGGCACAAGAAGGGTGGGTGCACACATTAAACAGGAGGCGGCGCAGCAGTAATTTCGGATCAAGTGCATCGACACAAAGTCTGGCTGGCATCCCGTCACAAATTCAATTATTTTCATTGGCTTCTGTCTTTTTTGCATCCCTTTTGCTCCCTGGGGTCCAAGTGGCCACTAATGCCAAGTGGCTCCAAGTGACCCATTATGAGGTACTACAATTGGTGAACTCGACAGAGAAGGGACTCAATGTGTTGAGAGAAGAGCTTTGTGCAGCAAGACTGGTGGCACTTCAAAATCGCAATGTATTGGTTATCTAAACAGCAATGAATGGTGGCGTTTTACCACAAAATGGGAAGCAGTTGCTACACCATAATCCCAGAAAATGATGCAGCCAATGGGACATTGACTGAAGCAATAGAGGAAATGTGCACACGCAGTGAGACAATGACAAGAGAAATGCATGCAGTATCGTTGGACGGTGTGTCTGACTTTGTTTGCATGGGTCCCCACGGGGTTGGCAAACATTTTTGAAGTGCCTGTCCCGGTTCTGGTGCTCATCTTGAAAAAGACACTGTAAATGTAAAAAAGGGAGGAAGAGCTATATAATATCCATGAATGTTGGTGGGGAAGAGGGTAAAGCACAGGGTAAAAAAATTGGGCGCCACAGAATATGGAGCAAATTAGTTTAATACACAAGTAGTATTTACAGTGCTGCCTGCAAACGTGGCAAGTATGATGCTTTTTGGATGGAATGCTCAGCAGATGGGCAAGAGTGTATGATAATAGGCTCGTCCCTGGGGGAATATGAGGAAGAAGGGGGTGGGAGTTGAACAGGTAACAAGGCTGTGGAACCCCAAAATGCTAATTAAGGCAATAGTGGGCTAAATAGTGTTGATGGATATATCGACCGAAGGGGGAATGCAGTCAAGGTGCAGATTCTGCGATCCTTGAGAGAAAATCCACTCTCCTACATGTAGCAAAGCTCTGACACACCCAAGACAGATCCCTAGAAAGGTTGCATGAACAATTGTGCCAATTTGCCCGATACCAGGCTCCAACTCTCACCATTGGTGGCTCTTCCTAGCTAGAGAAAAGTTTGGCAAGCCCAGGGAGGAATCCAAGCCTATTTTTGGTAGCTGGGCTCTGGCATGCACAAGTTAAAGCTCTAGGAGAACCGCGGGTGCACTTGGATCACTGTCCATGTTCTAGGGTTCTAGCTACTCACGCCAGGTGGCTATCCCTGCTCTTGGAAACCTTTTGCAAACCCCGGGAGACGTCCAAGCCCCTGACGGGGGAATGGCAGATTACTGCACAGTACAATTGGTTGAATTTGTATTTGTTCGCAGTTTCTTTTAAACAAAATTGACGTCAAATATATGCTTGGGGAGCGGAATCGTGAATATAAATACAGGGGGCGGTCAGCGGGATGCTTGGGGAATATATTTGCAGCCAAATCGAGTTGGGGAAAAAATAAAATCGAGCAAATCGGATTTGACGAAATAGATTTGATGGGATCACCCTGAACCTCTAACGGAAACCAAGACTTGATTCATACACGCATGAACGTGACATCGCACCCGTGGACATGGGGTCCATCAGCGACCAACACTATATGGCTAGGCCAAGCAGAGGACAACGCTGATCAAGTCCCACAACAGACACCCATGCCTGCTCGTGGTAGGAGAGTGGGTTCCAAACGCAGTCAGCTCTCAACAAGCCCTGCCGTGACCTCCAAAGCGCCTCCGCCAGTGCAGTGAAATGCTGTATATCTGTGACGTGACAGACTGTTAAGAGGGTATGCTATAGGCACTTAGTTGTGACATAATCTGACACCAAGACACACATTTGTTTTGAAATCCTTGCTAACAGGAATGGCCACAGGTCCTGCAATGCAGTTTTGACTCTTTATTAGCCATATGCACAATCGTAAGACTTCTCCTCATCAATTACTAATTGATTTTAGGACAAGTTACTCACAAATCAACATCATAAGTGACAGAGGACTTGACTGCTTTGCAATTCTTTTCACAGAATGTATCCAGTGAAATTACTTAGCAAAAACTGACACACATTAATGGATGGCAATTCATAAAAATGTCAGAAGAAACAGAAGTGACATCACACACCAAGTGATATCGTAGTAGAAGACATCACATGACTTTTCCGACATGCTAGTACCACAGGAAATTATGTTTCAAGGACATTGCTGCTAATGACATCAAAGTAAGTGACATCACTGATTTAAACAAAATCCACAATATGTATGTTTGATCAAATAAAAGGTTGCTTAAGACAAAAGGTATTTTAGGTACCAACTATATATTAAGTAGTGTTGCATTGGTGCAGCCATTATTTGTCAGAGAGACACACAGGAGAGTCATTCTTTTCAGAGCCTCCTATACCCACTTCTTTTCATCATATGCTAGCTGTAATCACACAGGCCAGCTGTGGTCTTCATAGGTAAGACAGATGTATATGATCAAACGATTTAATCAGATGACAAGTGCTGGGTTCAAATGCCATCTTTATTTTTTAACAATTGTTTTTTATAACAGTTCTGTTTTTAAGTGTGGATCCGGGATTCGAACCTCTGCTGTTCTGTGTGGTCTTGCTTCCAAGACCAGCACGTTGCCCCTGTGCTATCCTCCGTTCTTACACAAGCGAAAATAATCGTATGCAATGAACAGTCTCACAGGCGCTCCCTAAATATGCTAATTGTAGCCTCATATGTCCAATTACTCTCCTGTTATGACATGTATAGTCCCCCACACGAGGTACGGCCTTGCATGCCCAGGTACTCCCACTAGATGCCAAGTGCAGTCTCAAGTGCCCACATGATCATTTCAGTTTTTCATGTAGCACTTCATGTCGGATTCTTCCTACTTCTATAATAGCTGTTATTATTTCCATTTTAATAATATTCATTTGACCAACCTCAGATGGATAAAGGGCTGAGTTATCCCCATGGGAATCAAACTTTCAAAGTGAGGCTTGCCCCATTTCAGAGGGGAGCGCTTCTCTCTTGAGCTATAAGCTCGGGCCATCATAGTATGCCAGGTAAAGCCTCTTAACCAAGATAAATTCATAATTTGCAGGTCACATCTTCATATGACCAGGTGTTACCATCATATGACAAGTGAAGCCTCAAATGCCCAATCAATGCCATGTTACCCTGTACATGCCCCCATACATCGAGTATAGTTCTCATATGCAAAAGAAGATCTCACTGTTCAAAGTACTGCCATCATAACCCAGATATGGCTTCCTATCACCATTATGGCCATCCTATGGAAAGTACAGTTTTGTAGAATCGGGTGTAGCCATGGTACACCATGTGCAGCTTCAAATGCCCAAGTAGACCACCTTCCATCACCTCAACAACATGCTAGGTAGTGCCACCACATGCAAACGGTCCCTCTCCACACCACATGCAATGTTGTGCACCTGCGAATGAAGCATTCTGCAAATTGACCATGCATGAGCAAACAAGTAAACTCTGAGCTGTCTTGTAGCTAAATAGTATTTTATGGCCCCCACTGCCCATGTGACAAATAGGTGGTCCAACTCAATATCTACATGTTTGGTCTCACTTACTTTTTGATTGCCAGCCTTTCTTCTCCATCTCATGTTTGCCGGCAAAGTACTGCTTCTAATTGAATGCCTAAAGCCCGAGAGTGGGATGAAATTACTTCTGCTCAGAAGGAGTATAAAAGTGAGCACTGACTAAACCACTTGCTCAGCCCTCACTTCTACAAGCCAACAGTGACCCCAATCATAAAGATAAAACAGGCGCAGTTAAGATATTTAATTCCTTTGCATTTTGTGATAATGTGGGCGGAGGGAAGGCTCTGCTTTCAAGAGGGATGTCGATGAGATTCAGTAGCAACCCAAAAACAAAGTAACACAGTCCAAAATAAAGGGAATGTCCAATAAGGTTTCTACACAAATATATGTACTTTAATTAAACTCACCATCTGCAGGAATAACTACATAGAAAACACTCTACAAAACCCAGCCCGGTGTAAAGAAAACACAGCCATGTGCAGCCATGTGCAGCCATGCTGTAATAGTTTACAATGCCTGCAACACTGTGACGAATCAACTTTCTGGGTACCAGGGGTAAATATTGGTTTCTAAACCTTCAATCAGCCCCACACCTCTAATACACCAGAAGGCCCCAAACAGATTGGAATAACAAGCAAATTATAAACCTTCGTGTCCACATTTGGCAACGTGAACCGAACGGCAGGCTTATATCCGAAAAGTTGTGGATAGTTGGTTAGTTGCAACACAGCGAAAATACAATTACTACCCAATGATGAAAGGAGTGTCCAGTCAAGGTTGTATTAAAAATATCAACTTTATCAATCACAACAGACAGTCTTACAACACTACGAAATACAGCCCCACCCTGTAAAGGAATGCAGAGGACAGACTGTTTCAAAGAAGGAAAAGGGATGCACTTCGGATGCTGACAGGACAGGAGGGTAGTCAGAATGGTTAATAACCACAACAGTTTCTTATGGTTTCTTGGCTTTAGCAGAAAGAGAACAATGAATCTTAAAACGTCTCTAAAGGCCTTCTGGGAAGACCAGGGGGGCAGAACCACAATGTACCTTATGCTGTAGGTGTTCTTGGGGATCGACAGGGTCAAGTCGGCTTCAGGGCGCTATTCAGGCTTCTGTGACAGAGTTCAAGATGCAAGTCAGTCGCTGCGGTTATCAGGCGACACAATGGTTTGGAGGGTAAAGTTGGACGAACGGCTGCAGGCAGGCCTATACGGAAGCTCGGGGTCAGGTGTCATCTCAGTGCTGATCTGAAGCACTGGTCGAGAAGTCTTGAATATCTTTCAGCATCTGCTGCTTCATAACAGTCAGCTTTCCAGTCCGTTGCCGTTTGGCTTGAAAATTTCCTTTAAAGCGGACGTGTAGATGCTTGTCGAGGCACTTCTCCAATTTCTTCAATGGGCTCATGCCGTCCTTTAAGAAGGATGGTCCAAACCTGAGGAGTGTGTAGCAGGCAGGTGGCTTGTCCTTGGTTGTAGGGTCAGAGACCTTCTGCCACTCCATGTCCAGGGAGCTTGCTGCAGAGCCTAGCAGGGCATGCTGTGTGCTGGCTGGATAGCGGCTGGAGGGACCTCTGAGTTCTTTATGATATGATATGATATGATAGGTTATTTATAACGCGCTTAATACCCAGAGGTTTCTAAGCGCGGACCCGGGGATCGAACCTGTGTTGCTCCGTGTCGTCTTTCTTCCAAGACAAGCACGTTGCCGCTGAGCTATCCTCCATCTGTTCACTGGGAGAAGTTAAGGGGAGGGATCTTGCTTCCCTCTTTGGATGTCCTGTCTTTCCTTCACTGATGGACTGTGCCTATGGGCTGTGTGTCACCAGAGGATACAGGTCTATGTGTTTGTTGTGGTGTGAGCATTGGAAAGTGTGTGTGGATTAGCCCCACACATTTTCCTGAGGTTGGTCTACCATCATTCCATTTAATAAAAAAATTCAAAAAGCCCAGGTAAGCGCACACCCACAATGCGGATGGTCGAATTCCTCGGAAAACACCCATCCTAAATTGTTCCTTTTTTTTCAAAAGATGCTGCCTTTCTGTTTCTATACTGTCTGGTTGCGTTAGTACTGAATCTGGTAAGAGTGGAATCTGGTAAGAGTCTTTTTGTATGTGTGTTTGTGTAAGGTTGTATCTGTCTATTGGTTTCTCACAGATATACCCCCTCAAGAGGCTCCTTCAAGAGGGCTACGAATGTGTCCCTAAGCACCTATGTTCTATAAATATATATAATCTAACACACAATCTGCAAAAGTAACTAAATAGAAAACACTATTGAAAAACCCACCCATGTGGGAATGAAATAGATAGAAAGATGCAGCACTCTGGGTAATAACGCAGGATTGAAAGGCAATTCAACAACCAATGTTCTTTGAAAAGGATATGTCTTTAAATTAAAAAAGTGCACAAGCCACCTACTCAGTCTCTGGGGCACAAAATGGACAAAGGGGGCAGTTTTAGATCAACAGTACCTTCTTGGTGGTTTGACAGTGTCAAACCAGTCTTTGATCTGTTGTGCAACTGGATCAAGCTCAGTTCGGGTACAGTGGATTGTGTTAGCTCAAGCAGCAAGCAGGTATTGATTCGGTTCAAATGCAGCACTTCAGAGCTGTTCATGTGCAGCGATCTTCCATGCAAGTCAGAGTGCTCACCAGGGTCGGTATGAAGTCGAGCCTGCTCGATACGTGTGGTGACCACTGGGTAGGGTCGATGCATGATGCTGCAGCAGCTCGAGTAGAATGTTGGCGACGGCTCATAGCGGTTGAGTAGCACTCCATCGTTTCGAGTCAGTTCCAGCGATGAGCGGTTGATTCGAGCTAAGCAGATCACTGGCTCTGCAAGGACATGTTGCTGCATCAAGCTGGTATGAAGTTGCAAGGACTGTTGTCCGAAGGTTCAGTGCAGTGCCAATGCCGCATCAGCAGGTTACTCTGGTTCAAGATAAGGCAAAGCAGATCGATCGGTTTGATGTGGCAGAATGGTGAGCTAATCTGGTCCACTATATGCTGTTCAACTCACTCCAGGTGCTCTAGAACAGAATGAGTCCATTCAGGTCTGCTCTCCCAGCCTTAGAGAGGTTGGTGCAGATTGGCAGGTCTTGGTCCAAAGCGATTGTCAGCCCGATGTACCCTGAGTGTGGGTAGGCAGCAGAGAATGCCTCTGCCTTGAATTGCTCCTTCTTCACTTCAGTTATTGAGGGCTTTGGAAATATCAACTCTACAAAATGAGGTCCAAATGAATTCTTCCTCGGGTGTTTGTCCATGAGTGAACGGGAGAAGGAATCGAAGAGCCTTTCTTTTAAATGTAAAAGCCCACAAGTGATAGGACTGAAGCAAGCCTGCTTTAGGGGTCCAATCTCTGTCCTAGGAACAAGTGGACATTGTCTTCTGACATCATACCCAAAATGCCTTGTGTTAAAGGATGTGGAGGGGACCGGAAGGAAGTGAGGTAAAGAGATAAACCAAGATGGTGGAATATTCCTCCAGCTGGTCTGAGCTCCCCCTGCCTACACCAACTCCACCCCTTCCCTTGTCAATAGCAAAAAAGGTCCTATTGGTATGCAGCATCCTGGATTAAGTATAACCTAACCCTTTTCGGATGGGGGTGCCCTTTGATTCCTTTTTCCCAGGCCAGTTCCTGCTGAGAAACTGGCTCACTGGAGAGTGCAACTTGCCCTCACAAAGGATGAAAAGGAGAGGCATAGCCAACCAGTCCCCTGCCCTTTCACTTGCAGGGACCAGCTGCCTGGTCAGAACACACATAACCCTTCCACAGCTGAGCTGAGCTCTTTCCCCAGCTGAGCTGAGCTCACAGTGCTGACACATGCATGATATCAAAATGGATGTGGCCTTAATAAGTATTAGAGGTGCTAGCAACCATACTCTTAACTCAGGTATGGCCTACATTTAAAATGTACAACTGCCACCAGGAAAGCAACTCTCATAGTTAATGCAGTTTGGCAACAGAGTTACATATTTTACATGCAACCCCTGTACTGCAGTGACTTGACAGTTATTGCAGCTGTGAAATTGGCACCTGTGTCCTCTGAATCTAGTCTGCCCTGTGCCACTGGAGAGCAAGTGCTGCAGATCAGGATACTGATCCAGACGGGCACAAGTGTACACCATGATTTTGGCATCAAGGTTATGAAATGGGAATCTGGTAGCAGATCTGGCAGCAGATCACCCTTTCTGAGATGGAATTGCCTGCATCATTGTATTAATTAATGAAAAAAAGGACTTCTACACCCTTGCCAGATGGCGCCCGAATAGGGACCCACCCCCACTTGTTCCATCGTGTACGTTGCAAAATAAGGAAGGCGGTAAGAATGGCGAGGACGGGAACGATCGAGCCGGGATCAAGAGGTGTTCGGGGCGCCCCTGCGTAAGCGATGAGACTCCTTTCTGCAGATCTGCACACAGCTGATCCCTGATCGACGTGCCCGGCCAGTGAACAAGGAGGCGAGGGTCCCGAAACGAGGCAGAGCCGAGATACGCAGACACAACGTCATTGGTTGTGTCAGTATACAGACGAATTGTGTCTTGGAAAGACAAATTGACTAATCAGGTGAGTCGTGCCCCGATTCGTAAGTAATCCAGATATTGGTTGAGCGTTGATTTTGCAAAATCAAACACCCAGAGTAAGTTTGATTAACCAAGGGTAAGGTTAAAACATGCCTGGGGTATTGTCCAACCTAGCAGGGTTTTTCTGCTGCGGCGGACAATCTTTGGAAACTGGCCAGGTTGCACCTCCGGGGGGAACGCCGGCTTATGATATGTACGTGAAATATGGTGTGGGAGCGATAATGTTTTGTGAAATTTGGCATAAGCAAACCAGAAAGCAGGAAGATCTTCAGTGGCCGAGGAATGGGAGTTTTGAGATGGACCGTATAGATAACCTGGAAAAGGTTTTGATATGTAAAAAAACACACCCCGCAGCACTCGATATCCTTAGAGATTGGAGGAGTGAAGCGATGGTCCGATTTGGAAGTAGAGAGAAGCATGCGCGCAGGCATAAATCGAAATTAGAAAAGGAGGAGGAGGAGTGGAGTAAAAGCTTGAGGAAAGCAAATAGACGTGACCAGTTAAATATCGAGAAAATATATCCACAAAGAGAGTTACACTCATCAGACGAATTGATAAATAAAATATTAACTGAAACGAAACAAGGCCCGAGAGTAGAAACTAAAAAGACTACGTTAGTAGCTGCTGCTCAGCCCCTCCCAACCCCAGCACAGCCACAGGCTGCATCAGTAACCGTGCCGCCCACTAGTCAGCCCGCCACAAGTGTTTCGCAATTACCACATCCCCAACAGACATCTCTCGCTTACACTGCCCCCTCCGCATCTCCTGCCCAAGAGGGTGTCTCCGTCCCGACTGCTCCCCCAATAAGCGAACTTGAACAAAGTGAATGTGTGAGAGTGACCCGCAGCGCGATCAGCAAGCAGAGAAAGCGAGAGTTGCAAGAACAGGCGGAAATGTATATAGACGAGAATGATGAGGCAGCCACGCTAGCGTCGATGTATGATTTCAGGAGAAGGAATGAAAGACAGGTATTGTTGGAATGCGTGGGGGAATATTTGTCAACACAATGTTTATTGGGAAGTTGCCGCCACAACGATTGTTGGATTTGAATGCATTAGCCCATTGTAGAGAGAGAGATGAAGAAATAAAAGAGCATGTGGACCGACTTTTGGAACTTAAGAATGAATTTGATGAATTTGATGAAGAATATTCTGAAGTACTTGCCACACCGGGGTATAGTAGGAAAGATATTGAGAGGGGTAGGAAAGAAACGGTACCCAATAGACAGCAGCGATTCTTGTCGCCAGCATGACAGACTGGGGCTGGGCTAAAAGTTTGCATGCGAGAGGCGTTAAAATGGATGGCAGACCCTAGTATTCCTGCAATGGAAATACATGGAATATTTGATGAATATTCTCTACCGTTGAACAGGAAAGCATTGCAGACAATGGTTGAATATCTGATAAACAGGGATATACGTGAGGAGAGAGCCAGCCCCCCCGAGACAATGGCAGTATATAAGAGGGCACTGGAACGAGGGACGGGAGAAACAGCCTTATCCCTCGATCTTGGAATATTGTTGCATATGAGAGAAGGGGGAGGAACAGTGAGCACGGTATTTCCTATGAGGGAAGTGCCCCCTACCTTTGTACCAAAGGTAGAGATTCCTGCGGTAGGCACCGCTCCAGCTCAGATAACTCCAGAACATTACACAGCCCAATATGTGCACGTCCCTTTCTCTAGACAGGAAGTAAATAACATAAAGCAAACAATCCCTGATATACGAAAGAACCCAGCGGGCCTCTATAAAGAAGTAGAGTCTTTATTGCAATCATCAGTATTCACTATGAGTGATATAGATCTAATATTCCCAGTAATCCTGCCAGCGGATATATGGAAACAGATAAGGAAGGTAGATGATGAGACGGCCTACGGCGCCACTTGGGCAAATTTAATGCAGGAGGATAGAAATAAAGAAGTAGGCGCGAAACCGGGGCCGAATATGACGGCGTTACCGGCACGAATAGTACAAAAATTGAAAGAATTTGTCCCAGAGAAAAGAATTCAATGGGACAAATTGACTGCGTGTGTTCAAGGATAATGACGAGTTGGCTACAGATTATTTTAATAGATTTAAGGAAGTATTTACAGACTTCAGGGGGCAGGATGTAAGCACGGAAGCGGGAAAAAGGTTATTTGTTGACAAATATGTGAGAGGATTAATACTCCCAATTCAAAACTTAATAATGACATCAGAAAGTGCATGGCAAGCAGGGAAGGGGAAATGCAAAGAGCAGGAGTAATTTGAATATGCACGGAGGGCCCTTGGGATTAAATCAATGCGCGTATTGCAGAGAGGAAGGACACTGGCGAGCGCAATGTCCACATTTACAAAATAGAGGTGGGTACAGTCAGAGAAGACAGCACAGAGGGCACCCAGGAACAAATGGCCACAACAGAAACCATATGCAGCAGCACCAGAATAGTCAAGGGAATGGAGCACAGAATCAAGGCCAGGCTCTGAATCAAACTACTTTTACCCAGAATCAAAATCATCAGGGTATGAAGAATGGAAATAGAGGAAGAGGCGGGAACATCTTTTGATACTCAAGCATGTGCATACTACAATAATAACAGTGACTACGCTTCAGATGATGTGTTGTTACCCCAATAGGACAGCCCAAGACAGGGGTCGGAACAAGTATCTATTCCCATGAATCAGAAAGGACCCTACGTAGAAATAAAAGTCGGGAATGAAGAGCATAGATTCCTCGTTGATACGGGGGCACAAAAGTGCTCGATAGACCATCACTTCGTTCCAGAGATATCTCTGTCAGGGCATAAGAATATTTCAGTAGGGTTCGCAGGTACCCCAGTGATTAATCCAGTGTCCCAACCAGTAGCCGTAACATTAGGCCCATTCACTGAGTACTGTCCATTCCTGTTAACAGAGAATTGTGGGGAGAATCTTTTGGGATTAAACTTATTGAAAAAATTGAGTGCAGTTATTCACTGTACACCAGATGGAGTGTTTTTAACTATTTCATCACAGAATGGACCAGTGTCAGAATGTTTGTCCAAACCTTTGCCAGGAGAATTGAGTGATGTGCCAACTTGTATATGGGCAATAGATGATAATGATGTGAGATGCTTGAAGATAGAGCCAGTGAAGATTACATTGAAAGAGGGAGAAACGTTGCCACGTATTGCACAGTATAAAATTTCAGCAGACGGAGAGAAAGGATTGAAAATTATTGTGTCTGATTTGGTAAAATTGGGAGTGATTGAAGAGATTACAGGCAGCATATGTAACAGCCCCATTCTTCCGGTGTATAAGAAAGGAGGTAATGAGGTACCATATCGTTTCATAATTGATTTGCGCGCACTAAACAAGGTAGTAGATCCCCAATTCCCATTGGTTCCGGATGTTACCACAATTTTGACAATGATCCCAGCTTCCGCAAAGTATTTTAGTGTTATTGATTTGAAAAATGCTTTCTTCAGTATTCCAGTACACAAAGAAAGTAGATATCTGTTTGCTTTCACACTAGGAGGGCGATTGTTTACTTTCATGCGCATTCCTCAAGGCTACACAGAAATCCCTAGCATCTATAGCAGAGCATTAAAAGAACAACTAGATATGCTAGAGCTACCAACAGGTTGTGTATTGCTACAATATATAGATGATCTGTTGATCGCAGCAGACACAGAGGAGATTTGTAAAGAGAGTACCATTTTACTATTAACACACTTAGCAGCGCATGGCCACAAAGCCAGCTTAAAAAAGTTTCAGTATTGTCGAAAGGAAGTGGCTTATTTGGGTTACTTACTTTCGAAAGAAGGGAGAAGACTAACGCTGGAGAGAATAGAGAGCATTGTTGGTATGCCTATTCCAAAAACACAAAAAGGAGTCAGAGCTATAACAGGCATGGCTTCTTATTGTCGGCAATGGATAGTGAATTTTGCCTTCATTGTGAAGCCGATGGTGGAGTTGACAAAGAAAGATGTTGTGATGCCCTTGCAGTGGAATGACGAATGTCAGAGAGCATTTGACTTGCTAAAAACTGCATTGTGTTCTGCTCCAGTTTTGGGGACACCAAATTATGAAAAGATTTTAAAATTGTTTGTGCATGAGAATGACGGCTGCGCGTTGGCAGTTCTAACACAGGAACAAGGTGGAAGAAATAGGCCATGCAGCTATTTTTCTTCTGCGCTGGACCCTGTAGCGCGCACTACCACAATGTTTGCGAGCTGTTGCAGCGGCTGCTGCATCAGTGAAACAAAAAGAAGGGATGGTATTGGGGCACACCTTAATTTTGATGGTGGCACATGCCATAGACGTTCTACTCAATAGAACGCAGACGCAACACCTCACCTCTGCTAGATTGACTAGATATGAAATTGTGTTGTTTGCACCCCACATCCAAATTATGAGGAGTAGTGCTTTGAATCCAGCAGAATTAATGCCAATGCCCGGGGAAAACCTTGGTGGAAATGAATCACCCCCCCCCATGATTGTTTAATGGTTACTGAGGAAGAAACAAAAGGGAAAATTGATTTAAGTGATACCCCACTAAAAGAACCAGGTGGAGAACTGTTTTGTGACGGTTCCTGCTTTCAATTACCTGACGGCACTTCAACTGCCGCATATGCTATCACCATGTTAAAGAGTATTGTGGAGAGCAAAATAATCCCTTACAACTCTGCACAAGCGGTAGAAATAATAGCATTAACCAGAGCTTGTGAGATAGCTGAGAATCTGAGCGTGAATATATATACTGACAGTCAGTACGCCTTTGGCGTGGTTCATAACTTTGGCCGACTCTGGGCTGAGAGAGGTTTCCTAACATCACATGGGGCTAGAATCCAACATGGCCCTTTGATTGTACGATTGCTGTCTGCACTCACGTGTCCAAAGCACCTAGCAATAATGAAATGCGAGGCACACAAAAGGGTAACATGTAAATTGGGAGAGGGAAACGCATTTGCAGACAGAATTGCAAAACAAACGGCCAATGATATGAGTACAAAGATGTTTACAGTACAGTCTGAAGAGGTGCCCTGCATGATAGAGAATGGAATTGCTACTGTCAAAGAGATGCAGGCGGAAGCCACTGTTGATGAAATCCAAGGGTGGGCTGAGGGTTCTGCAGAATTAGATCTATAGGGTTGTTGGGTGGACAAGAAGAGCGGGAATTGGATGTTGCTAAATGCCTATGTAAATGCAATGGTCACAATGGCTCACAGCCCCGCTCATATCTGTGCAAAGAAAATAATTCAACATCTAGCCACAGTTTGGGAAAATCCACTCATAAAAAAGAATGCCGAGAGGTTGGTACAGAATTGTATCAAGTGCCTACAACACAATGTGGGGAAGGAAACGGTGACTCCAACAGGCAGTTTTGGCCCTCCCTCTATGCTATTTGAGGTGATCCATTTTGATTTCATAGAAATGGAGAGATGCCAAAACTTGAAGTATGTCCTAGTTATATGTGCATTCAGCAAATGGGTGGAAGCATATCCATTGAAAGACTGCACTGCTATAAGCATGGTGAAAGTGATGTTAAAGGAATATTTCTCCCGTTTTGGCCTGCCCCGTGTCATATGGTCAGATAATGGTCCGCATTTTGTAGGTGCAGTAGTACTACAGATTTGTGCAGGTCTCCAGATCGATAAGCGATTCCATTGTTCGAGACATCCGATGTCGGCCGGTCTTATTGAAAGCCACAACGGAATCCTGAAATCTAAGATTAGCAAGATATGTGCAGGAAGCATGTTAAGTTGGGTAGATGCATTACCAATAGCACTATTATGCATGCGAACATCTGTGCAGGCGAGAACTGGGCTGTCCCCATATGAGATAGTCATGGGGAGACTGGCGAATGTTTGGTGTGCACCTCAGCCGAAGAAACTGAACGAAGTTGAATACCCAGTGCTCAGCATTTATTGTAATCTCCTGATACAAAAATTGCGTTTGATTCACCAGCAGGTGCAGGAGGCGCTACCAATCAGATATACTGGCCCGGGATAAGCACTGGAGCCAGGTGACTGGGTGCTGCTCAAACATTTTGAACGAAAAACATCGTTGGCACCCAGGTGGCGTGGTCCCTATTTGATACTCCTGACAACACAGATGGCCATTCGTGTGGATGGCCGTAAAGCGTGGATCCACGCCACCCATGCAAAAAAGGTGCCGTCACCATCTCAAAAACTGACTGATCGAGGCGACCGGGAAGAAACAGCGGTTCCAGAAACGAAAGAAACAATTGCCAGTTCTTTGCCACAGAAACTGCCTGATTCTGAAACAAAGCCTGATGAGATTGCCATAAAAGAGGAAGGGCAAAGAATGCCCCAACGTTGCCCAGCAGATTCTGCATCACTGCTGGCCGACACCAAGCGAATACCTCTGTGGCGCCCACCATCCTCTCTTGCGCCACAGACTGCATCCTCGCCTGGGCGCCCATCATCATCTGTCATTGCGCCCCAGGTTGACTCCAAGCTTGAGTCCGGAAGTGCCCTCGCACTATTTGTTGATCACACGGTACCAGGAGCAAGGCGGTACAATCTACAAAGTCGGAAAAAGGAGTGATCAAATCTTCATTTCATCAATCTTTTGTTGCCTCTGTTTTCTATTCATGAATGAAGTGGGAACCGGAGGCCTAGAGGAGAGCAACGTGAGGGTTGTGCAAGTCAGACAGCCCAGAAGCGAGACTCCTCGGTGCTAACATCAAATCCATGCGTCCTGAACCCGAGCTGACAAGCGAGGCGCAAATGGTACAGAAGGCAATTGATAACTGCTCTGAAGTTCTTTAAGCAGTATACTAACGCATAAGAGATCTTGCCCAAAGTGTAAGCAATCTAGGCTGCTGAGAACTGGCAGAATAGACAGTTGACATTTATCGAACTCATTGACATTCGGACAAGTGCCGCGAGGAGAGATATCCACGATGAGAATCGCTGAGAAAGAAGGACCGTGAGAGAAGATGCCAGAACTAGCTTTTGTCCCCTCCTGCACCATTGCTGACAATGCTGATAATGAATCAAACATAGAAACTAAAAGATTGCATAAAACAAGCTACCGAAAGAATTGCATGCTGACCTTGACGATAATCATGTGCATAATGAGCATAATGGCCCCAGTAATAACAGCACTGGTACTGTGGTATTTAGAGGAGATGCACCCTTTAGAAATTCTCTTACCAATTAGGAACATCTCCACCACCGAAAGCCCTGTTTATGTAATTACTTACACTCTGTCCCCAATGGAAGAGAGACATAGAGAGGGTTATGGAAATAATAAATGACTGCAAATTATGAACATGACACATTCAATTTTGAAAAAGAACAACTGTTGGGTGTGTGCTCATTTGCCACAGCATGGTGGCAAAGGAATAGGTTGGTACGTGCAGCCACTGACATTAAGTTCTGCATGCAGTGCATCTCTGAGTACATTGTATTATGGAAAATGGAATAAAAGTGAAATGGGTCAATTAGATAGCACAAACATGAATGAATTTGAAGAAATTACTATGAGACCCATAGGTTGCTCAATATTTCATAAAGCACGGATGATAACACCAAAATCTACGCCCAAACCAATGCCACAAGATAGACTGTCTCCACCAGAAAAGTCATCTGTGATTGTATTTCGCATAAGATCAGAAGGAAAGAAAGATGCAGCGCCCCCCTCTTACACAGTAAACTACAGCCCACGTTCTGTTCCTTTATGTTTAAAAAAGAAGGGCTCATATTTTGTAGGGACATTCACTAGATGTATAACTACAGCGATTATTAGTAGGGAAGTAGAGCCAGTGTATGTAGGTGACCCGGTGTATTTCATATGTGGAGATAAAGCGTATCCTTGGTTACCTAGAAACTGGGGAGGTACATGCTGTTTAGGACTACTGTTCCCAGGAGGGTTTTTCTTAGAAACAACAGACATAGCCAAACTATCTAGACCTAGGCCACGAAGAAGTAATGAAGACGGATTAATAGCAGTAGATGTAGCAAAATCATTTATACCATTTTTGGCCCAAGCAATAAACTCCTATAATATTCGATGATTATCCAGAATCTTAGAAAAAACAATAAACGGAACAACAGATATATTATACAACACGACATCGGAGGAGAAAGGGGTTAGATTGATGACACTGCAAAACAGAATGGCTCTTGATGTAATCCTGGTTGATCGTGGTGGTGTTTGCAAAATCATGGGATCAGCGTGCTGTGTATTTGTAAACGACTCCTCTCCCACGATTTTCGAGGCAATAAGAAAATTACATGTATTAAGTTCTGAACTCCATACCCAAGACGGGGGTTGGGATATAACTTCCTGGTTCTGGGAATTATTATATTCATGGGGATGGAAACTATTTGCGCTTCTGATAGCAGTACTAGGGATATTCATGACATGTTGTTGTTGCATACACTGCCTACCTGTGATATGCACCGAAATTAGTGAAGGATGTGTACAGATGATAGAGAAAAAGAGCACTAGTAGATCAAATATCCTTGGTAGAGAAGAGACAAAGACAGTCAAAGAATTAATGTCCATTGACATAGGTGACAACGAGGAGGAAACTGAAAATATGCAAGATTCAGAGTCTGATTCAGAATCAGAATCTGAAACAGATACGTGGCCGGAAGAGGATGCAATGTACGGATGAGACGTGTGGCATACGGCCAAAAGCAGGGTTTGTCGATCCAGAAAAACAGACACCCCTCGATCATGGGGAAATGTACTATGTTGGCCAAAGACCAACCGTCTCATGCTCTTAGTGTTAGTAATACATAATCATAAGCTTGACCGAAGTGCAGCCATTTTAAAGTGACAGAAATCGCCATCTTGTTTTCTCTAACGTTTGCTTATTGCTTTCTGTTCTAAATGCTTCACTGACATGATATTCTGCTTTACCAGTGTGCAATGCAAGGCCAAGGGAAATATGCTGAAACATAACGTAGCAACCCTGATAGAAATACCCGGTCTCCTCCCGCGCGCTATCCTTGAAAGAGGGCAGCGAGGCATCCTAATCAGCCCACAGGTACCAGTGCGTCTTGAAAACACAGTGAAAATACTCGGAACGAACTTTAAATTGCTTGAATTATGTTCTTTGCGTGCCCCCTTCTCGAGCCCTGTAGAGTCCTGGAGAGTGAGTTGACCCCCAGGACCCAAATAGAAACTAGGAGCTAGGAAGGCCTGGAATGTGACTCTCCCCCCCACATGCAGATTGCTAGCGAGAACAGAAGCATTCTGTTCTTTTCAACAAAGACTTATGTCTGCAGCCTTACAAAATTGCAAACTGTTGCTAAAACAAATGTTTGAGGTGTCATATTCGTCACTATTGTCAATCATCGTGCTCAGTTCAAAGGAGATGGGCAAGGGGCGGTTATTGATGTGACACTACTGATTGTAAGATGTTAGTTTTGTATATATGTAACTGATGTTTTTGTCTCGCTCTCTTGGGTCTCCCGAGGTCTGTTACACACGTCGCGGGGCATGAGACCAGTTGGCCAACTGAGACTATTTACTATGCAATAAACCCTAGCTTTTGGGAATACACCCTCGTGTCTGGCATATCAGTTTGTGTGTGGTGACTGTGCCTTGTTTCCACATTCGAGGGTCTCTCAGGGGCTCCTTCAATGCAGCCTGATCGGACAGTTGGCGGGAAGCACCTGTAACGTGGAGGCAGGGGCAGATCAAGAGGACAACACCTAGGCATTTGCCCCATGTGCATCGGACGCTTACTGTACCCTACAGCTCAATGAATTCAGTTTGCCACAATAGAGAGGCGGAGCCATCCACGTAGAGCTGCACAGAAAGACACATTACACTGGAGCCTCTACATCCTGTACGTGGCATGGTGTGGCCACCTGCTTCCCTTTAAGGTGAGAGAGTATGATCCACTCCTGTTAGGGAGAATTCTCTGTTTAGGCTGAATTTCCTAACCTAGTGAGTCCCCCAGCAGCTTTGCTGGATTTCTGGAGTTTGTTTTTTTCATCCTGTCAAGAGTGAGACTCTTTTCCTCCCACTCTTGGACATGAATGTGGTTGATTTCTTTGAATGTCAATGTGTTCTATGGGCTATGGGGTCTTTTACTCCATAGGGCCTCATGTGTTTTGCTATGTATGTTGCACCGCACCCTTCGTGCCGTAACACTGGGGTGTCCTAGAGGATCCCCACCATAGACTCCATACCCTGGGACTGACTACTGTCTCCCAGGGCATGTAAAGTCACCATTGGCTTTACTAGACCTAAATTTACTAACAGAACTAGTACAAACCATCCTATTGTGGACGTACTGGTAGGGGTAATTCGATTACCCCTGGGTCTGTTGTTCGAGGGGGCACTGTCCCGTCCCCCTCGTCGAGTTTTGGCTGGTGGCAGTGGATACTACTTTTTATATTCGACCGCGAATATATTCCTATGGGATTCTTCCCATTGTTGGAGGCTAATACTTTTTCACATTAGTCTCTAACATACCGCCGGTTTATTTGTCTTAAATAAATCCACCGGTTGGTATTTTCTGCCAGATCTCTGTTTTTAAAATGGCAAATGTGTTCGCCTCTGTAACTCCGAATCAAAGGTTGAGCCCTTTGTTCCACTTTTGGCGGGCTTCTGCACAGAAGACCTCCAGAGTGGTGCCATTCTGTCTGGGTATCACAGGGGGTGTAGGAGGGGGTTTAGGCACCCTGGACTGAGTTGCTTGCCAACTCAGGTCGCACTCATGTGTGATTGGCCCGAGTGGTGAGCCGCCCCGCTCACCACTTAGCATGTTTGATTGACAGCTAGGCTGAATGAATGGGGGTTTTCTGCATAAAAGCAGGGCTTTTGGGACTGGAACTTCAGAAGTTGCCACAGGACCTAAGAATCCGACGAGGGTAAAGCTGAGCCGACCTGCAACGACGACACCTCTGGTGGAGCCCTGCTGAACCGACTCACCACTTCCCAACGACAGAGGAGATCTCCCTGCTGGAGAGTTTTCTTCCCCTGATTGGTGGGAACAACCAGTCCCTTGCTTTTCCTTCGCTTCCAGGACGTCTAGTGGTCGAATTGCCCGTGCTGAGCAACCCGGCAACCGGATAGCCGCTAACCACTGTACCGCGACCAAAAGGTGGTGCCTTGTGACTGCGCACTCCGCGGCTGGTCTCTTCCCTGGTGGTGCAACGATCTTCAACTTTCCTCGATGACAAGATCATCTCATTTTCTGGCAAAGCCCCAACTTGCATCCACCACCAGGAAAAACTTCCCCCGCCGGAGCTGTCTCTTCACTTTCAAGGTACTGTGTCCGCCTGGCGTCCCTTGAAACGGTTAGCGTGAGGTGTCTTAAATCCTTACCTTTCCACTGGGTCGCCTCCAGACCTTCTTAACATTTTGTTCTAAAACTGGTCCAACCTTTCTGTGACATTTTGCTACAAAGACTTGAAGTGCATTTCCACTGTGATACTTTTGGGACATACAGCCTTGCCTCTCTCCGAGTGGGCCTGGACTCTGAACTTTGTGATTTACAGTAGGCTCTGCCTTTCTTTCCTTGCATTTGTTTCGTAAAAGTGTTGGTACTGAGTTGGTTTAATACCCTGCTTTTTTCTCTCCCTTTCTAACGAAAACTAGAGTGCCATCTAGGTTAAAGCATTCACCTCTGTCTGCAAATAAGTGGTGCCGTTGAACCTAGACTTGTCGAAATATTGTTATGGGATTGATATATACTTTTGGTAACTGTGATTGAAGTTGTTTGCCATATTAGTGCCAGTGTATTTTCCATAGATTTGTTTTTAAATAAATAATTATATATCTTTACACCCAAGCTCTGATCCGTGTCTGCTTGTTCTACTGTGTAAATTGCCCTATCTTGTATACTCCAAATACGGCCTAACTCGTCTTGAGAGAAGTCTGACTGCTCAGCCACAGCTACCAGGTAAATCTGGGTGGTGCAGACTGCTACCAATTGGGTTTACTGCTAACTCCTGTAGACTTAAACTTTTTGCAGTGGTCCCAGAGGGAACTGCACAGGTTTCTGCCTAACAACTCCCGACACCGGATAACAACCGAACAATCTGCGAATTACCACAAATTGGGTGCAACTCATCTAACTGGTGCTAAAAGGTCCCGCAGGCTGAGGAGAAGACCCGTTAGGAGCACTACGCATACGTAAGAGGAGAGCTAACCACCCACAGTGCAGCCCTTCTGTGAGAGCACCGACACAGTCAGCAACTCGAATAACTAAGGTGAGGAGAAAAAAAAAAAAAAAAAAGAACCGGCATAGGTGTCTCCACTGAGTAACTACCTAGACATGAAACATTATAGCCCAGGGCTCCAATAATACCAACACACGTGTACACACGCATATAACTGGAATACTTGCACTGAGAACCGCACCACTGCACAGTTGTGATGAATCCGCTTTGACCGCAAATATACGTGCTGCTGGAATACGACTATATTCAGTCTCTAAGGAGCCATAACCTGCTTTGAGAACAATAAACTCCCCATTGTACAATGTGGGAGAACACAGTCCGTTCCCTAATATAGATCAAAGCACATGGGCCGGCATAAGAAAAAAGTGTCAGGCGCCTAAAAGATGGGCCCGGTGACCTCCTTTACTAATTCTCAGTCCCCAGGATCCACAGCGGCGACTTCAACTGCTGTCGACACCCGAACCGAAATGTCTGACGATGCAAGGGAGGACCGTCTGATGGCCACTGTGCAGAGTGGATTACTGGCAGTAAACGTCAAACTGGATGATATATGATATGATATGATATGGCATTTATAATGCGCCTATACACAGGTGTTTCAAGGTGTGACTAAGCAAGGGAGAAGAACAGAGGGAAGACAGAAAACAATCCCCCTAGGCCAGGTGTTATTCAGATCGCGCAAGTGCATGGGAAGGGGAGGGAGGAGAAGTGCAGGGGTGAAGGGGGAGAGGACAGTGCAGTACATGGGATAAGAAAATAAATAAACAATAAGTAAAGTACGGCCAGCAGGTGGCAAGTGCAAAGGTAAGTGCAGACATCAGGTGTCAAGTGCTGGTAGTGAGACTGTAGGGATACAGAAAACAGTCCCCAAGTGAGTGGTTGCCAGAAGGGCAGTGCAGGAGTGCAACTGGCTGGGGAGGGGAACCTGGGTCCGAAATCAGAGTGCGGCCAGGCAACCAGTGCAATATCAATGTCAGCCAGGAAGTCAGCAAGGGAGAGGAGGAGAAAAAGCAGAAGCAAAGCGAAAGGTTTCGAGGTGCTTCCAGAACTGAAGATGATTCTCCTCAAGGTTCAGGGAGGCAGGGTGGCTGTTCCAGAGGGAGTCCCCAGCCGGAGAAAGAGATCTACCACCAACTCGTTGTTTGGAGAAGCGACTGACCCTGAGGGAGTTTGAGGCAGATGAGTGAAGAGCTTGAGAAGGACGGTATTTAGGAAGAGAGAGTTGAAGGTATTGAGGCCCCAGGCCCCAGAAGGCCTTGTGGACGATGCAGAGGGTTTTGAACTTAATCCTCACAGCCACTGGGAGCCAGTGTAGAGATTTCAGTCCTGGAGAGATACGATCCATGGGCTTGAGGCCAAGGACAAGTCTCGCAGTCCTGTTCTGGATAAGTTGTAGAGGGCGGAAAGTAGAAGCAGGCAGATTTAGAAAGATGCAGTTGCAATAGTCTAGCCTAGAGAGAACCAGAGCTCTGGAGACAGTGAGCTTCTGGGGGAAGCAGAGGAAAGGAAGAATACCTCTGAGGAGGTGCAGTTGGTAGTGTGACTTTTTAGAGATGTCAGAGATGTGAGGATAGAAGGAGAGTGTAGAGTCAAAGATGACCCTGAGGTTTTCAGCCTCACAGGTGGGAGCGGGAAGAGGGCCAAGAGAGGCCGGCCAGAGAGCTACAGGAAAGGAGGGAGCGGGTGTGCTAATGAGGATAATCTCAGTCTTACTGTCATCAAGGCAGATGTCATTGGTGGCGCATCACTCCTGGATAGTAGACAGACAGTCAGATATGAGGGAAGTAGAGGAGGAGGCCATGGGTAGCCTGAAGATGAGCTGGGTGTCATCCGCATAACACTGAAAGTTGGGGCAGAGAGCAGCTATGCGGTGGGCTAGGAGTGCCTGGTATTGGTTGAACCAGGGAGAGAGGTTAGACCCCTGGGGGACACCACAGGTAGAGAAAAAGATAGCAGAGAGGAAGGACCCAAGTTGGACCTGAGAGGGTCAGTCACAGAGGAAAGAAGTCAGCCACACCAGAGCCTGACCGGTGATACCCAGGATATAACAGAGACAGTTGAGCAGGATGGCATGGTTTACAGTGTCAAAGGCAGAAGAGAGATGAAGCAGGATGAAGATGCAAGGGGTGTTAGAGTCAAGATTGGAGAGCAGGTCTTCATGGATGTTCAGGAGAGCAGTTTCCGTGCTTCTGGCAGCTCTGAAGCCAGACTGATGGTCATGAAGACAACCAAAAGATTCAGAGTGGAGATTAAGCTGGGAGATGGCCAGTTTCTCCAGGAGGTTGCCCAGGAAGGGAGTGATGGAGATTGGGCGATAGTTGAACCGGCAGGAGGGGACGGCAGTGGGTTTCTTAAGAAGAGGGTGCACAAGGATGTGCTTCAGGGGGGATGGGAAGACTCCAGTGGTGAAGGAGTGATTGCAGAAATCAGCCAGGGCAGGAGCCAGGGAGTTGATGTGGTCCTTGATAGTTTTGGAGGAACAGGGGGAACCTGTTTCGATGAGACTTTCATAGATCAGACTTGTCTAGAAACCTCATCTGCGGAGAACAGGGGAAAGGCAGAGAAGGAGTGAGGAGAGGTGGCTGCAGAATGGGCAGTGGAAGAGCAGGGAGTGGGGGAAGGGAGGGGATAGGAGGAGAGAGAGGACAGGATGTCTGGAGTTTTAGAGATGAAGTGAGACGCCAGTGCCGCACAGAGGGCCTGGGTGGGGACAGGAGAGGTAGAGACTGCGGCAGGATTGGCCAGTTCCTTGCAGATTTTAGAGAGTTCAGCCGAGTTGTTAGATGCCGCAGGGACGCAGGCTTGGAAATTCGCTCTCTTCTTGGTTAGGACAGAGCCGGTATTGCCTTTGCAGCGGGCTATGGGCCAGTCTGTCAGAGGATGTACATGAAACATGCCATTTCCTCTCGGCCACCCTACACTTGCGCTTTAGGAGGACGAGGTCTGAGTCGTACCAGGAGATGCCCTTGTTTTGGACTTCAGGCGGATTCTCATGACCGGGGCAAGGATATCAAGAGTATCAGATATAGCAGAGTGGAGCGTGGAGAGGGCTGTGTCAGGATGAGAGTCAGCCAAAGGGGGAGGGGATATGAGAAGGTGGCAGCGAAAGCCTCAGCTGACACGCGCTTCATGGGTCGGATGATCGAGAAGGTGGGTGGCAGTGATGGAAGTGGCTTGGCCTGAGGGGTAGGGGGGTGAGGTGGGAGGAGAGGATAAAGTGATCACTCCAGGAGAGAGGAGTGGTGAGAGGGACAGAGAGGAGAAGGTCTGAGGAGATCAGATCATCAAGAGTGTGCCCTGCAGAATGAGTCGGGCCAGAGGGGAGAATAGTGAGTGAGAGAGAGTCACAGTGGTCGCGAAAGAGTCCAGAGGGAGGACAGGAGGCAACCATTGGCTCACTAAAAGCTAGGGTAGAAAAGAAGAGCGCCCACATCACCGAAGCGGAAGACAGGATCAGTACAAATGAAGATGAGCTCACCCAGCATGGCCGCGACATAGCACAACTTAAAGGGGACTTGTCCAAAATGCAGGGCAAGTGTGAAGATCTTGAATCCAGATCCAGGAGAAACAATATCTGGATTGTTGGAGTCCTTCTGCAAAGCTCTGATGGAAGGGCATATGGAGTCCCTCCTGAAAATCTTATTTGGTATGGTGTCCTTCTCGGAGCACTTTCTGGTTTAGAGAGGCCACCAAGTCTGGAGCGCCTCCACGCACAATAATTGCTTGTCTCCCTAATTATGGGGACACAGACACGATCCACAGACTTGCAAGGGAAAAAGGTACGCTACATCATGAAGAAAGTAACATACACATCTATCCGGACTTCGCAGCTGGTATACAAGCACAAAGGAGATCATATGAACCTTTAAAATGGCAACTCCGGCT
Source organism: Ambystoma mexicanum (assembly GCF_040938575.1). NCBI lineage: Eukaryota > Metazoa > Chordata > Amphibia > Caudata > Ambystomatidae > Ambystoma > Ambystoma mexicanum. Next base: position 846,784,203 of record NC_090934.1, read on the forward strand.
ACACTGTGTTCCTTACGCCCTGATTTTCACAGCTAAAATGAGGATCCAGCATGGGGGAAGAGCGCATTTCTTTGAGACTCCTTCTGCAGCGATGGCATATGTGGAGGCCTTTATCCCTCTGCCCCCTAAAAAACCGTGGGTCTGATCAGAACGTGAGACCCGGACCGGATGAGGAGAGACGGGACCCCACATACTGAAAGATGTCGGGTTGGTTGATATCCTTTGCTTTGATCAAATAATTATGAAAATAGGTTGCTCTGGTCATGATTTGTTGAAACCCAGACCGTGAGTGCTCAGCGACGCCACCCATGTGCCTGCAACATGCTCGACTTGGGAAGGTTCCACAAGTTTGAAGGATCACATCATCAAGTTAGGGAAAATGATGCGGGAGGCAGCTGGGGGAGAGAAGGGAGTTGGTTGCTCTCCATGACACCTACCTGGGAGTTAATGGGGTTACAGAGCTTGCAACCTGTTACAGGAGTTAAATGTAGTAAAAATTATGGTTGTGCCCCTGCACGCTGTAAATTCTTAGAAATGGCACAGACAGTTAAGGAGAATCATGAGAAATATAGATGGCACATAAGACTTCTGAGGGCAGTGGGCTGAAACTTAAACATTTGTCCTGGAATGTTCGTGGGGTCAATAACCCTATAAAATCCAGAAAAGGATCTCAAAAAGATAAGCACCAACCTCATTACTCACCGGGGATCACAGAGGTATTATACGGAGTACTCTACCCAGGCACGGGGTGTACTGACATTGATACACCCATCGTTAGGATTTCAATATACCGAGAGCAAGATTGACTCCCAGGAATGATACGTGATAGTCTGGGGCAGTGTGGCTGGTAAGGCGGTTATCTTAGTTAATACTTATGGACCCAATATAGACAACTCTGATTTCTCTATAAATATATTGGATAAGCTCACCTCCTCAGATGATGCAGATGCATGCCTCTCGCACCCCCCCCCCCAAAGTACCTGTTTGGGGATATTGGGAAAGAGGCAGAAAACACAAGAAGACCGTTTAATGTGTCCTGTATGATGGCCAAAAAATGTATACTGTTGGAATGGACCTCATGCACCACTGGCCTAACACTTCCTCAGTGTGTTAACTTTTTTTAATGAATGGGAGGAACAATACGTGATATCGTTGCCCAGGACAAGTCGCCCCAAGGACATTTGGGCCCGGTTCAGAATATACCTATGTGACATGCTATCAGAAGATGAAGCCTCTCCTAGACCAACACTATGATTATGTGTAACCTGATTTGATTGTGCTTTGGAAAAAATGCCTGTACACTGTATTTCATATAACTGTGCTGTTTGCAGATGACATAAACCCCCCCTGCGCGCGGGGTCCTTTCCTGACCACCCCAACACTCACCAGTGGCCACTGACATGGAAACAGAAACAAGACTATGTTTCTTTTCTATTTATGATGGCGGCAGTGGCCATCTTGTGTTTTCTTTTTTTTTTTAAACAGGAGATGGGCTCCCGCGCTATGTGTGCTGAGCCCATCTCCTATAAAAAAATAAAAGCAAAACTATCTGCACACTGGACGAAATTCTCAGTGCGAATAGAAATCACCCATGCATAGGGAGTGTACAGGGTGTAGGCCGTTAATCCTGAATGTGTGGTCTATCATTATTTTGTGATAGAAATATTCTGTGTTTGACAACACATTTTATCTGCAGAGAGGAGCATGGCAATACCCTCATAAGCTGTTCTGTGCCTGTAGGAGAGTAATGAACAACGAAAATAATATTTTACTGTCGTTTCCTGGATGGCATCCGCTTTGGATGAAGAAGCAACACAAACACTGAATACGTTCTTCACATCTATTAATAATATTGCCACAACCATCCCAATCATTTAACAACTAATGGACCAACAATACCTTCTTTGGATGCAACTATTTCAGTAAACAGTTTTAATGTTTACCAGACCAGTACAGTTAGGACCAGATTCCTTTCAGCTATCAGTTGTCATCCAAACTGACTAATTAGCAAAGCATTTTACTGGCACGACTACCGCCGGAGTAATAATGAGGCCCAGTGTCCCTTAAGGTATCACTTATGTGACATAACTTCTAATGCTAGGCACACATAGCCTAACAAAAAACTATGCATACTAATTCATTTGTCAGTTAACTATAACAATTCATTATTTTTTGGAGTTATAATTGTATCACATTATGTGATACATAATCAGCCTGATTCATGTAATTATTTGCGTGAAAAACACAGATTTGCGTGCCTTTCTGCCCGAAAATACCTGTTTGAAGTATGGGGATTTTTGGGCAGAAAGGCATGCAAATCTGCGTTTATCACGCAAATAATTCCATGAATCAAGCAGAATATCTTTTATAGATCTACAGACAGAAGTAATTATTGACATATGTATCTTCTCCAAATGTACATCTCTGACTCTAAATAAGTGTTAATTCACATACCATTCATTCCCATTCATCCAATTATACGCTTTCATTAATTGAAAGCTGTCAAACGGAACAATATCACATCTCAACTAGTGATAGTGTTCGTACTTAGCAATTACTAATTACTAGCATGTCCCACCTTCCTAAAGACAACACTTAGCTTAAACAATCCTTTTAAACATTTGCAAAAAGCAATTGAATCCTATTTTGAAGAAATCATTCCATTTCACCAAGCAGGTTGCATCCACCAACAGAAGACTATATTAAATGTTTCTCCTAGAGGAGAAAAAATATTTAAAGAATTGGAATTTTTTGCACTTTTGCTAAAATTACGTAGCAATTTCCAAATATTTAATGCATGAATCATGTTAGTACCCTTTGTACTAAATTAGAAATACATTATTCATTGCAATTAACAAATATGAATATTAAACTCGTTTCATATGTTGTTTTATTGGTTTGAATACTAATGCAACCTTAGCAAAGGGACAAAATTCAGCAGTGCTCTAAATCCATGTCACAAGGTCCAGTGGTAGTCATATTCCTCATGTAATAATGTTTCTCAAATGTTATCCTTATGGGAATTTCTGTGCAAGGCCGGTTATCAATAATGAATTATAATCTGAAAAGAGTACATCGCACAGATCTCAATGAATAGTAAAATCCAAAGTGTGGACTTTTGCAGAATGGTTTATTTATTATTTATTTTATTTACTGATTGATTGATTTATAGGGCACCAAAGCCTGCAGACATCAGGGCGCACAAACACAAACACGAAATACAAACATACAGGAACAGGACAAGCGTGCAGTGAAGACCATTGAGGCAAGGAAAGAATTAGATCAATGTAGAGCTTTGAAGAATATTAATTAAATAGAGCAGTCTTCAGTTTCCAATGAAAAATATTGTATTCCTTTGTCAGCCTAACCTCCAGGGACAGGGCATTCCAGATCTTAGCAGCCCTGATGGGGAAGGCTCTTCCCAAACAATTGTTGAGAGAGAATTTAGGAATTTTTACCAACGCCAAAGTGGCAGAAGGCTGTTTCCTCTGTGGCTTGTAAAAAGAGACCAGTTCCTTAATATAGACTAGAGCAGTGCCATATAACGGTCTGTGAGTTAGTGCTGCAGCCTTAAATTCTAGCCGAGGGGAAACAGAGCTAATGAAGATCTCTCCAGATATCCGAGATATGCTTTCTTCTACATTTCTTCACAATAATGCAGACTGCATCCTTTTGAAGGATTTGCAGGGTCTGAATGTTCTTCATATTGGCTCTGACTAACAGAGCATTGCCATAGTCTAATCTCAACAAGACCACTGTGCAGGCCACAGAGGAGCAATTGGGTGCAGACAGGAAAGGGCGCAGGTTTCTCAGCAACTAAAAATAGTATGACCCCTTCTTCACTGTCCAATTGATGCAAGCATCTGCACTGAGCAGCGGGGTTAAGGTAGAAGCCCAGAATCTGAACACTCTGAGACCGGGATTGGACAGCCATGAATAGAGAATGATTAATACCTAGAGTGTAATTTTGCTCGAGCATGCTTGGTACCACAAACCAGCAGCTCTGTCTTATCCCCATTTAGACACATCGAATTCTTCCTCATCCAGGTCTCAATATGAAGATAGGTGGTCTGAAGAAGGCTAGCGTACTTGGCATTGTTCCCAGATAGCTGAAGAACTAACTGGGTGTCATCAGCATAGTTTGAGAAATACACTCTGCGCTCATCCAACATATACCGGAAAGGTTGGATATAGAGGTTGAATTGCAGAGGGGACATACATGCTCCCTGGGGGACCCCATGGGAGATGGGGGAGAAGGGAGAGTTAGCCTCACCCCAACATACCCGGGATGTGCGATTCTCAAGGAACGATTTCACCCATAGGATAGAATCAAGATTTCAACAGCGCTGTTTCTCCAATACAAGCAGGAGTTTATCATGATCGAGGAGCTCAGATGCTGCCGATAGGTGCAAAAGGATCAACATGCCACAGTGGCCAATATCCAAAATATTCAGCATGTGCGTCTGCAGTTCGAGCACAGCAGTCTCGGTACCGTGACGCTGTCTGAAACCAGACTGTCTCGGATGCAGGATATTAGATCTCGTCAAATGCTTACATTTGATTAGTGGCACTTTTATCAAGTACCTTAAAGAGGAAGTGGCAATTGGTAATGGGATGCAGGTTACCTGGGTGATTAGGGTCAAGTCCTGGCTTTTTAATCAAAGGGGTGATAGTAGCTTTTTTTGATAGGATCAGGGACTTGATTTGTGGCGAAGGAAGAATTGACAAATCTTGTCAAGAAAGGTGCAAAGATATCCTTATGATATAGGATGAGGTTAGCTGGGATAGTGTTCTCTGGGCACTGAGATGGACGCATGGTGGAGAGAATAACCATCATATCAGCGAGGGAGACAGGAGCAAAGCTAAACATAGCTTCTGACATTAAGCAGGAAGGCCGGTGGGGCAGGGAAGGAAGACAGTTTATCGGCCAGGAGTTTAGATCTGATTTTATCGCGTGCCTTATCTACCTTAGCGTTAAAGGCGCACTGTATGTCAGAACAGACTTAGTCCGTGGAGACTGTAGTAATGGAAAGGGCACTAGGCTTTTCTAGAGATTTAACAATCTGAAATAGCTATTTAGAACTGGTATTAGCTTCCTCAATTTGTTTGTTATAAAAGTTAGCTTCGTAAATAGCTGTTTTATAAGCTTTGTCTAGAGTCTTCCATTGGTCTTTATTGTAAATGGACAGGCATTTAAGCCATTTGGTCTCGGCCTGACGTTTTCCAACTTTCAATTGGTGCAGATCTTGTGTAAACCATTTCTGATGGGAAGGGATGCCTCTAACCAACTTATTCCTAAACGGGGCCACTCTATTCAGCATAGAGAGCATACGTGTATTAAAAGTGTTAATAAGAGTAGAAGGAGAATCTGAGTCCGATGTGGTCGACACGATACAGTTCAGGCAGTCTTTCAAATCTAATAGTATATCTTTCGAGGAACTCTTTCGGTGGGGTTGTCCTGTTGCTGGACCTCAGCGCTCTTGGTTATATTGCTGGTATGACTTTTCAGGGTCGCATGGAAAAGTAACAACAGAGTCCTTGGTTCCTCTCCTCCATTTTGAAAAATGAAACTCTTTAAGGTGTTACATTGACTTATTCCCAAGCGCCCACAAATAACTGAAAAGGATGACAAATGTCTCCCTTTACAGTGTTCAGAAACTCCACATCTTGTGGTTTATTATGAGATATTCTGGTGACCTTTGTGATTACACGTGTTTCGATGACTAAATCATCTTTTTCAAATCAGGGTTATTAGTATTACATACAATTTTTTATAATTTGATCATTTACACATGTTAAGCACATACCATGATATTCCCATATTAACAACGTATGAGAGTCATTGATTTATCAAGTAAGAACATTCAAGTCAACAAATTTTTGAAATCAAAAATACACAAATTAAGTAAGATAAATTAAAGAATGGCCATTTTAGGGAGGGATGAAGGGTAGGAGTGTTAAGGATTGAAAAAAACAGGTATTCATGTAATGGTCCATGCACTTCTTGATTTATATGTTTTATTTTTTATCATTTATTTTTTCGTTATTATTCTTGATTTACTTTTAATTATTATGGTATCAGGTGCTACGCACACAGCCTTACCTAGTTGCACTGTTTCCCACTAGTATTCTTAATATCTTGTGAATAATTTCATGAGTTAAATCCCAGATCCATCTACAAAAAACAAAAGGAATTGTTGTTGGGAAGAATGTTCGTCCTGTTATGTGTTTACATTAACCAAATTTGTGCTGGCTCACGTTTCTTAATTCTCATAGTTCCCATAAAGAAAGAGTAAAAATCTTTAAATGGTTGGAAACGTGTTCTATGAGCATTTTTTTCTTTGTTGTTCTTGGCTGGCCTTCACGGTAAACACAGCAAATTGAGAGCGTTACATTTACAGGCTTCGGTTCTCTTGCGTTTTAAGCACACACTTTAGTAATCGTTCAGAAATGTACCACGTGTTCCTGCATGTGCGAGATAAACCAGACCCCTTCGTATTTCTAGCCCCCCCTGTGAGCGGGTTTACCTTTCCTTCACTGCGTCCCGGGCCAAAATGTCCTTGTGTTTACGGCGTCTCCACCAGACTATTGTATGCTACGCTGTGGTTGCCTGGCAACCCAGTCTCATTTCACCGTAGTTGCCCGCGGCCATATTGGAATGGGAAAACTAACTGAGTTCACATGTTTACCCATGGTTCCGATCCTGAATTAACCTCTTTAGTTGCGAAGAGTGATCCGATGTACAATGTACAGTTACTAATTTGGCATTTGTTGAAAATATTAGCCAAATAGTTGCCTGTTACTTTTCTTTTTATTTTAATAGGTTACTAATGATAGTTAATACTGCATGATCTATAGTCCTTTCTCAATTACTGGTACCGCGGCCATGTTCCTGGGCTGCTCAAAATTACGGTCTTGTTTAATACAGTATTTCAGTTCTAGTCCCTGCGATATATTATGAATGGATTTTATGTCAACGCTTTTCTGTCAATGTGTGAAAACCTGTCTGATAGCACGTATGGCTTCTCTGATACCATATATCCCTTACTTTATCAGTTCCAGTTGAAGGTAGTTCTTTATTATTAAATACAAATGGATTGATATATTCTCTAAGTCTGTATTCATGGTTAACACAAAGCAATTTTTACATTTGCACATTTTCTAGTTATTAAAACATGCTTGTTCTCAATCCGCAAGTTCAACAAAATACATTTTCAGTCAATGCTCTTCTCAGTGCGTAAACACACACATTATTCATAAAAAGGAGGCCATCTCATTGTCTGTGTTGAGGCCTTTCACTACAGCTCGAAATTTGCCAATTAGTTCAGCTTCTTGTTGCCTGAGTTTTAGCTCTTGGTCCCCGCCTGCTCATGGGGGGGCTAGAAATACGAAGGGGTCTGGTTTATCTCGCACACGCGGGAACACGTGGAACATTACTGAACAATTACTAAAATGTGTGCTTAAATCGCAAGAAAACCGAAGCCTGTAAATTTAACGCTCTCAATTTGCTGTGTTTACCGTGAAGGCCAGCCAACAACAACAAGGAAAAAAATGCTCATAGAACACTTTTCCAACCATTTAAAGATTTTTACTCTTTCTTTATGGGAACTATGAGAATTAAGAAACGTGAGCCAGCACAAATTTGGTTAATGTAAACACATAACAGGACGAACATTCTTCCCAACAACAATTCCTTTTGTTTTTTGTAGATGGATCTGGGATTTAACCCATGAAATTATTCACAAGACATTAAGAATACTAGTGGGGAACAGTGCAACTAGGTAAGGCTGTGTGCGTAGTACCTGATACCATAACAATTAAAAGTAAATCAAGAATAGTAACGAAAAAATAAATAATAAAAAATAAAATATATAAATCAAGAAGTGCATGGACCATTACATGAATACCTGTTCATTTACCATTGAAAAGTACTAGTGAAATTTAACTCTTACGTTATTTTGTGGTTTAACTTACTATTTTCTCTTTTTTCTCATCTAATTGTTTTTTTCAATCCCTAACACTCCTACCCTTCACCCCTCCCTAAAATGGCCATTCTTTAATTTTATTTTATCTTACTTAATTTGTGTATTTTTGATTTCAAAAATTCGTTGACTTGAATGTTCTTACTTGATAAATCAATGACTCTCATATGTTGTTAATATGGGAATATCATGGTATGTGCTTAACATGTGTAAATTATCAAATTATAAAAAATGTTATGTAATACTAATAGCCCTGATTTGAAAAAGATGATTTTAGTCATCGAAACACGTTTAATCACAAAGGGCACCAGAATATCTCATAATAAACCATGAGATCTGGAGTTTCTGAACACTGTAAAGGGAGTCATTTGTCGTCCTTTTCAGTTATTTGTGGGCGCTTGGGAATAAGCCAATGTAACACCCTAAAAAGTCTTTCAAATCTAGCTGCGTAACTTTCGTGAAGTTCTGATTTTTTACAGTTTTCTTTGGGTTGAGTAATTTAGGGAGTGGAGTAGAGACAAAAAAAAAGATGATAGTGGTCAGACCAAATACATGGTGAGGTGACCACCGTGTTAACTACAAGATTATTTGCCACAACCCATTCAAGGGTATGATCTTTAATGTACGTGGGGGCACTATTAAGGACATAAAAGCTTGCATTATTTAGTGCATTTTCTAGGGTGGTTGAATGCTTGTCGGCGGCATCGTCACACCAGTGATTAAAGCCCCTCACCAACAGTGTTGAGCAATTAGGTCCTTGTAATGTGTTGAGCAGGTGGAGAAAGTCTTGATCAACGTGGGTGTTTCAACTGGAGGCCGGTAAAACAGAACAAGGTTAAGGCAGCTATTCATTGACAGAGTCAATTTGAGGTGAGGAGTTTTACAATCATTCAGTAAACAAGGAGATTGGGAGAGGTTAAGAAGGCCCCTTGCTATAATAGCTAACCTCTCTCCCCTTGGCCTGAAAGGCGGCTCCGACAGAAAGTGCTATAACCGTCAGGAGTAGCCAGCTCAATCAGAGGACCACTGGCTTAGTTTAACCATGTCTCTGTGAGGCAAAGTAGGTCGATATCTTTTTCCAGAATACAATCATGAACGTTAGTAGTATGTTTAGGGAGTGAATAGGTTAAGACACAGTTGTGATTAGTAATAGCCTTGTTGGTTGTTACAGTTTTGGCAGGAACAACATGTGGGGAATCCTTATTGCATTTGTCAGAGCCTAAATCCTGTGCGCAATCATTACCCACCAGGATAGATTTCGCCAAAAGCAACACATCTAAGGGATCTAGTCTCAGAGATAGATATTTGTCCACAGTAGATAGTCAGCGAGCACTTTTGAGCCGCAAGCAGTAGGTTAAGACTGTTCAGGTAACCCATATTAATTCCAGAGGTAGCTAACCTATGGAACGCTAGATACAGGCCCAGGTGGGTTAGGAGCTGCAACAAGCACACAAAGTGTACTGAAGCGTGGATGTACTGCCTTATAGGAGCACTTTCATAGATACTGACACTATCAAAGAATACAGAGCAGCGGGAGAAATGCACAGCCACAACCTGAGGACCTAGTGACAGGCCGTGCAACTAATAACAGATTAGTATCTCATGTGTAAGTGATCTGGCAAAGGTTATTGTATACAGGAATACAGGATCTGAGGAGAATACCTGAAGAACCGATGTCGGCAGAGTACGCCAACATGTCGATTCCGGCGATGACTGGGGAAGACTGGGCTTGTCTCAGGTGCACAAGATCAACTGATTTGAAGAGCCTGGGCTGCTAGGAAATGTAGTTTCCCTGGCCAAATAGCTCAAGCAGGGTGCACAAAGCCAAATGCTGCTTTTAAAGTGAGTAGACTAACCTCACATGTAGCCAGGCACACAATCCACAGAACATGATTGAATCTCACTGATTGAATCTCACAAGTAATTACAAAAGTACTTCAATTTCAATTAAAGCACACCAAACACACATTCCGTTTTGGCAGCAGCAAGATAACACACACAAAGATGCAAAAAACAGAGAACCTGAAAGTGTGCCCGACAGCAGATTAAGTAGCTGGGGAAGACTGGGCTTGTCGCAGGTGCACCAGATCAACAGATTTAAGAAGCCTGACGCTGCTGGGAAATGTATTTTCCTTGGCCAGGTAGCTCCAGCAGACTGCACAAAGCCAAATGCTGCTTTTAAAGTGAGTAGGCTAACCTCACATGCAGCCAGGCACACAATCCACAGAACGTGATGGAATCTCACAAGTAATTACAAAAGTACTTCAATTTCAATTAACGCACACCAAACCCACATTCAGTTTTGGCAGCAGCAAGATAACACGCACACAGATGCAAAAAAGAAAAACCTGAAAATGTGCCCCACATCAATACTGTGAACGTGGTTTAACTTTGTCCTGCATATAACAACTACTAGACTGCTACACTTATTCACTCTATGCCATATATGTCCGGTTGGATCGACTGATTATCTAATACAAAATAAGCACATTATTGTTAATATTCTTACTAGGCATTAGTAGTTGAAAGAACCTCATCGAACCCCTCCAGTGGACTATGTTTCATTCTGAACTGCCCAATCATGGGTCATGCCATAATGGGATACATCCTACATCATTTATCTGATCAAAATATGCCAATTGATCTGATTGTTCCAACTTCGCCAGTCCGTACCACACTTTAAGAATAGACGTTGTCCCACCTTTGGAGGTTGCAAGTTCATATCTTTGCTCGATTATCAAATTTTACCACTGAGGTACATGTCTAAGTGGTGTTTTAATTATTTTCTATGGAAGGTAGGATGCACATATATGCCCCCTCTGTATACTTATGATTCAGTACTATATAGTGATATACTATTGGTGCCACAAGAATGTTTTGTCTAAGTTGTGAACCATGTTCTAATTATCATTTAAATGTATAACAATTTACATGGATGTCCAATGCAGTAAATTACATCTGGAGCCTCTTGCTAAAGTTCTGACTTTTTTTTCTTCCAATTGAGATGACCATATGTAAATTCCTTTTCCCAAGATTTAAAGTGGCATACAAAACAGTTCCCACAAGGATAATGACCAAAGGGGGAGCAGTAATCCCCATAGTTCTGTAATAGTTTCAGAACATATTTTTTCTCTTTTAGTGGACAAATATGGTCCATCAAATTCTGACCCCTCTAGCTCTATCTCAATTGACCAGATGGCAAATATTTCCAATCAGTTTGTTTTTTTATCCCTGCAGTATACTTACAGAAATTATTTACAGATATTACTTGGTCTTGAGTTGTTACCTTTGGGCTTTTTTAATCTCTCAGTTTTAATACCATGCACTTGATAATGACCCTGTAACGAATCATTTAAGTTGAACTTGCTCAATCAATTTGGTGTCATCAATTTTCATGTTTAAAATAATCGCCCTTCATAGAACAATTTCTACATGCTTGGCCAAAGGATGTTATCAGGTTTTGAGCAACAATGTTGGCTGTTATATTCCAGTACAGTATTATGATACAATTAAAACATGACTCTCTCCTCTTGGACCCTGACTTTAATAACTACAAACATCCCCTTCTGTTGGCCTGCCTTCATCGTGAATGCAAGCTGGGTGCCTTGACCATTTAGCCACAACACAAACTCTCTCAGCTGTTCCTTGAAGCCATACAAAATCATTAGTAGATGATTTACAATAAGAATGGGTTCTTCGGGACAATATAAAATGACTCTAAATGGATCCTATATAAAATGGCAAAGGAATCGTCCTTCACAGAGAAGATAATGATTTCCGAAAGGTTTCTGTAAGAACTGAATAATGAAAGCGGTGGAGTGGAGTGCAGTCTGGGTGGATTATTAAATTGTTTATCTCTGACCTGCACAGCCCTTTCTTAAGAGAAATGACTACATAGATTATACATATGTGTTCTCATGTGGATGTCAGTGATTCAGCTACATACCCTATGCGGTGACAGGCCCATCTGGCTAGAAACCTATAACACCAACTTTGAAGGAGCACGGTAGTTCATGAAATTGAGACTGATTAACATAGTCGTTCATGATAAAAGCATCTACAATTTCAGAAAAAACAGGAGGTTTCCCACAGGAGATGGAAATCCATCACTAAAACAAAGAATTCACTTTTCTTTCCATTTGGGAAAACTAGCATGCAGCTCCTAGCAATTGGCCCTGAGTCAAATCAATACACTATTAATCGGAATCGGAATCAGCCTGCACCCAGGACCTTAACCCAAAATGAACATTCAAACTTCGGAAATGTATGGGAGGTTTGTCGAAGTGTGAGTACCCCGAAAGATTAGCTATTTCTAGGTTTGGTCAATAAGTTTACCCCATGTCTACAGCTTATGTTAAGTTTGGATCTGTTTCAATGCTTGTACATTTTGGAGGAAACTCGTGACATATTGTTCTTAAATTGTGTTACTGTTTCAAGAAAACTTACCATAATATTAATCAGGCCAGGCTTGAATACATTTCCAACCTGTGTTTGGGCTTGTCAGCACCACAGGGATGGGCTTCTGCTGTGGGTATTTTAGAACTGTGGACTAAGCCCTACCTTTGGGTATCAGAGAACCCTAAAGATAATACTGCTTCTGCTGGTCAGCCCAGAGCGCTGCCTCTATTTGGAAATATAGACCCCCAGAACTAAGCTGCTCTCCAGTGCTTAATTTGTAAAAAGTGACTGGGCTCAAATATTTTCTAACACGCAGATGACACGTTAGTATGGCCAGCTTCTCACCCACTGTTGCCACCACCCACAGCTGCTACCCATGCTGTGAACATATATGGCGTTAAAGCTTATTGTGGTTGAAGGATGTACTAACTATAGCAGAAGAGTGAGTAACAAATGCCAATCAGCATACACATAAATAACATACCCGTCTTTAAACACAATCATCATTTACATTTTGCTCTGATTCTATAGGTGTTTATTATGACTTGCAGTTAAAATAATAAAGTTGCCCAAACACTATATAATAATCAAACTGTGTCTGAGACAATGGGCCTCATTACACGGACGGCGGTAAGGGTTAACGGTCACCGTTAATGGCAACGGTGACCGTTAACCCTTACCGCCGTACTACGAGGTCCCTTTGCGGGTTGGAGGAATTAACGCCTGCTTCTTGCAGGCGTTAAGTACCAACCCGCTAAGGGACCTCGGAGCTAATTACGGCACCGCAAAATTGCGGTGCCGTAATTAGCGCCTTCCCCATTCCCATAGAGCCCTATGGGGCAGAAATGGGAATGGGGAAGGGCAATGGCGGAAGGGGGATTTACCGCCCCTCCAACCTTGGAATGGGGCGGTAAATCCCCTTTCCGCCAAGGCGGTGCCGGTAATTTACCGGCATGGTCCAGGGTGCTAATAGCACCCTGGATTACCGCCTTCCGTGTAATGAGGCCCAATAAGTGCTGGGGCTCAGAAATAAGTACCAGGGCTGAGCCCGGGCAAACACCCCCACAAATGAAGCACTGCCTCTCTCTCCCTCCAGGACCTTGATGACTCCAAAGCTGTGCCTCTGCCTTTGACCCAAGAGCCATACTTCTCACATTGCCCACAGTTAATCTTTAGTCTACCTTTGATTTAGTAGAAAAAATAATAGCTTCTGTCTGCGACCATTTAACATATCCAGCCAGTCCAATGCATTGCAATGGAAGAAGTGCTGGTGGAGCAATATTTCACTGTCAGAAGACTTTGAAATGTCAAGAGCAATGCATTGGATGTGTGCAAAGGCCCCAGTCGTGTGCCTAATTTGTGAATGCTTGAGGACACCCAGAAAAATACTTACTCTGGACCTGCGTAAGTGCCCCAGTCATGTGCCTAATTGTGAGTCCTTTAGGACAACCAGAGCAGTACTTACTCTGGGCGTGTGCAAGGGCCCTGACCTGTGCTACCAAGAGCAGTACTTACTCTGGGCGTGTGCAAGGGCCCCAGACTTGTGCATCCTTTGTGAGTGGTTGAGGATGCCAAGAGCAATGCTTACTCTGGACGTGTGCAAGGGCACCAGACCTGTGCTACCTCTGTGAGTGGTTGAGGACGCCAAGAGCACTGCTTACACTGGGCATGTGCAAGGGCCCCAGACCTGTGCTACCATTGTGAGTGGTTGAGGACGCCAAGAGCAGTACTTACTCTGGGTGTGTGCAAGGGCCCCAGACCTGTGCTACCTTTGTGAGTGGTTGAGGACAACAAGAGCAGTACTTACTCTGGATGTGTGCAAGGGCCCCAGACCTGTGCGTCCTTTGTGAGCATCTGAGGGCGCCTGAAGCGGTATCTCTCACTTGAGGAGTGATTAATAGCGCAAAGCAGAAGCTGTCCCCCTACGTTTGGACAGGTTCCTCTGTCTAGGAATTGTTGCCAGAGAGGGTGATGACACTAGACAAGGGTTGAACGGGCAATACATCCAGAAATATGGCACAGCTACAGTAGTTCTGAAAAAGTCTTGTTAAGCAAGGGTTTCTCTGAAAATTAATTTCACACTAACAGATTACATTAATAACATTTTCTTCACTCTGAGGCCCTATATGAACCCACCCAGTGGCATAGCCCCAAGGCCCAAACTGCTTTCAGGGCCAGACCTGTCTCTACCTGATGATGAGGGTATATATTTCTTTGTTTGATGCACTGATGCACACAAAAAGTGTTCAGCGTTTTTGTGGGACAGCAATTGTCATGTTTAGCATAACAATACGCTGCATGTCTGTGTTATACAATGATTACAGGCTTGTGACTTTAGTACGCCGGTTCGTTTGGGGTCTGTCTAGGTCTTGAAAGTAGTACAACCCTTTGGCTAGTGTCCCTAATTCTCCCATGCCATACCTGGTATTTGTAGACCTGTATTTATAAACTGTACAGGAATGCAAAATTACAAACACCATCAATGCAAAACCTGCAGAGTATGATATGAGACCTCTTTTCAGCATATGTGTACGAGATTAAATGAATTAATAGGGTGGACAGTGGCATGTCTGCATTACTAGCTTTATAAGTTCACACTCAGCAATTGTTTTACATGCAAATAATTGCTGTGAAGCAGGAAACATTTACCTACATATGTATTCAGTAAAAAAACTTTGTTAAAGGGACGTTATGGTTAAGTTGCGCTATTAAAAACCTATGAAATTCAGTAAAAAAACTTTGTTAAAGGGATGTTACGGTTCCAAGTAAAACTGAAAAACCCCTGAAATTTGGCAGTTATGGTAAGCTAAGCAACCATAACTCATGCCACCACCGTGCACTGCTAAGACTAACACCCAGGACATCAAAGATGACATCACAAACACTGCACAAATTCAAAAAGCAGCACATAAACACATTATATGTAATAATGAATAAGAAGTGGAACCTATATATCTAACACATCAACCATCCATTGAAATACCATATATACTAAAATGGAATATACCAAAACAAAAAAGATATGCCTCCAACATAATTACCTTACAGAAACTGCACAGCTACGAGCAACAGTAGACGAACACAACAGTAAGAATACAACTTACCAGAAACTAGTACGTAAACCTCATTTTTCTTATATATTTCTAAACTTTTTGTATTAGGTACACTAAAATTAATATAGTTTTGTTTTTTACACAGAAATGTGCAGTACTTTGGAATGGCTTGAGGAAAATTTCCCACAGGAGGAAATGTCTGAAGACAGTAATACTAATGGTAGACACTTCACTTTATAAGTAAAATAAAAATCGTTACTTTATGTGCACTTAACATATATATATTTTTTAAAATAGACAATACAAACATTGAAAATAATACACCAAAAGACACATTGGAAAATACGCTGCAGCGCATGGAACAAAAAATGGACATGCTCATGGAAAATTTCAATCTTTTGAAACATTTTGTGGAGGACCACATAAAAGAAAAAATTAAATACCATTGTCCCACATGTACCTGTTCCCCCTCTCCATGTCCCAGTCAACTATCCCCAAACCCTCAACACCAAGAAAAACGTTTTGATGAGACTTCCATCCCTTCATCCCCTCCCATCCATCCTCTCCAAACCCCTAATTCCCCTGTATTTGTATCAGTTTCTGCTTCCCCCTCTCTTTCATAAATTGTGTATCTGTATATAATAAAAAAAATATTATGTGTCTTTTAATTCAATCCTTTGTGTCTTATTTTTTTTTAAAGTTGGGGTGTCCGCGGACAGTGCGCCTGTCCGGAATGTCGGTAATTAACAAAATGGGGGTGTCCTAAGGACACTATATCTGTCCGTACCCTTCGCAACCAAGATGGAACTGTTCTTAGAACACACCCGGTGTCCGGGATGTCAGTAAGTGAACAAAATGGAGGTATCCTAAGGACACTATACCTGTCCGTAACGTCCACAGGCAAGTTGAAACTGTCCTAAGAACATGTGCAGTGTCTGTTATGTCCGTAGTCAAACAAAATGGAGGTGTCCTAAGGACACTATACCTGTCCGTACATTCTGCAGAACATCTACCATACCCATAAATCCTATGAACATTGCGCCTGTCCATAACTGTCCGTCTCACTTGTGTCGCACTTTTAATTTGTTTGAAGACCCGAACAATGTCCGTAGAACACCTGTGCGCAAGCAAACAACCGTTCCCGTGCATTTGGTGTCCTGCGGACACCCGTTTGCTTCGCGGACGTGTTCCCGACGTCATCATGTGACTGCACCCACGCTGAGCGTGTGTCCTAATTTGCGGACACTGTCTGGTTCCCCAGCATTTTAAAATAACTTTTTCAGACAATCCAAAATATTGTACAGTAAAAATTCACCATTGTACATGTCCCAGACAATGACCCTGACTTTCCACATACTTTTTGGAACTTTTTGAACCTTTTTGGGGTGTTCAATCTGTCTGCGAAGCGCACCCCTCCACCCCTATAAAAAGGCCACACCCCAGAACTGATCTTCATTGTACTTCTGGCTATTTCAGATTGATTTTTGTTGCCTTTGCTGCTCTTGCTGAGATTATCTCATCAACCCTGATGGCATCCATGGCTGGTGTTGCTTCATCTGCCTCAGCACTACCCCCAAACCCTCCACCACCACCTCCCCAAGGGCCTGCAGATGGGAACAGGCATGAGGATGTAGAGAACGAGGATGAAGAGGATGAGGTAGAGGAACTTCCTACTACCAGCAATCGCCGGGAGTCTTGGGTGTGGCGGTTGTTTACCATTCATGGTAATGTACCAAAAGCAAGGTCACTGCAAACAGTGCAACATGGTACTGAGTCGTGGAAGACGTGGTTCGTACAGCTTTGGTATGACCTCCATCAAGCGACACCTAACGTCGTTCCACAGTGGGGCCATTCGCAAGGTTGTACCTTGTGATCAACGTAGTAGGTTGAGTTCCTCTACCACATCCTCCGTTTCCGCTCCTCTCACCACAAGAGACACTCCTGTGGGACGGCGGATCTCTCCAGCTGCCTCACAGGCCATTCACAATGCTGTTGACCCTTACCTTTCAAGGGCCACAATATTGTCTTTCGAGACTATGGTCACGGAGCACCAGAAGACCTGCTACCTACCTAAGTAAGGCCCACTCTACATCTTCCTCTCTCCACCTGCCCTTTCTTATCCCCCTGCTTGGTGTCCCTTCATTACCCTCCTTTCCCCTCCTCTTCTAGTGTGTTGTGTGTAAAAAAACAAAATAAATATAAAAAAACAAAAATCCCCAAAAAAAGTCTCTTTTCAGAGCCGCCTTTCACAGTTTAAAAATAGAAGTGGCAAATAAACAGTGCAGGGCCCTGTGCATTTTTTGAAAGTCTGCGGACAGTCCGAGGACATATAAAGTTTTCAGGTGCTGCCCTAGCAAAACCAATGCACTTTTCTCTGGGAGGAAGTGGTGGCTCTGAAAAGAGCCTTTTGGTGGTGGTTTTGTGCGTTTGAAAAACTTGAAATCGTCAACATCTACTGCAAAATAGATGACTGTAATTCCAAAAAAAGTCGCAATGCATTTTGTACATTTCTCAGAAAAATCAGATTGCCAGCATAAGTAAGATGGACTCCATCTCTGCGAAAAGTGTATGTGCTATGAAACATAATATTTTCATTGTGAAAAGAGGACATGCCAACATCTCTTAGAAAGGCACAAACAGCCTTATTGACATTGCACCTCGCTTTCTCCATTTGTGGACCAAATGAAGAAGAACGCAGCCACATTTGTCTTTGTGCAATACGAGAAAAAATTACTTGGGAATTTGGAAACATTTCCATGACCTTCCAAAGTCCTTCTTTCATTGCAAATTGCAAAGAAATTCCAGACACATGTCCTAAACTGTTCCCTCCACAATGAATTACAATTATATCTGGATGATGCTCTGTCACCAAAGTAGCACAGAGAGGTACCAAGTCCAGCCACTTCATTCCACGCACTCCATGCCAGTGCACTTCCACATGAGGGAATCCAAGATCTGCAGCTACTCCACAGCGTTCTGCATGAACCTCCAACCAATGTATCCATGAGTCTCCCAAAATCCAGATAATCTGTTTTTGGAAACACACATCCATAGCTATCTGTTCTTCTCTCAGGAAAAAGACGTTCAGACAAACTTTCTCCTTACACAACACACCCAGTAAACTTTACTGACCAATCCCTAGCTCTGCTCATACTCATTTGCATGCCTCTCCACCCCAAAACCCCTGTAGGTAACATGCGTTGTCCGCGGACTACCGCCATGTCCACGGACATATCGAAAATGTGAGCGTGGTGAATGTAAATTTAAATACTGTGCCCCATTTCCCCTTTGAGGATGGCTCTGAAAAGAGCCTTTTCTTTTGTTTTTTTTTGCAGATGCTTGACAGACACCTGTTATTTTGTATTTGTTGGGGGTTTTTTCTTCTTACTTTACTACTAAAATCTTCACATAACCTTCTCCAAAGCAACCTTATATTCCAAAACAGCATGGTATTTCCCAAAAAAGATAAGGAAATGCAATCTTCTTCAAAATAAACAGCATTACTGGAATCAATAGTCTCATTATTACAGAAAAACATACCAGCTCTAAGCATGAAACCACACATGCCTCAGTTGATTGCACACCTACCAATGTTTTGCTGAGGACAAAAAACAAAACTATTGTCCCATATTGCCCTAGGTAGTAATCCAGAAAAAATTACTTTGGCATTTGGAAGGATGTTCATTACTGCTTCAACCAAGTGTTAAAAATCTGCCAACAAAGTAGCGGCACTGACGTACCCCAAATGGAAAGCACCATAGTGCAAAAATTACCAGATGCGGACTGTTCATCCTGCCCATATCTTCACAAACTTGTACAATTGCCTTTACATTGCAATCAGGCACATTGCTCCAAAGCACCTCCACACCTTTAACATCGAAATTGTTTGCCACATGCCTGCATTGAGCATACTGCTGTAAACCATGCACAAACATATCTCCAAGCACCAACACCCTGACTTTCTCCACCTCTGCCATCTTCACTACACACAGTCTCTTTCAACACAAATCCACAACCTCAACATCTGATTGGCTGATTCCTACAGTACCCTTTCCATGCTGGATTTGCTGGAAAACCTTGGATATGGCACGCCATAAGCGCCCTATCCGCGGACAGCCGCGGTGTCCGCGAAGCACATAACTCTTAGCCATCCCTTCTACCCTTTCCCACATCACACTCGGTGCCATTCCCTCATTGGATACAGCTGAGCAGTCACACAACCATCCACCAATCACATCCAAGACTTTTACATCTAACTCCATCATCAGAGTTCCGCACTTCAAATGTACTGTTGATCACTCTGCATACAAGTCTCATATTATTGGAAAGCACGTACTACAACAACTACTCTACAAGTCTCCAAGATTTCTACTTACAGCTGCATGCATATCCACATGCATGAATACAAACTACAGGTATGCATATTTTATTCACAGTTCATCTACAACTCTTATGAATGCATATAAACAGAGTATTTAATGCCACAAAACCTGCATAACCTATAAAATGACCTTATTGTAATTGTTCCCATCTACTATAATCAACTGTCACTTCGTAACCAGTCTGCTATCTACAACACAGCTTTAAACAAACCAAGTGAATTTCATACACTTAACATTCTACTCATTAGCAAACCATGTTGAACTAACATATTGTAAATAAAATATAAAGGCTGCACATAGTCAAATGAAATGCATGCATACACTATGTTCAGATATCAAACAAGAATACTAAATAAAAATCAACGTCTAAATTAACATCAGTGCTATAAACACACAAAATTACTAACTTCTTTCTTTTAAAATCAGCAGCATCTGAACTACAAACAACATATCCGATGAAACCTTCTCATTCCACGAAAAAAGAGTAAGTACAATACTACTTTAATATTCTTACTGTTACTCAAACACACTGTGTAGTTCATTCATGTAATTTGCGCACCACAAAAACTGAGATTTCTGAACCATGGCACACAAATCCTCGTTTTTTGGAACACAAATAACATAACTCAACCCCTAGAACGTTAGTACTACAAAACAAAGAACTATTTTAATTGTATACCATTAGATTTACTATTAGTGCTTCTCCTCACCACTAGCTCAGTTTCTACTGTCATCTGAACCGCAGTATAGTAACACACAAATAGAAGAATATCCTTCCCAACTAATTGTAGCTGCCCAATGCACAATCACACACCACCACATGCATCTTTACCATCATACTCAGACACTCATGCACACAGCACACATACATTGCAGAACGGCCCAACCCATACCTTCTTTTTTTTTTCAACAGACCCCAAAGAATACCTACCAAAAAGAAAGTCCGTAAAAGGCAACGCAGAAATAGAGCAAATGAAAATAAAAGTGTCCAAAATAAGCATCCATCTCAAGCAGAGTTTGTGCAAAAAGTTCAAACAAAACAGCTAATACAGTCATTTAGCAAAACAAAACAAGCTTCCAGTACAGAAACTTTGCCTCCTCCATCAAAATGTAAAATGAAACAGAAAAAGATTAACAAGAATTCAGCTACCACTACTGCTAAAACTGCTCCTATGAATCTTGATATGCTAGCAAGTAACCATACCAAAAAAAGTATTTTAGCAAAAATGTTCCGCCACAGAGTCCTTCAGAATCTTATAAAAACAGGAGACAAATCATGCACAACCCTTAAAACCTACCGTAGAAAATGTATCTTAGAAGCTTTGATAGACAGTGCAATCCTTCTCAAAGGAAAGTTATTTATTTTAGTGTTAAACAGAATGAAACCACTAACAAATCTAACTACTAAATTACAAAAAAGACTTCTCAATAAACAGAATGTCAACAAATATAACTTCTCAAATATCTGTGGAGATGAATGGAGTCACACCACAAGCACAGAACCATATTTTAATGAAGAAGCATACAAACACAATTGCCATACATAGCAGTGGACGAGGTTATGAAAAACTTAATACCATAATGCAACAAGAAATACTGCTTTACAAAAATATCCCCAGAAAACTCAGAATTACCTCTCTATTCGACTGAACCAGAATGTCCAGTATACAAATGGCCATGCACGTCAATGTGTAACATTCCCAAAAAATCTTTCAAATCTTTACGCCAGTTCCTCAATCAGTATGTGAAAGGCAAAGACAAAATCAAAATGAAAGTGCTGCAAAATATGGATACCTGTCCAGTGCGCAAATACACAGGACTACAAGGACATTCATTAGCCTGCATTTCAGGACCTATTTGTAAAAGCACCTTCCATCATATCATAATGATATCAACACATCATTTAACTATAAGAAATCTAGTCTATAAACTGTACTGTGCTAAAACTCCTGCTTTAGCACTAGCCAATTTAAATAACATTCTTCTTTGTGGTACAGCCAAAGACCTACTCGAAGAAATTGACCATATGCAGAAAAAATATTTTGGAAGTGAAAGCCACTTACTAAATGCAATAGCTTTACAATAGACTAGCAACAATTCTACACATGGCAACCTTCTACTACACAAATACAAAAAAAGAAATACTAAAATTTAAAAGTACATCCGCTGAAGTACCAAACCATGTATGTGTGTGTTGCTGCAGAACCTTTTATAAAAGTAACACAAAAACTATAGATGTAACATACAAAATAGAAGACAACGAAGACTTCAAATGGTTTGAATTAGCTCTCTACCTTATAGCAGAAAACAAATACGAATTAACTGACCCCTTAATACTTTGCAGTTACTGCACTTCAAAACTTGACAACAACCAAACTCCTTCACGTGCTATCACAAATAACTTGTAATTATTCCCACTACCAAACCCCTGCAACAACTCAATTTATATGAGAGCATCATAATTCAAAAAGTGAACCCATTTCAAGCAATAATACGCCTTCAACCAAAAACAGCAAAATTACCTACCTCTGAATTGGTGAAAGGCATTCGTGGCAAAGTAGTTTATTTACCATTAGATCTTAAAGAAAATGTGCACACTCTGGGAGTGCAACGTCCAATAGAGCAATCTTTAATTGTCTTAGTAAATGGTGTACCTACAAAAGACAAAAGAATTTGGCAACAACTCGTAGACTTACATAAAGTTAGACAAGCCTTGCAATATCTAAAAGACAATAATGAATACTACAAAGAAATACATATTGAAGAAAACCTAAGGGAAACAACCGAAATAATTCAAGAGTCACCAGAAACTGGTCAATTTGAAATTCTAGATCCTGCTGCAGTATCCAATATTTTAGACCATTATACAATTCATCCATTACAATCTAATGACACCATAGGTGATGCACTAGAAACGTATCAAATGCGACAAACCAAAGGATCACCAATCAGCATATGGGAAAAATGTATAGAAGCACGTGCTTTTCCTCTACCGTTTCCTACTGGCAAAGGAGGAAGGTACGATGATAGACCTATTCAGATAACAGCATCAGAATACCGCTCGTTACAAATGTATTCTGAAGATCCCAGATTTAGACAAAATGTGGAAAACATATTCGACCTACTCTTTGAAAGTGAACTAGCAACTCTATGTTACGGAGTTGCACACACATTGAAATCAGGAACCCACTTTCAAAATATGTCAGCTACGCAATTAATACAAAAAGTGCAGGAAAAAGATGAGGTTTTACAATCAAGCATTACAAATCTGTTAGCAAACATGCGTGGTACCAAAGAGTACTGGTTCCGACGTCACGGAGATGTACGTTGTATGATAAGAAACCTTGGCCCACCCACTTGGTTTGTGACATTAAGTTGTGCAGAATATGCATGGGAAGATTTACATGATTTCCTACGCATATCAAACAAAAAAAAAACAAACATAGATATACTAACACCTGGAGAACTTTGCTCTCTAAATCCTGTTAATGTTTCAAGATATTTCCATCATCGTTTCATTGCTATGCTTCACTTCATTTGTAATAAAACTGTTCCCCCCCTCAGAGAAATGCAACACTTCTTTTGGAGAAAAGAATACCAAGTCAGAAGAGCACCACATATACACATGCTTTTATGGATTAAAGATGCTCCTAAATTTGGTCAAGACAGTGATGCCACTGTTTTACAGTTGATCGAAAAATATGTCACTTGTGAAATTCCATCGAAAGCAACAAATAGTGATCTTCATGCAGAAATTGTACAATTTCAAAGACACAAATGTGCCAAATATTGTCGTTACAAATACAAAAACAAAGGGAAATACTACACCAAATGCCGCTTTGGTTTCCCTAGACCAGTTACAGAAACAGGTGAAGTGAACAACTTCATGTCTTCAGTTAGACATAGTGTTAAAAGTAAATAACCTAAGAACATATATTACATAAAAAGAACAGAAGAAGCAAAATATATCAATGATTACAATGCAATCACTGCCCTCTTATGGAATGCAAACATAGATGTGCAGTACATTGCAGATAATTCCACTGCAGTTGCATAATATGTTACAGCCTACTTAACAAAAGCAGAAAAAACAGAGCTTCAAGACCTCTGGAAGGACCTATTGTTACGTTCACCTGGTATCCAGAGGGACGCCACCCAGCCGGGTTTCTCACTGGTATGCTTCTCAGCTTTGCCCAGATGTGGTCTGCGGGGAAGGTTCTGCCTGAAAATACAGGAGGACTGTGTTCAAGGCTGACCGACCGGGGTAAGTATCCTCCCTCCACCCCCGTATGATGTCAGCCCCTCTGGGACCTTCTCCTCACCTTGTGGTAGAGTTAGGCGTGCTCTCCATCCTGCCTTCTTTGCAGGGGCGCGTTGTCTTTCATGGGCATGTGCGGTCCAGTTACTTCACTGACCCCGGCCCGTTTGATATTGTTCAGGTAGGTCTTATTGCTGTTCTTTAGTTTTGTTGCTATCCTGCATTCCTTTCTTTGTTTAAAAATGTCTCTTTTTTCTCCCTTGGGTATGCAGAGCCTCAGCGCGGCGAACTGGCTTGGTTGAGGCCCGCTGGTAAATGATGGCGTATTAAGAGCGCTATGATGCGGTAAGTAAGCGCTATGCGCAGCGCTGCAAGGTCTTGCCTTTGCTAACCTGTGTTTTCCTTCCTTGTAGATCACAGTGTTCTTCAGCGCGAGTGGAATGTCCGGAGTGGTGCCAGCCGAGAGGCGACCAGCCAGGTAAGCCTTTTGAGCAGTTCGTAACTTGTAAATGTCTCTACTGCTTTCTTTAATGTTGCCTCTATCTTCCTCTTTCAGGTCGTTCTGTCCGGAAGGCGTGCAGACTCGAGGAAGCTGTTCTCAGTAGCTGCGAGTGGCTAAAGATGAAGACTGCAGGTAAGATGCTGCTGCTAATGATGTTCCTTTTGTCTCCTTGCAGGTTCTGCTCCTCCAAGGTTTGAGAGAATAGCTGGACACGGTGAGCGTCATGTTGCAACCTGCAAAGTAACGCAAAGCATGTTGTCTTGCTCAGGTGTGGTTTAAATAGCCCCAACAAAATAGTCCAGGTAAAGTAGTCCCTAGGCTGCCACACCCAAAACATTAGACTGCATAGCTTGGTTCTTTGGAACCAAGCTATGTGGAAGTCTCCATGTTGGCTGATAACACATAAAATAGTTCCCAAGCACATGTTTTTCATGGTGTATGAGCCTGGCACCATAGGCGCCAGGAGTGGCCCCAAGAGGGTTTTGGAAAAGGATGCCAGGTTCTAGCGGCCCGAGTCCTGACTCCACCAGGCCAATGGGTTTGCCAGAGGGGGTTTTGGGCGAGGGTCGTGACACCTATCATCTGACAAAACACTATCTCAGAAATTGTACAGTTTAGGCATAAAATGCTCTCTCATAGAGAATGTGGCTCCTATGAAGCTGCAGATCGTTTAACCGGTACTGCTTTGTATGGAAAATCTAAAATAATAGTATGGCTAAGTCTTGGTCCTGCTAAATCTAGAAAAAGAGTTCTCAAATCATACAACGACATAAAAACAATAGCCAGAAATGATACCAACAGCCAAGACATTTTGAAAAATAATTTACCAGACACATACTACCCAAACAGGAATACCACTTTGGAAACCATGTGTCTATACCACATAGCCCAAAACTTCACATACAAAAATAATATAAAACCTGATGAAAAAAAGGTAGATATAGAGTGACAAATTGTGAAGGCAGCTTAGTGAAGCTTACCAAACGAAGCTTAATTAATCATATCAAATTGTCATTAAAACTCCTCAACATAAAGAACTATATTACATGTCCCTGCTACCACCTTTTAAACCATGGAGAAAAGAAGAAGAGATACTAGAAAACTACACAGTACAAAACAATGTTGCACAATGAACAGCAACATGAAGAAGAACTCCAGGCCCAACTAGATAAGGACACTCCCAACAGTAGTCAACCTTCTGTAACAAGAAGCCAAGAACCACTGGGAAAGCCACTAAAAGCAAATGAGGCAGAATTAGCTATAACAGAAGTAGAGAACACCATGTGTCACTATGAAGAAGATACAGAAGACTTAACTGTTCTACAATCAAAATTGAACAAAGAGCAGCGTACCATTTTTCAAGAAATAACAAAACAAATTGCACATGGTGTAACAACATGAAAATAAAGAATGTACCGGCCAAAATTACAAACCTATACTACTATACGTCAGTGGTGAAGTAAGTTCAGGCAAAACATTCCTAATCAAAATCATAGGCAAGTTCCTTCAACAATTGACAAACAACAAACTGTCAGCTGTTGTAACTGCCCCCACAGGTTTAGCTGCCTGCAACATAGGCAGTGTCACTTTACACCGATTACTACTCCTTCCAGTAGAACACCAAAACAAATTAGAATATTACAAACTTTCTACAGAAGCTGCAATGGAACTACGCAGAGTGTTAAAACAAACGTAAATGCTACTAATAGATGATGTGAGCATGGTCTCCAACCTAATGTTGGCTTTGATTCACCTCAGATTGCAAGAAGTACTTAAAACAAACTACGAAGAGCTCTTTGGAGGAAAACACTTTATTGTTTTCGGAGAGCTTCTTCAATTGACACCAGTGAAAGGTGAACCTATGTTTAAAACCTTAGGACACAAACTCTGCCGTAAAACTGTTGGCAGCATAGGAAATGTCAACCTTTGGCAACATTTCCAATACAGAGAATTAACAGAAAACATGCGCCAATCTGCGGACCTCACTTACGCCAACATTTTAAAAAGTATTAGAGTTGGTGTACTATCTCAAGAAGCACAAGCAATATTAAAAACCCGGCACATCCATGCACTTTATGGCCATAACTTATGTGCTACTGATGTCATGGAACAATTACCACAAAATAAATGTCAATTGTATGTCCTTAATGCCAACTCTTGCAAACTGTTCCAAATTCAATGAATCAATGTTGAAAAAAGAAATGCAACCAATAATTGAAATTTGCTCCGCAGATACACTGGACGTACATGATATGACACTACCCATGTGTCAACAAGCCACAACAAGACTAAATACCTTAGAAAATTCTATCTCAAACACAGCTGGTTTGGAGAAAATATAAAAATTATCCTTAAACTGTAGAGTAATGCTTAAACGTAACCTTGACGTGGAGCAAGGACTAGTTAATGGAGCACTGGCTACAGTTGTTGGCTTTCAAACATACCCACGTGACAACAACATTCAGTTTGTCAATATTCTCTTTGACAAACATTCAGAAGTAAAAAGGATAGGACACTCAACAGCTCGATTCCTTCTCTTCAAAGACATCTATGTACGCAGAGAACAATTTTCTCTAACTCTAGCATACACAGTCACCATTCACACATCACAAGGTCTTACCCTAGTCAAAGCATTGATAGATATTGGGAACACAGTCTTTAAAGAAGGCATGAGCTATGTAGCACTATCACGCTTATGTACACTTGACTGTCTATTTCTAATCAACTTTGATGCAAGTAAAGTAAACGCTGATATTCCTTGTATTTTAGAATACAATGGACTACGTTCACTATACACCCACATCTAAAAACATATCCTGTTCCACAAAAAGGAAAACGTTGTAAAAGAAAACTAATTCAAACAGAAATGCAACAGGATCTCACTGCAAATCCTCCAAAGAGAGTAAAAGAATCTAATACTTCATCAATTACCACAACCAAAGAAGAACCTATTATTCAAAGAAGCAACACACACTCTGAAAAAATGACTTGGACACAGAACTATCTGGTCCATTCAAATTTTCAAATATTACTGCTGTAAGTTGCTACACAAATGTAGAAATGAATATTCTATTTCAATTGCCACCAATTGTTGACAACATTTAACTACAGTACAGTACAGACCAATTGTGTTTGCAAATGTTAGTCTTTCATAGAAACGCAACAAACAATCCTGACAACACATATAGTGTTCATGGAATAAGACAAGAATTGGACTACTGCACTGGAATGGTGAAATTCCCTATAAACCCACAAGAAGATCCACAAGAATTTCTAATGTACTTACTACAAGTACTCGAAAACAAAAACATACCTATAAATGAAATCTTCCAGATTTCATGCATGTGGAAACATACATGCACTCTCTGCAACAATGTTGCACAGGAACAAATCCCTAATGAGCGCTTTGTGTATGTATCCATACCTAATTGTGAATCCGTTCCATTTCAGCAACTTGTACAAAATGCAAACCATGGCAGATCATGTACTACCTGCAATTAAGATAATCGCTCCACCTTACTAATACAAACAAATAGTAAATATGTAATACTAATGCTTCTACGTTACAATGCAGATGGTACCAAAAACAACTGGAAGCTGACTGGATTCACACATGGTCAAGTATCACTTGGTAAGAAAACCTTCACAACAATGGGTATAATCTACCATGCAGGAGCCACAACCAATGCAGGTCACTCCACTGAATACATAAAAAAGAAATGTGGATGGTTTGAATGTAATGATAGTACCATTACTCTAAAAGCAGAGATTACCAGCAAATCTTACAAACGTTTATTTAATATTCTTCAAACAAAAATTTCATAACTAATCTGTACTTAAACATTAAAAAAACTTCAATTAAAAAACTATAAACAGTTAGAATATGCCAACAGATATCTAACTGCCCCAAGATTCTATAACAACCAAACTGATAAATGAATACCACTAAATTATAACAAGAAATAAACAGTTAGAATACACCAACAGGTATCTAACTTCCCCAAGATGTTGCAACAACCAAACAGATAAATGAAAACCACTAAATTATAACAAGAAATAAACAGTTAGAATATGCCAACAGGTATCTAACTGCTCCAAAAATCTGCAACAAGCCAACAGATAGAACATTCGCCAGAAACAACAAGTGAACACTGAAATCAAACAAACTAATAGACTGTAGCATAACAAAAAAAAGTGTTTTTTTTAATCCAACATGGATTTTTTTTCCCACAGACCCAATGATTTAAAAAATAAACACAGAAACTGAGCAAACTGCACAGTACGCTCGTTTGTAAACTACTAAATATGAGGGTCGAAAAGAAGCTGAAATGTCTATTTTGCAATGTAATAAGTCTTTATAAATGACCTACACTAACATGATCTTTTCTTTTATCACAGAAATTGAAAAAGAATATGTGCTCCAGTTACCCAACTCATGAAAAAAAAATTTCCAATCACAAAAAATCAAACAGTAAGTATATTCTAATAGAACGCATAAATACTGCTGCATAACAGAACCATTGAAGCAAACATCTAACCATACACCACAATACAAAATGTTTACTTCCATAGATATCTTATACTGCAGCGCTTGTTTCCAAACTCTACAATCTTAATGACATGACGTAGCCAAAACTTCACATTCAAACTATACAAATCAAACAGTACACAAACTGTAGATTTGCAAATATTTGATAGATATTCGATTCTATGGGTGTGATATATGGGTGTGATATGCTGCAGTGGGTGTGGCCAGGGCCTAGAGTCTTGGGTGCATGCCCTACAGCCTACGGCCTTCGGCCATGCACCCAAGACTCTAGGCCCTGGCCACAACCACCGCAGCATATCACACCCATGGAATCAAACATTTTACCTGTGCCATATGGGCATTTTTTATGTCCGCGGACAAGTTTCAACTTGTCTGCGGACAGCACGGACGGGAATAGTGTCCTTAGGACACCCCTCATTTTGACTAATTATGGACATCCCGGACAGCGCGGTCATGGTAAATGCATCAGAGGCACCTCCCACCTAAACAAATGCAGTATTTGACCCATCTCTTACTCCCCAAACCTCCCCAAGCACTCCTGCACACCAAAACACTCCCCAAAACTGCATTTTGCCTCTGTTCGCCACCACGCTGTCGGCGGATCCAAGACGGCGGGTGCATCGGAACAATCCGACGCACTTCATGCTCTTCCCCATCCAATCAGCGAACACGTCACATGTCCGTGGACATGACGCGAGCCGATTAGCCAATCGGTGTCCTGTCCGCGGAGTGAACATGGAAGTGTGCCCGCAGAGCGGACATAGATATCACTTATTTGTTTAGACCTACTTTTTGATCGTTTTAAAAAAAATACTGGACGGATTTTCACCAAATTTACAAAAGCACGCTTTCGGGACCAAGCCGCTGCTCCTGCCGCAAATTTGCTGAAAATCCATCCACCGGTTTAGGCTGTAGGCGTGTGCAAAGGTTTCTCCCCATTCAGTCTATGGGAAAAAAAGAAACTACTGTGGCTGTGTAATGTATTGGATGTATATACCCCTAGCTTAGCTAGAAGGTAATGATGTACTGTACAAAAAGGTGGGTGGATACATAGAGAGGAGGAATGGGGGAAAGGGCCAGTAAATGCAAATTGGGAGTCTCATTCCGTTTATGGCAGTGTGGTAAAAAAGGTGGAAGTCATTGAATTACCACCACTGTTATCGCACTGCCATATTATGAGTTTGGAGAGAAAGTGGAGGAGATAGCTTGTGCACTTGGCAGGAGATATGTCCCCCAATGTACCACCAAACTGGAGGAATTACCACCAAGAGTAACTCCTCCAAACCCCAAAGGAATTTTATGTGACTCCATAATGGGAATTGGGAACACCATCAACTTGGAATCTGGAGGATTCACCTCGAGTTCTGCAGTGGTATTCTTGCATGAGTGTAGATGAAAACAAATACCACCACCAGTAATGAGGCCATAAGAGCTGATCTCCTGGGGCCAGGTTCACATATATGAAAATCTGCATACATGTTTATTTACTCCGCATGAATACGTACTAATTCTTACAGGATCTCTCCTACTTTTCATCCTTACACAATCGAGAAAAATGAGTACCATTTTGTTGGATAATAGGAACACCTGTTCGTTTCACTCCAGTTAAATACATATCCCTCTCTTATTCTCTAGGCCCACTTGAATATGACCTGGCAAAACATTGCAGAGCTGAGGCAGGACCATTTCAGGGCAGTATCTTCAACACATACCTTCACTGGACCTCAATCAAACTCGGGAGATCAGACCCTGTGCGGTCACTCTCTCCTTCTCTTTCCTTCAAACTGGACCTGGAATGATAAGGCATTTCGTTCCTGATGTAGCACAACACAACCAAAACCCCCACACACAGGTCAACAAGTGAATAGCTCTATTACGGTTACGTCTAATGCAAAAAGGAGTACTCACTAAACCCAAACCCTCCTTTCTCCCCAACTAATTAGCTTGCCTTCATATCTCCTAACATCTTACATCACACAAGGCCTGCTCCGCATGTGGCAACCTTGTGCCTCCCAATACCCCACTAACCTTGACAGAGCTACGTTAGACATTTCGTCTTTAGAGACATTATGTTTTCCCCAGCCTCAACCCAGCAGCTAATCTCTCCTCTCAGCACTGTTATTTACCAGGCCTTGGGCTCTCCCTTCCAGATAAGAAACAAACCCAAGTGTCACTGCCAAACCACATAGTACCACACGGTCACTCAGGACTCGGGTTCCTTTGGCCTGCACTCATCAACATCTTAGGCTTTGCGCCGGCCTCCCCTTCTCTCCCACTAACATGCCTCCCTCTCCTCTTTTCTGCAACGAGGGAATCCTAATGGTAGAGGTGTGCTATGGAACACGTCTTTACATTACATTACATTACAAGAGAGTGCAGGCCGCTGTGTAGAAGAACTCTGGCAGGTATCAGGTAATAATATCGCCGTAAATAATATCGCCGTGAAAATGTCGTGGCAATATTATTTGGGTGCCCATATATATGGCGACAGCGGCAAAAAAATAAAAAATGTAACAAATGTGGGGGTTGCGGGGGTGTCCCCCGCATGTGCCATGCAATAATGTCGCCACAAAAAACGACCATTTTTCAGCGATATTCTTGCATGGCGAGATTTTTGTGGCGACATTATTACATGGAACCCTCTGGCAGCACCAGTTCCAATGCATTAGAATAGACAGCAGCAAAGTAACAATAGCAGGTTGTTCCTCTCTGGGAACAGCAAACAACCAGAGCAAATCTCATAATTGGAGTCATTGTCTAGAACAACAGTCATAGTGCTGGCACCTGTACATGTATTTGTTTAGTGGCAAGTAAGCAAGAGTGAAGAGAGCTTCAGAGCCTTTTACAATCCCCCACGTGATTCTACAATAGAGACGTGACATGTTCTAGTTCCTCGCAATGACATGACAGCCAGGTCGCTTTGTGTTTTTCTTTGTATAATTTGTCTGCTCGCTAATTGAATAGTGTTTCTGAAGTACTACAGGAAACTGGAATGTTCACAAGTATGCATTGTGCATTGTTGTGGCACCCTGCATACGCGCAGAGCCTTTCAAGACTGGTCACCAACTGTCACTCCATTGTTTACGGAATACACGAGTGAAGACAAATGCGCATTCCATAAAGCAGACTCTCGCTTGTTCAATGTCTCACACAACGCACAACCCCTTCACTTACACATGAAACCAGTCTAATGCAATCTTCAAAAATATTTACTGTATTCAATTTTGCTACAAAAACCAAACAACATATATTTTTTTAGTTCTACACTACATAGGGCCTCATGACGAGTTTGATGGTGTGGGAAAACCTGGCAGCAAAGTTGTGGTGGCTTGTTTACTGCCACTTTCCCACATCGGCAAAATCCACAATGGCAGTAAAGTGGAGGAGAAACCTCCCGAATACTCCTAGGCGTCTTTCCCCCAACCTTCCAGCAAACAATGGAATGCCGCAGGTGGGAACACTGCTTGTGATAATTCCTCCAAGGAGCCCCACTGATTCTAGGAAGGGCAATCAGCATCGCCATTACCCCACTCGTAATCTAGCAGCAAATCTGCCAGACAGCGCAGCAGTAACAGTAGATGAGTTTGGCGGTGTGTCCTAGGCCCATAGTCTTTTAGCTTGTCTGGCATTTTTGTACTCCCAATTCATTATTTCATCACATTCTTACAGCACTGATCATCACAACCCTCCAACATTTGTTCTACTTCTTGCTTGTCCTTCTTCCAGTTGTCTGTATGTTACTTCTTTCAACTCCTTCTTATATCTCCTTTTCATCATAGCAACTTCCATGTTTTCTCACATGACCTCCTTTCTCTGTTGTCATGCATGTTTTTCTTCTTAGTTCCCCAACAGCCTTTCTTCTAGAACTATATTCCCCCTTGCCCGCCTATCCCTTCTGGTGTTGTACCTCCTATGCATTTTATCTCCATTAACATTGCCTCGAGACCCACAATTTTCATTTAAAACATTATATTCTCCAACCTAACTTCCTTTCTGAACAACCTGATGACCACTGTTGACGGCCTTCCCTGTGGAAATGGGGCCTTCACCCAATCTCCAACACTGAACTTATTCTTCCCTTGCTTTCTTACGGTGCTGTCAAAATACACTTTATACATGCGGAGAGCCTTCCCAATGCTTTTTACAACGTATATCCCAACCTCTTTCTCCTTCCATAATGTGGTAATCCAGGCCAGTCAGCACTTCCTCTCGTTAATTTAAATATTGATATCAGAGTGGTGCTCTGTGGAGCAATTCTTATGTTCCAGCATCATTATTCATGGCCTGCCTACCATCCATATTACCTTCTTCTGCCCGTTGAATACACTCACAAATAACCTGAGTGAGCCTCAAAACGTAGTCTCTGGATATTACACTGGTGTACATTTACAATTTATGAGCATGTGCCCTTTTTCCATCAAAAACTGGGGGCACTTAGATTCCAAACCTACTGCGCCAGTCAAAGAAACCCAATATAATCATAAGTATAACCACAAGTCTTCTGCGGGCGACAGTTAAAAAATGAATCCCTACCCAACTGGACCCTGACAATATTGACTTTAAATATACACTGTCACACTGCGCTGACTTCCAAAACAAATTATATTTAATCAAACATCACAATTTCGGGCACTGTCCCCATGTACAAAGTCTTTCAAACACACAGCCAACATGTGTTTCGACTCACATGGTCTTCCTCTAGGCTCAGGTCCCCTATCAAATTATGCACAGAGTTCCCTCCAACATTTCAATGACATCCTCCGTACGATGACTTACAGAAACCTTGCCACATTTGTATACGATAAACGGACAGTGTGGATATTTTCCAGTCCTTTAGCCTTTTGGTGTCCGATCTTCCAGCACACTTGAGCCTAGAGGAAGACCATGTGAGTCGAAACACGTGTCAGCTGCGTGCGTGTTTCAAAGACTTCACACATGGGCACAGTGCCTGTAATTGTTATGTTTGATTAAATAATTGATTTGCAAGTCAGTGCAGTGTGACAGCATATATTTAAAATGTAAAGTCCTTTTTCCATAAGCTGAGCTTGTGTGCTTTGTCCCCTGCACTTGTTCCCGTTCTTCAGACAGAGCACGTTGTGCCTTTTTTTCTGAACCTGTGCCCAGGTGGCCCATCCATGAATCAATCTGCTTCCCAGCCTGTGCGCTTTTTTTCTGCTACGCTGGTCAAAAAAGATTACAATGTATTTCTCCATTTGTATTTTCCTACTTTCGTATATCTTTTCTAGCATTAATTACCTGATAGCTGAAATGTGATTTAATCAAATAAAAAAACATGTTGGTATCAAGCAAAGGTAGAGCAATGGTGGGGTCCGGATTCCAGAGCTTGTCTTGGCCCAACCTTGGCACACAACCTATGTGACATCATCCAGTTTGAGTGTGCAGAACCGTACAGGACATCTCCCCTTAGCCAATGCCAGCTGTGCGAGTTGTCTCAGGATGTGAGTGTCAAAACTTGCACAAAGGACCAAAACTGTGTCTGCTTAAGAGGAGAAGCAGCTTCCTTGGAAGATATCAAAGACGAGCCTTCAACCCTTCCCTTGTTACAGCACAAATTGGCCTGCTGCAAATGAAATCAACTGGGAGAGCAAATCTTTTCAGATCTTGGGGGTGGGTCAGGTAAGCTGCAGCAGTGAAATCCTTGGGCTGCCTGCAGTTGCTGAAAATCGGTGACTCGGGGACAGAGTTGCCCAAACTATCTCAGCACAGCAGCTTCTCAGGATCATGTGATATCTGCTTGGGTCCAGGGCCACCTTAAAGACTTTAGAGACCCGAGGCACAGGCACATTTTGGCCCACATCCAAAACCAAAGAGTCTCTGGTAACCCACTCCCCCTGTTGTAATAACAATCATAGCTTGAGATATGCAGCATTTAAAATAAGCTTGCTGAATCCGTTCCAGTCCTCTCATCCCCATCATCCTTGCTGGAATCAGAATCCGTTCCAGTCCTCTTATCCCCATCATCCTTGCTGGAATCAGAATCCGTTTTAGTCCTCTTATCCCCATCAACCTTGCTGGAATAAGAATCCGTTCCAGTCCTCTTATCCCCATCATCCTTGCTGGAATCAGAATCCGTTCCAGTCCTCTTATCCCCATCATTCTTGCTGGAATCAGAATCCGTTCCAGTCCTCTCATCCCCATCATCCTTGCTGGAATCAGAATCCGTTCCAGTCCTCTTATCCCCCTCATCCTTGCTGGAATCAGAATCCGTTTTAGTCCTCTTATCCCCATCAACCTTGCTGGAATCAGAATCCGTTCCAGTCCACTTATCCCCATCATTCTTGCTGGAATCAAAATCCGTTTTAGTCCTCTTATCCCCATCAACCTTGCAGGAATCAGAATCTGTTCCAGTCCACTTATCCCCATCATTCTTGCTGGAATCAGAATCCGTTCCAGTCCTCTTATCCCCATCATCCTTTCTGGAATCAGAATCCGTTCCAGTCCTCTCATCCCCATCATTCTTGCTGGAATCAGAATCTGTTCCAGTCCTCTCATCCCCATCATCCTTGCTGGAATCAGAATCCGTTCCAGTCCTCTTATCCCCAGCATCCTTGCTGGAATCAGAATCCGTTCCAGTCCTCTCATTCCCATCATCCTTGCTGGAATCAAAATATGATATAAACAGCATTTCAAGGGCAGCATTGGCAGTGCATGACTAGTGTATTTGTGTTCTAGTTTAGGTACAGGAGGTACAGGAGGACACAGTTCAACACAATCAGCCATAAGGAATGTATTGGGGCTCTAGAAGAGATGCAGGATACAGTAGCAAGTACACGTTCCCTGGGATAGGCACAGACATCGTTTAGCAGCCTGGCTGAATTTAAATGGGAAAGTATAAAAAAGCAAGCCGTTTATGGGTCAAATAAGCCGATCTGAAAGTAAGCTCTCCAGAGGCCTGTGACATTTGGTCGGCTCCCTCTTATCTAGGAAACCTTCAACACTAATGGTCTACATGACAATAAAGAGCATGCAATGGGCTAGGCAATGCCATTGGGATGTGATATGTTTAACCTTTTGATGAAAGACACCATTATACAGAGATCTGAGATGTTTTAACCAGGATCACAGTAAAGTCCAGTGGCAAAACTGGAATATGATCATCGGTACTTTGGTTCCAAATCCTGGAGATTGGCTCCCTGT
Organism: Ambystoma mexicanum; assembly: GCF_040938575.1. Lineage (NCBI taxonomy): Eukaryota > Metazoa > Chordata > Amphibia > Caudata > Ambystomatidae > Ambystoma > Ambystoma mexicanum. The sequence goes on from NC_090934.1 coordinate 846,820,485, forward strand.
CCACCTTTCCGGGCTCATGCTGTATGCTTTTCATTGGTGGTGGCTGCCCAGTTTTTCCAAACTTTGCATGGAGGAACCAAGCTCTAGTCCACACAATAGTGATGCAATGTTCGTTTTTGGCACTAGCACTTCTGTTGTTTTGTACTGTAATACATATTACTATCATCAACGTTTTTATTAAATTCGGAGAGGGGAAAGGTGGAGTGTGCTCTGCAAGTATTTGGAATTATCTGACATCTGAACACAGATCAACAAAGATGAACCAAGAGGAATCCTGAAGGTGCTGCATGCTCACCCTGTGGTCGCCAAGAACCTAATCGTGTTATTAAGTAATGATGAATCCGAGAGATATCAAATAAAAGCACAACATAAACCAAATTCAAAGATGCAGTGATTTAATACAAGATTAACGTGCACATTGAGAAAGACACTGTAACGTGGTGAGAGTCTTGACCCAGTCAAGTGGGTGGGGGGGGGGAGGTGAGTGAACCTTCACAGTCTGAAGTGGGAGGCTTTCTAAAATTAAACTCAAAACAAGCCCTGCCCCTGGTATGCAAAGGGGGAGTTGTGGGGTCACCGGTCACCGGTCCCTGAAAGGTCCCCCCTTGTGCCATTAATGACAACACTGATGCCACTCATATGCTCTCAATGCCTCATGATACAGTCCTCTTTTTGTCGTTTCAGAACTACAGCACCCACAACGCAACAGCAAGCATCCAGGAAAACCCGGACCAGAAGCATACATCCTAAAGTGACGAAATGCAGCAATTCTAGCATACTGCAACACCATCAAAGCGCATCCAATACATCAGAGAAGCAGTCTACTCACCCTCCAAGCAGTAAAATGAACTTTCAGCCACCAACATGACAGAGAAACACCAAACTGCTTGTAAAACGGTTCTGAAAAAATGGGAGGGACTTAGAAGGGTTTTTAAAGTCTATCAGCTGTGTAGCCCTCCTCCTGGGGAAAATGCAGGCACTGATTGGTGCATCAAGTCACCTTAGCACTGCAACCAATTGTAGGCGGAGGGTGGGGGGGATGAGACAATCCCTGCATACAGAGTGCTGGACTATAAAAGCAGACAGCAGCAGAGGCAGAGTGTGGGTTGTATAGGTGAGGTTGCTGGTGGAGTTGGAGAAAGACCAAGAGACGGGTGGAGGAAGCACAACAGAGCAGTGTGTTCGAGAGGCGGATTTGGAAAAGGAGAGGTATTTGAGAGAGAGTGGTATCAATGGTGTTTAGTGTAGTGTTTTGCAGTGTAGGTAGTGGGGAGGGGGTTTTGGAGTTGGGAGTGAGAACGAAAAACCGAACATAGTGTGGAGATAGTGATTAGTGTGAGAGAGAGTGGGTGTTAACAGAGAGTTAACAGAGAGTGGGGCTAGTAGGGGGGTTGTAGAAGTGGAGTGCAATGAGTAAGCTCTATTAAGGAAATGGGGAAGGCATGAGATTAATGAGAGTGTGAATTGTGAAGGGCAGAGTTTCTGATATAATGAGGTTGCTTGTATAGCAAGAGGGTGTGGAGGGCACCCTGAGTTTCATGAGTAGTTGTGTTGTTAGGAGTAGAGCTGGAAGAGTAATAGTGTAGATAAGGCCAGGAGTTGCGGTTAAAAGAAAGTAAGCAGAGTTCAGTCGGAGGGAGGGCGATAAAATCAGGAGGCACGCATAGCCCACCCTCCAGTGCTAAACATTGGTAATGTAGGCTTAGGTAGAATATCCTTGAGGGAGTCAGCCTACACTTAGGCAAAACCACCTGTATTTTAGATCTGCTTGAGACAGTAGGGGTTACTGAGCATGAACCACCCTGATAAGGATGAGAGAGAGAGAGAGAGAGAGAGAGAGAGAGAGAGAGAGAGAGAGAGAGAGAGAGAGAGAGAGAGAGAGAGAGAGAGAGAGAGAGAGAGAGAGAGAGAGAGAGAGAGAGAGAGAGAGAGAGAGAGAGAGAGAGAGAGAGAGAGAGAGAGAGAGAGAGAGAGAGAGAGAGAGAGAGAGAGAGAGAGAGAGAGAGAGAGAGAGAGAGAGAGAGAGAGAGAGAGAGAGAGAGAGAGATCCCATATGCTTTTTTTCCAGTCAGTGCATCGTTTTGTTCTATTTGTCTTTTTTTTTAATTCCTCAAAGAAAGGTGAAACACTGCATGAGTTGGGCTATGTTGCCCAGGAGGATAGCTCAGGGGCAGCGCATTTGTCTTGGAAGCAAAACAACGCAGGTTCTAATCCCTTGTCTCATGTTTACAACTGGTCTCTGGTATTAAGCGTGCTATAACAGAACAATCACAAATTAATTATTATTATAGTGAATGGACAAACTGTGCGTGCTACTGTGAATACAGAATGCATTACAGGAGTTATCAGGTTGGAGGCTTAGTTGTAAACAGCTGGCAGGCAACAGGCACAGACCTGCAGCAGGACACTGTAAAAGATGTGCACTGACCTCTTTCAAAATGACAGCCACTTGGTACATGCCCCTTTTGTCCTCTCATAAAGACGTCTGTGCCAGTGTCTGAAGGGGAGAAGGAGTAGCCCTGTGAAGTTGCTCCCGAAACAGACTCTGCAAGGCTTCTGCCTCCTGTTGGAGCTCTGGGGGAGGATTTTTGTTATAAGGTTGTGGTGTCTAGCTTCACAGCACGTTTACGGTAAAGATGCAGCAAACATTTTTTCCACAGGTGTAATTGTGCGTTCACGACTTGACAACTATGTGACGTTGCAAAGTTTCCAGGTGTTTCCACTTACGATGACAGCAAAGTGCCTGCACCATCCATTTAGCAAATAACACTTCCCTCCATTTGTCGTTACGGCTAAAAATCATTGCACGCATGAAGTTCTGAAAGATACAGGTGTGCTAAGAGTGCAAATACGAATCATCCACTCGTTATCACTGCTAAAGTAAGTGAAGAGCAAAGCAGGCGCAACCCTATTGCTGAAGTTTGTTACTGCTGTGTGTCAGCATAAAATATAATGTGAGGCTCTCACTGTAAAACAAAGTCTGCAGCTAGAGCCCTCCAGTCACGAGGATAAATCAGGCATCACTCCGAGGGCAGTCACCAGCAACAATCAAGAAATGTCCAGTCTGCTGTTAGGCTGCCCCAAGTACATGGCGTGGTCTTCGCCCGCGTCCTTTTCACCTGGCAGTAGTTAGTTTGTTATGTTATGCTACTTGTCATTTATATAGCGCCTTATGTATCATTGGTATGACCTCAAAGCGCTGGTAGGTTGAACGCCCTCGGGAGCCGCAGTTCAAGTCAGTAGAGAGAGAGAGAGTGTCGTATGGTGCGTGGGCGCACCGGATATGTGTGCAGCTGGTGTGGTTGCTGCATGATAGCTGCTTCTTAGCGGTAGGTGTGGTGCTGAGGAAATCAGTTGGATGTGTTCAGTCTGGAGCGTGGACATCTAGACTGAGTTCTGGCTGTGTAGGCCTGTGGAGACGCCTGAGCTAGCTGATATGTGCTCGGCTAGCTGTGTTTTATTAGGATGATGAGGTGTTCGTGGGGTCATGTTAGTATGAGAACAGCTAGGCCGAATGTGTCATTGTACCGCTGTGTTCTAGTTGAATGATGATGGTGTATTGGAGAGAGTAAGCGTAGTAGTGAACCGTTTCAGAAAATAGCGCTTTATGGACATATTTCTCTGCACAGACTGATTAGGTTGAATGGGTATATGCAAGCAGAATTTGTTTTTGGGTCGCATAAGTTAGGGCAAGGGTGAAAACCATAGTACCTCCAGAGCAACAATGTATGGGCTAATACAGCATAAGCGTAAATAAATACCCATATAACCTCATTTGCAGGTTGTACAAGGCATTGTGAAGTACCACAACTTTGCCCACCTCCAATGTATGGTTGGGTGCTTATAGGTCTGTAAACTGGCGCTCAATGGGAGCCCACCTGGACCAACCTAGCAGTGGTGGCGTTGAACTTTCATCCCTCCAACGTTAGAACACACCTTTAATAATGACCTTTGGAATGTTTGGCTTCCTGGCTCATAATGTTTCAGTTTTACGACAGATGGCAGATGGTCCCGGAGATTGTTCCTGGGAGGCATGAACTTGGTTGCGATCATGGTGGCGATTGGATTGTTAGGGTAGACCCATACCTGCCTACATTTGAAAATCAAAAATCCTGAGATGTATGCCCTGCCCACAGTCACACAAAACTCCGCCCATTTTCACATGGCCCCGCCCACATGTCAAAAAGGTAAACTCTGTTGTGATGTGATGTCAGAAATGTGCAGTTCAGATTGAAATATGCCTATTTCATTAAATTTCCTTTTCACAACCACCCAAATTGCGTAGGACAAAAGGCATTCACCTTCCATAAAATCAACACGTTAAAATTTGCACATGTAAACTCCAAGAACCAATACAAAGGTTTTCCCTGAATTTTGCAGCACCGAAATTGAACATTTCACCTTAGTTGTTTTTCATCAGGTTATTTAGTGCGGTGGTGAGTTGTCCAGCCTGCAAACCTGATGGCTGTGGTTCAACGGGCCTGAGTCCACCCTAAGCTGGGCAAAAAGAACGAAAGCAAAAGAAACGCGCGTTCGCATTGAAAGTCGGCAAAAAAGAATGAAAGGTGAAGCAAAAGAAACGCGCGTTATTTTGCTTCACCTGCATTCTTTTTGCCAATGTGCTGGAAGCGTTACATTCATTGCTGCAGAGACAAAGCCACACTCGGGCCGCGGTGGCAAAGTCCTGCAAGGATTTTAAAAAAAAGCAACCAGTGAAAGCTGTCGCCCACCCCAACAATGGGCTCATAGGAGGCACATTTGCACCGTTTCCGGGTCCGCGCAAACCTCCACCTGATAACCTAACGGCAGCAGTCTTTGGCAGCCAATCGGGTGGAGGATCTGACGGGACGCGGAAAGAACACAAAAGTTCCTGAGATTCCAGGGTCTTCCCCGGAGACCCGGAGAAATGGTTAAAATTCCTGAGTCTCTGAGAAAAATCGGAGGTTAGGCAGGTATGGGTAGACCTTCTGTTCTGTTTCTGTCTTCTCCACTGGGTATTCAGACAGTTTTGTTTTGGGTGAAATTTGACAGGAGAAGTACACATTGCAACCGCTCATCTCAGGACTTGCACCAATAAACGTTGTACCCTATGAAAAATGGGTTACACATTTGTGCAAGCAAAGAGGCCGCTATGTGCCTTTTAAAGAGTATCCTGTATTCAAATAAAATGCACACAAAACAAAGACCCTGTGACTGATTGTAACAGGCGCATGTGGATGCGCATTGCATGACAGGGCTATTCCTGATCCTGCAATGCAGTGGAAGCTGTTGCTGTCCTACTTGCATTTCTGTCCCGCTAATGGGATAGAAATGCTTCTTTTTACTGTTTATATGTCAGCACTCCTGAGGGGTGCTGGGAGCCTGTTATACATTAGTATCAGGAGCACGTTCTCAACAGTAATGCATCCAAGGGCGCTGGACAGCATAACTTTTATGCTTCTGTCCAGATCCACTGAAATGCACAGTTCACCTCTAAGGTGACCTGCGCATTTTGCAAACACGTACAACTAAAAAAAGGTGCATCCTCTGCGCTTTATTAGTTCATAACTTTATTCAGAAGGCAGGCCTCCATCAAAGTACAGTTTACAATACAAAACATAAAAACACAATGTTGCATTAATATGTACATTAATCTCAATAGATAAGAACATTTTGTTTAAAATAGACATGCGATATATTAATTTGTACCTATTTTTGTGAATCTTCCCTTATGTCTTCTTCTGGGTCAGATTCAGACGGGCATGTATGTTTCTATTCATGGATGTCTTTCCAGTATCTTGTAAAAAAACAAAAAGTTTCTTGTCGTTGATTCAGGGTTGTTCTCAGTTGTCATCATGGGGCCTTAGGTCCCCAAAAGCAAAGTAGAATCAAATGGAGTATTGGACTTTCTTTGTGTTTTTCTTGATCAAGTACTTGATCTATGTCACGGTGTGATGAATTGGGCTTTGCGCCGTAGGAGTACAAGGATGAGTAAGGGCAAAATAGCGCACTCAACCCTCACACTTCCACAAATCAAAACACAATACAATCATGCAGGTAAAGCAGGAACAGTTAAGAGATATACCTCCCTTGCCTTTTCTGGTAATATTTGCAGAGGGAAGGCTATGCTCTGAAGAGGGGTGTGAAGGTGAACCAGCAGTGACCCAAACAACACAGTAACAAAGTCCAAAATAAAGGAAATGTCTGATCAAGGTGCTATACAAATATATACACTTTAATCAAACACACCATCTGCAATAGAGCAGATAGAAATACTGTACAAAAGTCCACCCAGAAGGACGAACAGAGAAGATGCAACAGACTAAGGAAAGTAGCAATCTGAGCGTAGTTCCAGGGGTGGTGGGTAAGTTACTAGCCACAAAAAGGATATGTGATTGAAAACAGGGGTGTTCATGACCTGACCAGTCTCTTTGGACCAAGGAGACAGTTCAGGGTCAACAGTACCTGGATTCAGTTCTTAGTGGGTTGACGAGGTCGGACCCGGTGTCGAACGATGATGCGAGCGGATCAAGCTCAGTTTGGGCACATTGGATTGTGTGGGCTCAAGCAGTAAGCAGGCATCGAGTAAGGGCCAATGTGGTTGCTGTGCATGGTCGAAGTGCGGCTCTCAAGGATGCAGGTTGGAGTGGTCCCAGGATCGCTGCAGTTGGGTGAGGCAGCTGTAGGACATTCCGGTGCAGATTAGTAGGTCCTGGTCCACAACAAAGGTCACTCCCGAGTGCCCTGAGAGTGGCTTCTGCCTTGGATGGTCCCTTCTTCACTTCATGCTGAGGGCTTTGGAAACTGCATCTTTCCCAAATGAAGTCCAGTGAGTTCTTCAGAGTGAATCCGCGGCCCGAGGAGGATCTGAGAGAATTTGATGAAGGGGTGGTAGACCCCTTACTTTAAAGACACAAGTTCCCAGGTGATTGGACTAAAGGTATCTGGCCTTAGTAGTGCAATCCCTGCTTTTAGATTGAGTGGACTTTGCACTTCTGATGTGACACCCAAAGTGCTCTCCTCTAGAGGAAGTGGGACAGACAGGGAAAGTAGAGGGATACAGAAAGAATGAAATGGTTGAAATCTCCTTACATTGACCAGAGCCCTGCTGCCTTTCCTAATCCCACCCTTTCCCTTCTTTCTAGGATCAAAAGCCTTTAGAAATTCAGCACACTGTTGTGAGGCTATGCCTTTTGAATGGGTGTGCTCCTTTGATGCCCGGACCCAGGACAGCTGCCTGCTGTGCAGCAGTCTCTGGAAGAGATCAAAGAGGAGGTCTATATTCATGTACTGCAATTTGGCAGTGTACACCCACTGACCAAAATACACATCACCTTTCACAGCAGAGCTGACTCGCAGGAGATGACACATGTGCTAAATCAATTGGGATGTGGCAGCCATGATCATAAGTAGTGCCATAACCTCAGGCATATCTTTTATTTAGAGTTTACGCTGACACCAGCATTGGTAATGTATGATCATCATAGTTGTGGGTACAGGGAGCATCTCTAAAATTCTGCCCCTGAACCACATTTGTCCCTCATACTGCTTTGGATTTAATTTTGGAACTGTGGATTGTTCTGGATTTAGGACTCAACTTTTGTCTTTTGGATTGCTTTGCAGTTTGCATTTTGGATTTTGCTTTGAGACTGTGGACTGTTCTTGACACTGGACCTGGCCTTGTCTGAGTTGTGCTTCTAATGTGGAACTTGCTGATTTCCTTATCCTTCTGCTCAGATAGGGTAGGATTTGACCTCTGTATTTTGTGGACTAACTAAGCTCTGAACCTGGTGTGTTCTCTTGTCCTCCTGGAAATCCCCTCTGCCTCCTTACTTCAGTTCTGGATTATCTTGCCATTTGACCCGCAAGTGGCTTGCTGCTAGCTGCTGGAGAGTTTTTGCCAGTGGATAGCCCTCATCCTCCAGCCCTTCCCTCTTGTCATACGCCTAGCTGCTGACTGTGAGTCTGCAACTTGTATCAATTAACCTTATTTATTTCTTGATTATAGTGAATACACTTTCTTTTTATAGCTACACTGCAACCAAATGTAACCAGGATCTGATGGTCTTAGCAATCATGACTGCACAAGAAGTTAGTGATCAGATATAGTAGAAATCAGATGAGAGAGAAAGACAGCTTTTGGCTAACACTAGTATCATCACCAATAGAGAGAAATAAGCTGAATTTACTATAAATAAAAAACAAATAAATTAGCAAAAGATATCAAAGACTTGATCTGAATGTGTTAGTTGGCTGAAGATGATCTACTTAAACTACTGATAAATGTGGAGGTTACTACCAACCATGAGGATGCCAGTATGGACATAGGTCAGTCATTCTTTCCAACTCATCATATGTGAGGACACATACAATGTTATTCATTAAGAGGTATGAGTGGTGGAACAAGATGGGAAATTATTACATCATCAGAGCGATAAATAGTTGTAATAATAGATACAAATATGCTTAAAGTTTATACACAGATTGTGAGGGAACTTAATTCCCCAAATAAGAGATTGAGACTGCTTATTGAGTTGAGCAACCATAGCCCGGATATAGTTATGGTACAGGAAACACACTTAGCAAAGGAAAGATACCCTACAACTCTTTTGAAAGGGCTATCCATTTCAATTTTTTGCTTGTGGGACATCAAAAAGGGCATGAGTAGCAATCCTCCGGAGAAAAGTCTGTACATTTACAGTTGAAAAAGAAATGAAACATGAACAAGGTAGATTTATATTTGTTATGGGGACAATGTGGGATGACTTTTACATTGGTGTCAATATATGACCCAAATCACAGACAAGAAGAGTTTTTCAGGGCTTGTTTGGAAGTCATCCAAAATCATGCTAAGGGGATGTAATATTAGCAGGAGAAGTAAATATGGTAACACATTCAAAAATAGACAGGTCGAATCCCAAAACCTATGTACTGATTGATGAAATGCCTGTAAAATTAAAAAACAAACTAAAGATGATGGAATTGATAGATGGATTGTGGCATGGTCATCCTGATCAATAGGGCTATTCTAATTACTCTGTAGGGCATCGCTCCTACCCCCGCATTAAGATGATCTATTTGTCCATCGGCCCCTTCAAATTAGTCATTGGCTACGATGGGGGCATTACTTGGGCGGACCATATATATGGATGGTATGATATGATAGTTTATTTATATAGCGCCTATACACAATGTGTTTCAAAGGGCTTCAAGGCAAGGGAGGGAACAAGGGAAAATACAACGACATTCTTACAGGCCATGAACAGTAAGGATGTGAAATTAACTATCGTACTCGGCCTGACGACCTTTCAGATAGTGCAAGAGCTAAGACATAGATAAGGGAGGGGTTAGTGGGAAGGAAATGGAAACAGACAAGCGACTACGGTACTAGGCCTGACGACATTTCTGGTAGAGCCGGAGGAAAACAGAAGGTGAGGGAGATGGGTGCAGAAAGGGAGGGGAGGAACAAAACAAGCGACTATAGTACTAGGCCTGACAACATTTCAGATAGTGCTGGAGGGGTGGTGGGGAGGAAAAACCCAGTAATGGGAGGGTGAAGGAAACAGACGAGGTTGCTATCATATTAGGTCCAGGGACACTTCTGATAGAGTAAGTGCAAAGAAGAAAGTAAGGGGAGGAGATAGGAAAAGGGAGAAGGGAAAGGAGGAGAGAAAAGAGAGTAAGCAAGAGTGGAGAGCGAATACAATTGCAGAAGTCAGTAGTAACACATAATGTTGCAAGCCAGGATACAAGATGAAGATGGGAACAGCATGATTCAAGGCCACCGTGAGTACAAGATGCAAAGGAAGTCCAGCATGAGAGTTGAGAAAGAGTGACGCACCGTGAATGAATGAAGTCCATAAAAGTCAAATCCAGCATTGGCCACAAGACAGTGATGGTGAAGGAAGGCACCAGGTGGACGGGGCTTGCTAAGAGGTGAAAAAGAGCAGCAGGCAGGAAGGTACCAGGTGGGCAGGGCTTAGGCCAGGTGACCTAGATCCACTTGCACCTGCTCCCCATCTGCAAAGGAAAAGAAGCTGGAGGGCTCCTTAAGTAGGGTAACAGAGCGGCAAGCAGGAAGGCACCAGGTGGGCGGGGCTTCCTAAGTGGTAGAAAAGAGCGGCAAGCAGGAAGGCACCAGGTGGGCGGAGCTTGCTAAGTGCTGAAAAAGAGCGGCAGGCAAGAAGGCACCAGGTGGGCGGGGCTTAGGCCAGGTGACCTAGATCCACTTTCACCTGCTCCCCATCTGATGTTGTGCGGGGAGTGAGAGGGCAGAGTTAGACATGGAGGTTAGGAAACTATTGGCTAGGAGAGCCGACAACCAGAGCAGAGATTAAGGGCACTATAACAGTTGTTTAGCTAGTTAGTTTGGTGAATTATTTGAATACTTTGAAGATGATCCTCAGAGGGAAGTTTATTAAGAAAGCTCACAAGCTTAAAGATTGCCGGTCGGTCCATGGCAGAGGCTGATCTTAGAGAGCAGATCTGCGAATGGAAACCCAAACACAAAGAGAATTCCTTACTAGACGCAGCCAAGAAGTTAAAAGCTGCTAGAAACCAACTGAATACAGTTGTAACTATAAAAAAAAAAATAGAATGTACCGTATTGCAATCTAAACAACGTTTTTACGATCTAGGGACTAGATTTTCCAAATTATTATTGATGCAGCTGCAGAAAGAAGAAGAACTTGTGTACAGATAGTAAGAGCAGGCGATGGATCCTTGATAGGAACACAAAAAGAAAAGGAAGCAGCTTTTGTTAAATATTACTCAACTTTATACATGGCTGACAATCTAGAGACATTTGCGCAGAAGTGTTATCTAGATGAGGTTACTTTACCTCTATATCTGAGGGCCAAAATCTACACTTCAAATAGCCAATCACAGATGAGGAAATTACAGTGGCAATTAAATCCCTTAAGGAAAATAAAAGGCCAGTTCCAGACAGCTTGACTTGTTCTTTTTACAAACAATTCCTCCCCACTTTGCTTCCACACATATGCATCACATATCAGCGTCGGACTGGGGCATGGAATTGTCTCGTGCACCAAAGAAAAGTGGCCCACAGTTGCAAACGGCAATTCATTCCTTTTGTTACAGACTGTTTGAGTGGTCCGCAAGGGGGAGGTTTTTGATAAGATAAGCAAATTGTGCATTTTAAAGAATATTTATTCAGTAACACTGGTCAAAAATACTAGCCGCATGGTGAGGTATCTTATAAAACTGGTCCACAAGAGCCCAAAAAGTGTCCCACTTCGACATAGAAAACTAGCCCACACATCAGCATTTTGTGTTTTTGGTTGGGGTATTTCCCTATTGCCCTATAGGCCAGTCCGAGCCTGTCACATATTTGAGAAGCATGTATAATGAGCACATATAAGTACATATAACTGACCGTTTTGTCAGACTGTTCACCTTCAATCTTAGTAAAGATAGGGAAAGTACACCAACTGCCAAGATTCTGAATATGCGCCGTAAGCCTAAAGACCTGCTGGAACTACCGGGCCCAGCCCTGTTAGAGGCCTTGGAGCCTATAAACTCAGCATTGAAAGGTGAAGAGTTGTTCCTGCAGGTAGAGGCAACTATGAAGGTGATGTTCTCTAAATATGCCCCGCTCACATCGCCGAAGACTAGGGCAATATCGAAGCCTTGGTTTTCTTCTACCGTAATCTTATTAAGAACAAGATGTAGGGTAATGAAAAGGAAATGGACGAAAGCTAGAACCCCTGCTACAGCTCTGAATGCCAAAATAGCTTTGAAAGAAGACAAGCTAGCTATTTTTAAGGCAAAGACAGAGTTTTTGCACAGGAAAATTGACTCCTCCATTAATGGGCCTAGAGAACTATTTACAGTTATTGCCAATTTTTTTTACATCCGTGCAGTAAATCTCCTCCTATAGAATCTTCTTTATACCAGGCCAATATATCGAATCAGTTCTTCTTGAATAATGGTATTCAAGAGAAGATTATTCAGACTGGGCTGATGGGCATGAATCACACCAGTATGGCAGCCGCATCTGCTGCACTACGTGCTGCCGATAACCATCGGTGCGATGAGCTTAACTTTAAATTAGTCTCGGGGGAATTTATCCAGAGCCTGATGAAAAAACATAAACCTACCAATGGTATAGTATTTGTATGGTCATCCTGTACTGCGCAAAGCCTAGCGGCTGAAATCACTCCATTTATGACAACATTTGGCTCCTTTCTTTGAGGATGTCGGCAACAGTTGAAGTTGGGGGCTCGCCTATCATACTCCCTGCCACAGAGTTGAGGCGTACCTCAGGGTTCGTCACTTTCCCCACTGCTATTAAACCTGTCTAAGCACCCACTTATGGACATTTTAAGGGAGCATGAGGTTGAATACCAATAGAATACTGATGACTCCCAGATTATTGTAAAGCTAGGCAATTTAAGGACTCCTTCCACAAAAGCAGACAATGTCAAAAATGGGATGTCCTTGAACTGGCTCCAACTTAATCTGAATAAAATAGAGGTGGCTTTATTTGTACCCAAACATTTGTTACATGACAAGGAAAGTGTTCACCCACACCCTGCTTTTTGGATTCCAGTTTGAGTTGTATCTAAAAAATCGAAATATGGCAAGATGATCTCGGATGTGATAACCAGGTAGGAGCCAAAATCAAATCGGTCTTTTATTCCCTACGTTTGTTGCAGCTTTCCCTCTCATATGTTCCAGTTGAGGGCTATGCTGCCATTGTGGGAGCACCAGTCAATTGCCAACTGGACTATGATAACAGTATGTTAGCCGGTATCCCATGTAAACAGCTGAACAGGTTACAGAGGGCACAAAACGTGGCAGTAAGGTTGATTTACAAAGTCCCAAAACCTTCTCCAATCTCTGCGTTGCGTTGCTCCTTGCACTGACTGTTGGTAGGGCGACTGAATCGACTTCAAGCTCCTGTGTCTGATCCACAAATGTTCGAATAACTTTGCTCCAGCACATCTGACGGAACAATTACAGTGATACCAACCAGATTGGCCATTGCGTTCTGCAAATGACTGTTAATGGTCCCACCATTCAGATGCGTCTCGCGAGGGTGCAGGCGGTTTGCGGTTTATGGACTTAAACTTTGGAACAGCCTGCCCAGTGATCTTAGGAGGAAAGAAACTCTCATCCAATTCCAGGAATCTCAGAAAACCTTTCTCTTTAAATAATTAATTCAAGAGGGGTGATAGCAGGAACTATGCATTCACTTGTGACCTATGGGAGCCCATCCACCACTTTCCATCTGTGCATAGATGCAGTTTATTCTGCTCAGTTAGTGCGTAATAAATATCTCAATCAATCAATACTGGCAGTGGACTGGCCTATGGGGAGCTCTGGAGATTTTCAGATGGGTATCTTCAACATGGGCTTTGTTTGTTGTGGTTAGCCGCGTTTTCTCCTCTTCTTAACCCCGCTCCCATTCACCCTGCCCTTTCCTTTCATCTCTCCTCCTCACCAAAACCATTTGAAGTAAAGAATTTGTTATAAAGCTTCCTGTATATGTTATTCCTCACTCTTTACAAATGTTATGTCCGTTTCTTGTTCTGTTAACTACTTTTAATCCCTATAAAGGAACACATTCCTATAACATTCACTATTTGGACCTACTTTTTCAAATGTGCTTGTGGGAGAAACCACCAAATAGTACTTAGAGGAGATGGGCTTGCTCCCACAGTGCAATATTGAGCCACTTCCAAAAACCTTTCCAGGGCCACTTTTGGGGCCCGTTCCATGCCTGATCATAATCAAACTAGGCAAAGGGCCTACTATGTTTGTCATATTGCCCGATAGCATTAATACATTGATGCATATATCTATACAACGGTACTGGCTAACAGTATTGGGACAGTCTTGTCGAAATTATTGTCACCGGACCAAGCAGGATTTGTCCCAGGGAGGAATGGAGCAGATAACACGAGGAGAATGGTCCATATAATTGTAAAAGTGCTAAGCTCCAGGAAGATGATGGTGCTTCTCTCACTGGGTGCAGAGAAAGCATTTGGCCAGATTAACTGGGAGTTTGTGGTGAAAGTCCTCGGTAGGTATGGAACTGGGGAAAGGATGAACAGAATGATAAATGTGAATTATGTGACGTCATCGGTGAGAGTCGCTGTAAATGGCGAGTTTTCTAGATCTTTTGCTCTCTTTATCGACACTAAGCAACGATGTCTGTTATCCCCATTATTGTTTGTGTTGATAATGGAGCATTTTGCCCTTCAAATCATAAAAAGAACTGGGGACCATATGGGCCCAAAGAACATATGATTTCGTCTAACTCTGATGAATCCTGAAATATCCATTCCAACAGCGGTGAAAGCTATTCATTCTTTTGCCAAATATAATAAATCTGAGCTATTAAACCTGACATTGTATGAGTTTGAAGGGCACAGTGGGGAGAGGTGGGAATGGCCAATTAAATGGGTGAGAAAATCCCTGAAATATCTAGGAATCCATTTGACTAATCAGATCTCAGGATTGTATAAGGCCAACTATCCATGAACACATTCGTCAAGATTTGAACTGATGGAAAAAGGTGGCAACTTAATGGGTAGGGAGGATTGCAATACTGAAAATAAATGTTTTACCACATGTATTAAACCTTTTCTAGACTCTCCCGATTTCTATATCCAGCAGTGATTTGGTAAAATGGCAGAAGTTCCTCAGTTTCTTCTGGCTGAGTAGAAAACCAAGAATCAGGGCCCAATTTTCAACAGGGAGTTAAGTACCGAAAACTTTGTTGAAAGTGTTTCTGACATTTTCGGTACTTAACACCTATTCTGAAGTAGATGTTTTTTTCTGAAGTCGGAATAAAAACGCCACTTTCAGAATGTGTGCCCCTGTTATTAGGCTTGGCTGGAAACCAACCTAGCAATCAGCACTTTCAGAATCTGTGGATTAGCATGCCAATTCTCGTGGCACTCCTCCGCTTTAGCGAAAACTAAAAACTGGGACCAAGCCCTTAAAAACATGTTGCATAATAAAAGAGCACAAGTTAAAAGACCACTTAGAGCAACATGGCCTGAGGGGATGGCCCCTTCCTCGCTTTGAAGCTAAGCAGGGTTGGTCCTGATTACTGAACGGATGAGACAGTCAACAGTCCTGGATGCAGTGTGTTTTCTTAGTTTTAAATATTGCATAACACACTAAGAAAGCACATGGCATCCCATTATTATTTTTTTAAAGCTTGTTACTGTCATTCCTTGAAAGTATTGCACTCAAAAGGCCAAGCTGTCATGAGGCCCATATGGAAAGAACTTCTATATCTGGCTAAGGAGCTGCGAATACATGGAGAATTGCAAATCCAGCGTGCACGTGTGAGGCAACCTAGAATAACCTTTTGTTATTTTTGCCTTTTGCTGAATTGCATTCTGGTATTTGTAGTCTCCCAGTCAAGATGGGGGGAAATGCCACAATTGTACACTTTTTGCCTAACACAGTTTTTATAAGGATTTATATATTTGGACTGGCGTGGCCAAGCACTGATGTAGACCTAAGCATTGTCTGTGCTCCCGCTACGGCAAACTTAAATATACATATTTGTTTGACTTTTCTGAAGTAAATATACCTTTTTGCTGCCCGCCGCGATCATTATATTGCCATTTTCTGCAGTGCTCGTAGAAGTTCTTATCCCTCATTAGTACCCCGGCGAGAGACAATCAGAATGAAACAAGCATTCTGATTGGCTCTCGCCAGGTCCATAACCGGCCGGGAATCCCTCCGTCGGGATTCCACAGCCTTTTTCCCCGGCTGGGGGCATGGCAACCCCTCAGCCTATGGGGAGGCTCGATGCGGGGCCTCACCGCGCGTGAGAAGCTGCCTTTGCCCCCCCCCCCGCCGTGGACTCGGGTAAGTATTTTTTTTTCCCTTCCCTCTCCTCCCTCCCACCCGCCCCCCCCCAACTTACCCTCTTGTTTCTGCATCCCCGGCGGGGGACGAGGGAAGTCTCCAGCCGTGTGGAGACTCGGAGCAGGGCCATCCCCGCTCCGTGCCTCCTCACGGTTGGGGGCTTTCCTCGTCCCCCGCTGGGGACGCAGGTACGTTTTTTTTTCCCCTCCCACTCCTACCCTCCCAACCCCACTTACCTTTTTCTTGATCCTTTTTTGCGTCCCCGGCGGGGGACGAGGGAAGTCTCCAGCCGTGTGGAGACTCGGAGCGGGGCCTATAACTATGGCCCCGGGGCATTACCTGAGTCAGTAAGGCCCCCGCCGCTCGGGTCATATTGCTTAATTCAGACCCAGAAAATTCGGCGAGGGATTCAACAAAGGAACCGAGGTGCGGCCTCCTGACAGCTAGGTCGAGTGATTTCTGAGCTGACGCGTTCTGTCAGCTGACATGGTACACGTGTAGTGGGCGGCCCGCTAGAATTAGGAAGCATGTTTTACAGACAACAAAGGCTGAACTCGCCACACAAATATAACATAAATTCTTTAAGTTATTTTAAGCACACAGCAAAGTCATTTATAGATTAAATGTGCCAACTTTCTTAAATTTTTTTATTTATTTTATTAATTGTTTAACACTTCATCAACTAATGGGCACCAATTAATCAGATATATGGATTAAACATATGAAAAATACATTCATATGCAACAGATAATATATCACGATTTAATTCACACTGCACAATACATTGAATGTGAATTTACAGAGAAAAATATAGTTTTGAGGTACATGACTAAAATCTCAAGGATAAATGCATCTTTTTTGTGTAGAATGCTGGTTAAAAATCTGCTGATAAATAGTTGAAGAAAGTATCTATGTGACATATGACTGCATAGCTGTGTTATTGCTAATTAACACACTGGCATAAATAAAACATACATATAGGGCATTGCTGCATAGAATGGAACGTTGAACAAGCTGCTGAGCTGGGGTGAGGGATATTTGTACACCTCTACTAAAGTTACTTCAAACGCAGCACATTGAGAAGACAGCTGTCTCTAATTTTACAGGATATTAGCAACACGTCATCATCAACTTAGTATCTCATACTTGACACTAATATGGTTTAAGAAAAAGGCCAAAATAAAGACATGCCCTCAAAATCGACAAATCGTGCTCCTAAGAGACAGTAAAGTGACTCTCCCACACCTAAGGAGGATAATCAAGACCCAGTTATGCTGGCTATCTTGTCGGAGATCAGAGCGCTCAAACCCTCATGGAAGCCACAACTACGGGACTACAAGTACTTGATGACAAATGGTCCACCTTTGAAAGAAGAATTAAAGTAGAAAGAAGGGGTAGCAATGCAGAAGCAAACAGAACATTTTGAGAATAGGAATAGGAGAAGTACCCTACGGATTGCAGGCCTTCCGGAGAAAATAGAGAAAGATGATCCTATTCAATTTCTTTAGCACATGCTTCCTATACTTCTGGACTGGACTTCCCAGTGCACCTGCAACTTAATGTCCGAAGAGCCCACCGTATTGGACCAACAGTTCTTTTCGGAATGCCCCTAGAACTCTGATCTTTGCATTACTTGACTATACTCATGTGATACATATCCTGGAAAAAGCTAAACAAAAAAAGCAACTTTTGTGGGAAGGTGTCAAAGTCTTTATTTCTTTAAGATGTCTCCAATGTCACAGCTGCAAGAAGAAAATAATTATTGACGTTCAGACCACACTAATGCAGCTAAATGCTAGATATGGAATTATCCGTCCAGCCTCACTGAAAGTAACTCTTAACGGCAAAATGTTCACTTTTCAAAATTCAATGGACTTGTGTAATTTTATCCCAAGTCAGAGAAAAGAGGAAATGGATATGTCTAAACCACATACATGAATTTGAATATATCATTAAACCTTCTGTTATTAGACGGTGTCTTCGCCGGAGTGGGGCACTGGATGGGCACCTCTGGATCTGGCTCTCCACCACTTCCACTCATCGTCACAACTCCAACATGGTTTAGAGTGGCTGTTTCCCACTACCCACTAGTTTTTCATTTTACATAATGATTTTTTGGAAGTTATAAAATTCCATGTTGTACTTGTTAGTCTTTCCCTCTCCCTTATGTGTTCTCCTTCTATGCTCATTGACGTAACAATTGTCAGTATTGACCACAAGTATGCATATTTTACCCTATTTGTTATTCATGTCTCTTAATATATCATCATAGAACGTTAAAGGATTACATAACCCTATCAAAAGACAGAACATTCTCTCACACCTTAATAGGGTTAAGCCGGCAATTACTTGTCTGCAAGAATCCCACCTCTCACAGGAGGAAGAATCTAAACTGAAACGCTTATGGGTTGGTCAAGTCTTCCCGAGCGCGGCATGTGGCAGGAAAAATTGGGTTATTACTCTTGTTAATAAACATCTTCAATGTAAGGTCATCTCCACTGACTCAGATGATGTGGGAAGATGGGTGTTGGTCAAACTTCTCATTGATTCCATTGAATACTCCATTTTGAATGTTTATGGTCCTACCAATGCTGATCATGTTTTCTGGATCAACTAAGAAACTTTCAATTCCAGTCCCAATAATCTCATTGTGTGCGGTGACTGCAATGAAGTCTTAGATCCCCTTCTTCACAAAAAATCCAATGCACGTTTCAAGATAACTAAGTCCCATCAGCAGTTTGCCAATTTTGTTTCCGAATTAAGCTTGATTGATACTTGGCGCAGGGACCATCCCTCTGATTTAGACTATTCATTCTACTCTCCAACTAATAATTCCTTTTCAAGATTCGATTAGATATTTATATGCAAATCCCTGACCAATCGCTTTTTGGATGCCAAAATAGAACCCATTACCCTGTCTGATCACACCCCTGTTCACATTCAACTTTCTAATCTTCATAATAATAACCAACGTAACAGATGGAGATTTAATCCTACATTCATTCAGCAGCAACATTCTCATTTCTTCTCTGAGAACCTTAACACTGATACATCAGTAGACAATAACTGGGATTGTTATAAAGCAGTATTAAGGGGACATATTATATCATATTCTGCTAACAAAAGGAGAAAACTTAAACAGGAAATGGATGATATTATGAAATCAATTACATCTTTAGAACATGAATACTTAGGGTCCAACTCCATCTCCACTCTACAAAAAATTACTAAATTGAGAATACAAAATAATAATTTGGCTACGCAATACTCATGTACTAACCTCCTAAAATACAAATCAAAAATGTATCCGTTCTCAAATAAAACTAGTAAGTCACTTGGGTCTTGCCTTAAATTGAAAAAAAATAATGCTAAAATCACTGTCATTAAAGACCATAATGGCAATAGAACCTTTAATGATAAAGAAATTTAAAAAGTATTCTCACATTTTTATCTAAAATTATACTCTTCAGATTTTACACCCAATAATACTAATGCATCAGATTTCTTAAAACGTATACATCGCAACCCATATGTTGGTACTAATCTGTAGACACTGAATCCCCCCATGTCGGCAAATGAAATACATAAAGCCATTAGAGATCTCAATAAAGGAAAAACTCCCGGTCCTGATGGTCTTTCAATTGATTTTTCTGTTCACTTTAAAGATATGCTAGTTCCTAAGCTTAATGGTTTATACTCCTCCTTTATTGCTAAGGGTAAAGACAAAGTATATTTTACTGAAGCCATGCCTATTATTTTCCCTAAACCCAATAAAGATGCCGAATTAGTCCAAAAATATAGACCAATACTCTTGATCAATACTGATTGCAAAATTTTGGCCAAAATTGTCGCTAATAGATTAATTCCCTTTCTTCCAGATCTTATCAAGAATGATCAGGTAGGCTATGTTAGAGGACGACTGTCTTCAGCTAATATTAGACTCTTTACTAATATTCTTCATATCATTCAGAAATCCACTAATCAATATGCCGCCATA
Source organism: Ambystoma mexicanum (assembly GCF_040938575.1). Taxonomy (NCBI): domain Eukaryota; kingdom Metazoa; phylum Chordata; class Amphibia; order Caudata; family Ambystomatidae; genus Ambystoma; species Ambystoma mexicanum. The sequence goes on from NC_090934.1 coordinate 846,840,316, forward strand.
GCACTCGATGCCGAAAAGGCTTTCGATAGGGTGGAATGGAATTATATGTTTGAAGCTTTAAAGTGGCAGAGTATTCCTGTACTATACTCTAATCCCAAAACATCTGTTTTTATTAATGGTTACATGTCCTCCTCTTTCTCTCTTCATAGGGGTACCCGGCAAGGATGTTCCCTCACTCCCCAACTTTTTATTTTGGCATTAGTAACCATTCTTGAGGCAATTAGGCAAGATGAAAATATAACTGGAATTCACTTTGGAAGTATTCAAATTAAGACTGCTGCATATGCTGATGATGTTGTATTCCTTTTACATATAACTGATATGTGTCTACGCAGATTACTCCATACTGTTACACAATTTTCTTTGGTATCAGGATATAAACTTAATAAATATAAGTTAGAGATACTACCACGTAACATACACTGTACCAAACAACATATTTTAGGCTCCAGAAGGAAGTGGTGCCCAGCGAGAATTAAATATCTGGGTATCCATGTAACATTTTCCATTGGAAGTATGACTAAACAAAATATGGCATTTATCCTAGGTAAAGTTAAAGAGCTTACTAACTCGTGGTCCCCCCTGTTTTTATCTTGGCAGTGTAGACTTGAATCAATCAAAATACAGATGTCCCCAATTATACTTTATTTTCTATATATGCTTCTTATCCACCTTCCTGCTTCATTTTTAAAATCATTAGACTGCTGTATCATCAAATTCCTCTGGGGGAAAAAGAAATGCAGAATCTCGCTAAATAAGCTTAGAATGGAAGGAGGTGTGGGGTTTCCTGGCTTTAGGAAATACTACATGGCTTTTGTTTTGAGGAAGACTCAGCTGTGGTTCTTTCTTGATAATCCATGTTTACCTAATTGGCTTCTTAATGAGAGAGCGATGGTTTCACCCCATTCTCTTGCAGATTGCCCATACATCATAGACAAAAAGAGATACTTTAATAGTTCAGTATTAATGTTTCTATTATGTATATAAAGTGATATTTATTTCCATTAATTACTAAAAAAATCTCAGTTTACCTCACAATATATATGGTTAAACCCCCTGATTAAGATTAATAAGAGAATTCTATGTTGGAAGCCATGGCTCTCTCGTGGCATTAAAAATGTCGGGCAGCTGTTTGTTCAAGGAACACCTCATACCTTTGATGAACTAATGGCTAAATACAATGTTCCAAGGTCCCTTGTACAGCAATACTTTGGTTTGATTAATGCTATAATGGATAACTTAGCTTTATTGACATGTAATGTGGAGGAGCACCATGCTGAAAAATGTAGACATCTGTAAAATCCAATGTTCACGGCCTCCAAGTTCTACAAAATGTGTTTATCTAATCCAACAATCGCTCATCCATGTGAATGCCTAATGGCTTGGAAACTAGAATGCCCACGTAATGACTCTTTATGGCCTTTTGTATGGAAAAATATATCAAAAACCATTGTTTCTCTGCAAGCTTACTTACTACCCCACTTAATCTTTTCAAAAGCTAATTATCTCAAAATGACAATTGCTGGAGTTGTCTATGTGTTAAAGGTTCCTTTAAACATATGTTTTTCGAATGTGTTTTTGTTAAAACATTTTGGGATATGGTGTGGAAGATTATTATAAGTATTTTTCATATACGACAAGATTTATATTTGTCTTTCCTTCTCGGTGGAAGCACCATAGTTCAACCTAAGATGCATAAAAATAATAGTTACCTGTTTGATCTCTTAATTGTAATCGCTATCCAAACAATTACATCCAATTGGAAAGACTTCAAACGTTTACATTGCAAGATTTGGTGGAACACAGTGTGTAATATACATAGAATGGAAAAATGCAATGCTACGACTCAACTGTTACTATCCAAGCATGAGTCGAAGTGGCAGTCATTTGTAGAATACTAACAAAATGTTTCTGTTAGTTGATAGCAAAACATTATAACATATTTCTATTCTAGTTCCTGGATAGTATCACCCCCGCCTATCCTCATGTGTATGTTTGTCGTGTGCGTCTTTGTTCATGTAAAGCTTATATTATGTGATGCATAAATCTATTAGTTTATTTTCAAAACAGCATTTTCATGCTTTAGAAAATATTGCATATGTGATGTCATATAAGACTCATATTGTTAGAACATGTTTATATGTATGGTTCTTTTGTGATAACTACATACTTATTCTTGTTCAAACCTTCTTTGTATAAGTCTTGTATGTCCACTGATGTTAAAAAAAAAGTATTTAAACGTAAAAAAAGGATTTATATATTTGAATGGCACTATGGTATGTGTACATTTCAAGTAATCTTTATAAAGCAGAGTATTATTGAAAGCCAGACATGGGGGTGAGGAGGGGAAATTATGAGAGAGAACGTCAGTCATGAGTATTTGCCCAGGATGTGGCAAGAGAGGTTGCAATCCTCAACACTGGTGCAGTTATTTTCCCCTGATTGTGGGTGCTTTTCAGGGCACAAGTGAAGGACATGTAATTGGACAGAGTAACTTTTTTCAGGGGGCCAACGCAACCCTTTGGGTTTTTATGCGTTTGGCAAACTTGCTCAAGTATTTGGCTATCAGGATTTTACTCAGGTTGTTGTGTTCCCAGTGCAGACGGTTACCCACAAGACCACAAGCACTTGTTTCGTATTGGGATTTTGTTTTCCAGGAAATATTTTACTACAGATTGCTGGGTTTAAAAGGTAAGCACCTTTTATAATTTGCCATATTTATTGGAACATTTCCTCTCTCAGATTATTTTTCTGGCATTCATTACTTTTTTTTAAAAGTCCAGTGCTATTTTGTCTTGCCCACTTTCTTCTAAGGGGAAGGTGAATTGAACTACATTTGTCTATTTCACTTTAAGGTATATGTTCACTTACTGTGTGTATATTCATGGGTGCCAGCTATTGATTTACGTTATGGGAGCAAAAGTACATGGGTATACAGTATTCTTCCATCCAGTCATTCTTTTCCTTTTCTGTGCTGCTCAAATGCGGTTAGTTGGGGTTGTGCAATGTATCACAACAGTCACCAAGAGATCAGCCAAAAAACAAGGGGCTTGTAGCACACTGCTTAACCAAAGTCTATGATCCTTGGAAATAATGTTATCTCACTGAACATTGCTTAAGAAAATGGTGAGTTCTCAAAGCCTGCCATCTTTTATACATAACAATATGACTGTCAAAACATGTCAAAATCAATCTGTGATTGATGAATGTCTTTGGGTGATGGGTTGCACGTGTTTTAAAAATATAGAGTGGGCACAACCAAAAGCCATGGCTAGTGGTCTGGTAGTGTTTTAAAATGGATATCTATGGAATAACAAAACCCTTGAAATTCAAGGAAAACATTTTAAGGTTAGAACTTAATAATTTTGCATTTATATAGCGCTACTAGCGCTGCTTATTATTACCCACAATGTGTGGTGCTCATTTATCGACCTCGGAAGGCTGAAAGGTTGAGTTTGGCCCTGCCAGGATTTGAACCTGTGACAGCAGGCTCTGCACGGCTGTCAAAGCAAGCGCTCTACTCGCTGTGCCACTTGACCGGCTAATGCGACAAAACCTGAAATTCAGCTATAACCACCCTAACTTCATGCTCCCTGTTGTGCAGCCTATGACCACAATGATGACATCACAGATGACATCACTGGTGACATCACAAATTGCATCATCTGTTACACCACTGATGACATCACTGATGACATCACTGATAGAATCACTGGGGACATCACTAATTACATCATCTGTTACATCACTGATATAATCACTGGTGGCATCACTGTTTACAAGATATATAACACCACTGATTGCACTGATTGCTTCTGTGATGACATCAGACATAATACCATGTATGACATAGTTAATAAAATCTTTGACTAACTAAATAACAATTTAGGTTGTGGACTTTGCCATGGCCAAGGCAGTGGGCACAGTGCATGGCAGAAGGCTGGTTAGTGTTGGACAATATACAGTTGGCACAGCCGAAGGCTGTAGCGAATTGCCATGGCGGAAGGAAATAGATAGTGGCCCCTTAATACTTTACAATATGCAGTGCGCATGGTCGCAGGCTGGGACCACTGCCGATAGCAGAAGGCCATGTCTAGTGGCCATTGAGTCTTGTAAAATATACACTGCCTGAGGCTGGGGTCCATTTGTGTTTGAAAATATACAGTGAGCATGGCTGAAGGCCGTGGACACTAGCCATGGCTACTGCCCCTTAATGTGTTATAATATACAGGGGGGATGGCTGAAGGGTGTGGCCACTGGCCATGGATGAAGGTCACAACTAGTGGCCCCTTAATGTGATGAAATATACAATAGGCATGGCAGAAGGCCATGGCCAGTGTCCGGTTACTGTTTTAAAATGTACAGTGAGCCCAGCCCAAAGCTGTGGCCACTGGCCACGGCTTGTGGCCCCTTAATGTGTTAAAATAGGCATGGCCTAAAGCTGCGGGCACTGGCTGTAGCTGGTTGGAGTTGTAATCTAATCAGAGATTCCATAGGTGATGTCATAGATGATGTCACCAGGATGTCATCTGTGATGTCATCATTGTGGTCATGGGTTTCACAACAAGGGGTACACAGTTAAAGTAGTTTTAGCTGAATTTCAGGGGTTTTGTTGCGTTAAGTTCTCACCTTAACGTTCCTGCAACTAAGGTTTTTTCCTTGAATATGTATATGTAGGTGTATGTATATAAATGTGTGCATATTTAAATTCCTGTCCTGAATACTCAATGCAAACATGTTCTACCGCTGAACACGAAAAACATATAAACATACAAAAAATAGGACCATAAAACATCCAAATACAGTTAGTCCTGTTGCAATAATGCATTGAAACTACAGGGAAACTACGACTGCCGCCAGAGGTGTTCTTGACAACACTCTAGTTTAATTGCGATTCACACGCTATTTAACAAAACTGCTGCCGAGACTTGCAATCCGCCAGTTATCACAGAAAACAGGTGGACTGCTGAGAGTGCACTGTTGTGCACTGCGTTGACGCCCAGGCCCACTTCAGAATAATCGTGGTGCCTGGGAATCAGGAAAAGGAGCAGTGAAGCATGGTGTTTAGCTTGCTCACTGCGCCTCATTCAAACTCGGGCCCTCAGTAGTAATATTTTATTAAAGTCTCAGGGGAGTGGTAGACTGGGTTGCCCAGATATTGTAGGGTACTTTAAGGCAGCACAACTTCGAGTTTTCAGTGAGTGGATGCAAAATGGCACAAATAAACTCTAGCTACTTCTGGAGCAAGTGAGAGCAGATCATGTCTAGAGCAATAACCATGTCTGTCTAAAGGAGTCAGGCCTACAAGTTTATACATGAGCACAATTATTAGGACAACATTCACTATTTGGGAGGAAATATCCAAGAATTGGGGAATTACCTCTTTTCTGTCTCTGCTTACATCCATTTTGGGAAATCCAGCATTCATGCCAGGTCTGGCAGATATACGTTTTAAAGTATGGAAGAAGGGAAGTTGTCAAAAATTGGGTGATATGTTTACGGAAAATGAAATCAGATGTTTTCAAGATTGCAAAATAAAATATGGCATTATGGAATAGGATACATTGCAATGGTGCCCAGTTAGACACTGGGCAATGCATCCAGATAGTAAGTGGAGCTAGGACCCTTATTACTTTGGAAACATTACTGTGGCAAGCAAATAGTACCAATGGTCTGATTTCTCATATTTATGAGATTTTGGTAACATAAGAGGTGGCTTCCCTAGATACATACATAGGTGCTTGGAATAAAGCTCTACCATACGGATCTAGTATAAAAAAGTGGCACAACATATGGCATAGTGTACATTCATCCTCCACATTGGGCCAAGCTGTGGAAGTCCAATATAAATGAACACACATATGATTTTGGCTGCTATATAAATTACAAAATTGTACACAGGCAAGTCAGGAATGTGTTGGAGGAACCGTGGACAAGTGCAATCTCTATACTATGCATGGTGGGGATATCTGGCTATTAGAGGCTTTTGGCAAGAGGTAAGATCTTGCATAGACGAGATAGTGAGCTATTCCTAGCCAAATGATGCTGTCTTTATTCTCTTGGGCTCTGTGATCAAGAGGAAAGAGTGAGCTGTGTTGGATTGGTCACTACACTTATTTTGACTGGTAAATGGTGTATCCGTCAAATGTGAAGAAAGGGAGAACCCCATTCCAAAGTGATGTGCCTAACCAATGTTTTAGAAGTTAATGGTCCTAGAAAAAAGTACACCTTTGGTTAGTTTGAGAAATCTGAAGGCATTCTCACATTTAACTTGCTTAAGATCCCCCTCAGGTACCCAAGAGATGGGTAAGACTGCCAGGTTCTGACCTCTGGAGTGAGGCTGCAAAGGGGTACTACTGCGATGGAGGGTCTTTGAAGAACGGAAGTCGGATGCCCGAAGATGAAATCTGGCATCCCCCTTCTCCTAATCCAGATCTATCCTACCTTCCCTCTACTGTCATAGGATATCATAATGCATGTCTTACCTAACCCGAAGATCTTCGGTCGAACACTCACACTCGGAGGAAAGCAAGAGAATGTAAAACCTCTTTTTCTAATTATCCTCCTTTCCCTCTAATATCATAAACTACTGTGAGAACCAATATTTTCCTTCCCTGTTAACCTCATTTACTCAGGGTACCAGAGTGAAAGAACCAATACCAATTTCCTATCCTAAGAACACCCCTGGACCAGAGACATGATATCCCGCCTTCCTTGACAGTGACCTACCTAACACCTCTCAGCCTTCACAGAATGTATTAAGACACACAATCTTCTTTTTCCCCAAGTATCACTCAAGTACTCTAATGAAGAAGAGGAAATCAAGAGTACAGATTCCCTATGAGAAACACCACTATGGTACTGGGACGAAGAAGATGGAGGCACATCAACATCTTCATAGGCCATGTCCCCCTAACAAGGCCAGGCAGGGTCAGGCAATTGAAATCAACCATGCCCACCTGCAGCCTATCAAATCTTCATGAGAGTATAAAAGGAACACTAGCAATTAGCAAAGCAAGCACGTTAGGAGGAGAGTTGAGGAGCCCTGGCTGCCTAGCATCAGCTGGAAAAAACAGGGACACAGAGACGCAGAGAATCTGTGTGAGGAAGCATCCGGGAGAAGCTTAGCTAACAACCCCTGTTTCCAGCAAAGAAGAGAAGTCCAATGATTTGAGCCGGGCGGCGTGCTGATCCCTTGTTACATTGGTAAAATGAAATGCTTGTTCCCCTGGGCCAGGACAGGAGCCCAGAAGAGTCTGAGGGGGAATGTGGGGGAACCCTGACCTCAAATAACAAAGACATTAGCCTGGGAACAAAGAAAACACCACCTGCGAGTGAAGCGCAGTGAGAGCCCGGTGTGTATTGAAGTAAGCGACCAAGATGCAACATTGCAGTCTGAACGCCTAAGACTGGAGACACGTCGGGTGAAATTAACAAATGGAATTGCAAGGAGACATAAGAAGTGGGAGCAAAATCCCCAAAACTGGTAGAAAAGTGTTGACAACAAACAAAGTGTGTTGGAAAAGAATTGGGGTTGGCCACTAGGGAAGATTGATCCAGGCTGGCCGCAGAGACCCCAGTGTTGCCAATATATATAAGAGTGTATAGAATCTGCATGTTTCATGATGCATTATAGCAAACTTGCACCCAGTGAATGAAAGGGTTGGAAGTGTGGAGCAGCAGAATAATACAGCTGACGGCGAAGGAAGATTCGATAAGGCTTGCCTGGCCCAGTGTCAAGAGTCGGGCCTCCAAGAGCCTGGTTATTTACTTAAGAAGATACAATGAACATGACAAGCTAGCTCAGCTCCTGTTTGAGGTGTAATGGAAAAACACTAGAAGTGCCATATTCTCTTCATTTAATAGCATTAAATACAAGGAAGGAGCTCAAAATGTGGTCTCTAGTCACATGGTCAGATGAAAATAGACTTTGGGCAAGCTACACCAAGACCAGAAGATAAGGCCATGTCTTCACTCCCTTTTATTCTCAGGCACAGTGAGCCTTTGCAAGGCTGTGCTCAAACGCAGTAATTGAATGGCAGATCGCAGGAGTGATGATGTATGTTGGGCTAATTGGGTGGGGAGGCATGACCAGGCCAACCCCCCAGCACCTGGGGTACCAGCTTGTGTGCTGCTAGCGAGTGGAATATTCCAGAAGGGTACAAGCATGCCAACCAATTGTAGAGGGCCACATAGCAAGGAGCCCTATAGTTTGAGGAGCCAATAGAACATAGTGTATTTTCATGACACGGAAGATGACTTGCACTTGGGGTGGGCTTATTGTCCACCGGACCTTAGAGACCCAATCACAATCCCAGCCCTTATAGAAAGTATACTTACATGTTCCCTTTAAGCCTATCATATCCCCAAGTAGGTTTTCTTATTTTGCCACATAGTATGACATCACTTATGATGATATTTTAGTATAAAGTTGTGTTTTTTCATGTAATGCTTTGAGACCTCTTGAGAGAAAGAATGCTGTATGGTGTCCTTTGACGCCTGCTGTACTCCCTGTATTAACAAGTGTTATTTAAACAGCTGTGTTTTTGCCAAACTTCCTAAATCGGTCGGATTATTGATGTATGAGTAAGATCTGCATCCCCATCCATCTCAGATACTGTCACCTCATCTCAAAGGACCTCCGGGTTCACTACTGTGTCTTTCTCACCTCCTTGATGACTGTGAGGAGGGGACAGCCAGAGACCCAGAAGAGGCAGGCATAGAGGTGCCATGTGTCTACTTCTCAATAGGTTTTTCTTCGTTCTGTTAATCTCTTTCTTACCCAAAAGATGGGCAGAGGAGTGAGCACATCATTCACCACAGCAGTTGCTTCCCATGACCTCACTCCTACCTTGCACCTGCCCAGCCACGCTCCCATCATTCGCTTCCTGTCTTTTCACCACTGGTTGCTTCCCAGACCAAATATTTTCCATAACTAAACTCAGCAACGGAGAACCACAGAAGTATTGTGCCTGGGTTCCCAAAATGCATTAACATGGCCCTCTTGTTATCATTCAAGATTATGCTGCAGAAGCCTCTCTTCACCAAGATCAGGCTTCCGGTAAGTGTGTTCCTGCAAAGCAGTGTTTTGAAAGTAACACAACTACTTTAAAATTGTATTTCCAACATTGAGGGTGCCTCAAATCAGGTAGGACTGCTGCAACCAGCGGCATAAGGGCCACACCTATTTCCCCTTCGTTGTAAGAGCACCCTCAGAATTTCTGGCTGCCAGATTGGTAAAGGCTAATGTATCTGTCTGGGTGGAAGGACAGGAGCACTGAGCACATTTTGTAGTGGTACCCCTCCATTTTATGCTGCGGCACTGGCAGCAGGCATTTATTTACAATGTAATGTACTCCTGTTATGCAGCATTTTTGCAAGATCAATACCGACAGTCTTAGTTCCCCTCATTGTCATTCTGTTTGAAATGTCTGTCTCATTCCATGGGCATGGAGCAGAGGCTGTCATTGAAACTAGTGCACTGGTCTTCAATTGGCTGATCTCGAGATTTTTTGGACCACAGTTCCTCTGACACCTGACCATTTACTGTGCTGGCCAGGGCTGATGGGAATTGTAGTTCAAAACATATGGTCAGACAAAGGTTGCAGACCCCTGGCCACAAGGGTGTGCAAATATGTTGGGTCTTCAGGAAAACACTAATTTATATTCCTGAAATAAAATGACATATATTTAGAATCATTGTCTGCTCCCACAGTTACTTGTAGATCTCTTGCTGCCAAATTGCCAGCCCCCCACAGCCTCTAAAACAGTTTGTCACCCTTAGCTATGGGAACCAAAAGATAACAGTGACCAGACACGTGAAGAATAGTCCCAACACTCGCAGCTAGAAAGCCTAGATCAGGGGTCTGCAACCTGTTACTGTCCCAATGTTTTGGACTACGACTCCCATGCTCTCTCACCATTGACTAAGCTTGGCAGGGCTGCTGGGAGTTGTAGTCCAACACATCTGGAAAGCCAAAGGTTGTAGACCCTTGTCCTAGATAGTGAAGGAATTCATATGCATGTATTTTACTCTTGGTATTTAATAATGTGCTACGTGCAATCAGAGTCACTTCTTTGCACATTGCGCTGGGCAATTAATATCCTTTGGGAGAGCTTCACCAAGTGGTACAATGTCATGACGTGTCGGTAAAAAGCCAATATAGGATACATAGATTACAGCATAGTGACCGGTGTGAAACAGAGCAACATATCCAGATATACTTCAAAAAAGGTAGCAGACGTCCTTTGCGGGTCCCGCAAGCGGACCAGGGAGCTAATAGCGGGCCCGTTATTAACGGGCCCGTTATTAGCTCCATTCCCATTGAGCCCTATGGGGGCTCGAATGGGAATGGGGAAGGGTTTTTTGAATGAGGAATTACCGGTTCCTCCAAGGTTGGAATGACCCGGTAATTCCTCATTCACAGAACCCAGACCCGGACACGATTTTGGCGGCAGCCATGGCGCTAATAGCACCATGGCTACCTCCAAACTCGTAATGAGGCTCCATGTATTTGTCTTTGCTCAATATTTTCTCTAATTTTAAGTTTCGCGTCACCCTCGTTCTTTTTCGGGAAATGTTTAGCTGAGGATGGGATTCTTGACTTTCAGCATGGGCTTCTTGGCTTAGCTGTTTTTCCACGTGAGGAAGTTCAGTTGGTCGGTTCGACCTTACAAGGGTTTCGCTGCTTTTTCTTGCTTGGAGCGGAGATGTGGGGTTGTTCATCTTGGTAGCTGGGTCAGTGGGTTGCAGCCTCATGGACATAGTGCAAGAAGAAGTCTGCACGTCTGAAGAGGTGGAGGCTTTACACTTCGATTTAGAGGCTGACACTAAAATCTCAAAACTTTCTAAAATTTAGTCTAGCAAAAGGTTGACGTCTACCAGACCTTGTGATCCTTCTACTGAGTCCAAATGTTGTGAAATGTCCATCAATGTTTTGTCCGCCATGAAATCTTCTACTGTTGTTGGTGATTTGACCAGGTCCACCACCTGTGGGTCTAGGTTACGGTTTCCCTGTGAGGCGATTGAGGTGCTGGGGACTCTGGTCTTGGATGGCTCACATGGTGTCTTTGTGGGCAGCTGCCACAAGTTGACTTGGGTCAAAGAGCCGGTTTCGGAAAGTTGTAGTGTCACTTTGGACTTGTGAGTTGTACCCTCTTTGGGTGTTGGGTTTGATCGTGAGGTGCCAGATGTCGAAAGAGAACTTGCAACGAAGGTCGCGTTGTGGTTTGTCCTAATTAGAGGAACGATTTCCAAGTGACAGTTTCCAGCAAGTGTTTGGGTTTCTCTCTCTATCTTAGTTGTTTTAGATGGAGTAACGTATCTTTGGGATTTAGGTGTTCTTTAAGTGAGGCAAATCTAATTTCCCATAGAGCTTTCTGTTCTATGTTTTTTTGTTCTAATGCTGTTATGTATCCTTCCACAAAGATGAGTTTTGAATGCATAATGGCAATAACAGTTGTGTTGTCTTTCGTGGAATCGTTTATTGCCTCATAGAGCTTACCAAAAGGAGCCAGGGCGATTGACACTGCTGACATGATGGTCAAAAGGTCCATCTTCTATTTCTCGGTGGTGTAACGGCCAGTGGAATGCGGTGCTGCTTTGGTAGTAATTGGGGAATTGTGGCTTCGCCCTGTTGTCTGACCTCTAAGTCTGGTGCCGTTTGTGGCGGGGGGTTTACCATCTCACGAGGATTGGTAGGGGTCTTCTCCAAAATGTCACCCGTTGTCCACATGGGGTCTCTCAAAGTTGCTGCTTAAGATTCCGGCGATTTGGCACCGATGGGGTGTTGAATTGAGTTGTTGTGTTGGCCTTCAAACCCCTGGGCCAGGTAAGTTGGTGGTGCTGCCGGCCCTAGAGATGGGGTCTTGGCGTAACAGGGGCGGTCATCTGTGGCTCCCTGGCCCTCGCTTTGCTTAGGTTTTCTGTTGAACTGGTTGTTTTCGGACTCGTTTGTGTTGTGCTTGGCTCGGCTCTGTATTTCAAATTTTGGGGATCTGATAGAAAACCTTTGGTCGTTGATGATTGGGAAGGGGTGGGAAGCAGTGGCTCTGCTTGCTTGCCAGATTTGGCTTCTGTTTTCCTCGATTTGTTCACTGGCGGCATTTCTTGTATGGCCTCCAGTATTTCCGCGTCTGATAGTTCTGTGGACACATCTAGTTTACGCTTTTGTTGCTTCTTAAAACATTTTTAAAGGCATTTGAGAGCAGTGGCTTGGGTAGAAAGTTCTTTCCCTTTTCCATTTTTCGTTTGGGCAGTGCTCACTTCTTTCTCGAGGCTTTTCGAGCGTCATCACTTTTTCTCAAGTTTCACCTTCCCTCTTTTTTTGTAGACTGTTTTTTTCTGTGGTGCCACAGTCATTCTCCTGACTTTGATGATAGTCAAGTCAGAGGGTTGCTGTGGGGTGGCCTGAGTCTGCGTTTCCTTATTTAACTCATTGGCTGATTGAGCGTCGTCTTGTGTTTCCCAGGCGAGGGCCAGTTTCTCTGATTCTAGTTCTCTTATAGGGGTTTTCAGCAATACACCTATGTTCTCTAATGACACATGCACCGCCTTGGCATGGACCAAGCCACCGTACTCAGTAGGAGTCTTTCAGGACCAGTCGGACTCCCGCCGGTGTTTCCAATGCACATGTGTGTTCCCGCAGCTTCTCTACTGGATTCAGGAATAGATGCCCCTGCAAATCATTTGCATGGACTTCCCATCCAGTTGCAAAGGGTTTAGTCACACTGCTCCGACCTCTGCGTCCCACGTCATTCCCAGCCACCAAAACAGACTCTGACCGAGGCCATCCTTTGATAGTATCAATCAGGACGTCACTCGCCATGACAGGAGTTCGGTGGGGGGGGGGGGGTGGATGCATAGGTCGGAAACAGGGAAACAGGAGGCACAGGAGTAGGCAGTTTGTGCTGGACACCCAGCACGGGCAGGGCTTCCGGAGCGGATCGAGAAGCTGCTAAGTCTTCATGGCTTCTCAGACACAGCTCCGTACTGGGCCAGCCCACTTGTGAAGAGGTATGTGGGAGCAGTTTCTGGGTCAGCTGGATCGGGTCCGGCACCCGAAGGACAAAGTCCGGTTCCATATTAGACACTAGGCCACCCTCAGTAGCCCGGAAAGATGGCTGTGGGTATAAGGACGAAAGAAAGTCTCTCCTGTTTGGGTCGGAGGTCGCTCGAGACTTACCTCTACGGAGAGGTGATTTCTTGTCAGCTTGAAAACAGAGGCTTCTCAGGTGCTACCCGTCCGTTTCTTCTTCGGGCAGGCGAACAAAAGTCGTGTCTGTAGCCGCAGATCCCATCGGCTTTCCGGACCAGCTGGGAACTCCAGATGCTGTGACAGGGGACGAACCATGAACAAAACTGCGAGCAGCAGATGGCGGGTGGTTTCACTGATTCTGCTTTGGGTCCTCCCACACAGCCACACAGCACCAACGGTGAAGACAAAAGTTCCTCAGACTCAGGGACTCAAGAGCAATTTTGCCATTTTTCGACAGCCTACTCTCCCGAAGCGGACTGGAGGCAGAATGGACTATGCTCAGGACTCGGTGAAGAGCTCCACGCCCAGAGTCAGTTGATGTAGGTGGGGCTCTTGGTTAAAGGAACAGCGTCTCACAATACAAGACAGTGTAGCTGCAGCTCCTCTCACACAAAAAAACGAATAGAGACTGGAGGCAGACTGGACTCTGCTCAGGACTCTGCCCGGGCAAGGCTGATCAGACTGCAGGATTGGTAACTTTACCCCCACTGGTAATTTTATTGTTTCTTGGGTTTCCATGCAATAATTCAATTGCAATTTGCCAGGGCTTAGGCTTCTTTCCTTCTCCATCCCTACTGACCTTGAGGTCATATTCCTACTCTCAGGCAAAATGGGACTAGCTAAGGGAGAGAATCTATTATGTAAGATAACTTCAGGTGCAATTGCACAGTTATCAGTAGCTATGCAGTCATCAGTTGACCCCACATTGAAATCCTTCGATCTTTCTACCACAGGACATACGGAAATAGGTTTGGTTATAGTTGTCTCAAGATTGGATTTACTTTTGGACACAGGATTATCACACTCTACAAAATCCGCACTCTGGGAAATTTGGGGGTACACTTCCATTACAGTACCCTCCTATAATCCCACAGGCCCAGACAAGTTAGGGCAATGGACCGGAAGTAGGTAGTTAGTCCCTCCTTCCTGGCCCATTCCACCTTCCACAATAAACTTGGCTAATGGGTCCCCTTTGTTTTTATTCCGAACTCCAGGAACATTTTGGGGGCTCTCTATACCCCCAATAAGGGTGGTTTCCCTTTCATCCCACACCTCAATATAACCCATAGCCTTACATCCATCATCCCTAACCACACAGTTAGTATTAACAACTGTTTGGACAGGTGTAGCTAAATCCCTTCCATCTAGATAATGCAATAACCCACAATTTCATTCATTAAAAAATTAACTTCTTTGATGGGCTTTAATAATAAATAGATCTTTTTGGGGCCCACCCCTGGTGAGATGGTAATAGTTGCCTTACGCTTAGCCATTCTCTCCCCTTTAAAATCCCTTCAAAATCCCTTTGGGATCACTCTCGGTCAGTATTTATATACCTGCACAGTACAGAATAAAGGTCAAATAGACCTGTGCAAAGTGTGCCAATGTGCAAAAACGCACGTACAAAAAGAAAAATGAATAATGTATCAAATAATAAAACTCATAACTATACAATTCATGCAGGCGAGAATAAAAATAAAAGTAAATAGGGAGAATTATACAAAACATATAGGTAATTAAAAGTCCTGGGATCACACATATTCAAGTGTTAAAAATAAGCAGTCAAAAATCGATAAAAACGAGTTAAATAAAAATATTGAACATTAGGCTCAGGCTACAAATTTACCAGTACAAATCGCCAATTTGCCAATTACACTGGTGGGCAGGGAACATAAGCACAGTCATAAAAAATATACTGATGCATTCGGGGGGAAATAAGGAAGATTTGGAAGAATATCACTCAAAGTGAGATCTGGACATAATCTGGACGTAATCTGTGTCATGGAATGTATCTAAACGAAGAGAAAACATGATGAACATTACTATTTTAGATATCATCCAAAGAGCATACGAATATTATTCATTATTTAAAATAAATAAGTGTATGCATTCAAATTTACCACCAGAAGGATTCATTCGTATTTCAATTTAAAATATATAACTTCTGGAAACTGGTTTGTTATGTAATCTTATGGGTTTTTAACCTTTTTGTTCTGTGACCCGAACCACTATTAGTAATGGGAGACTGGCTAGCAATCTACTCAGTATATACAAGGACAATGAACAAATACAAAAGGTTTCCCATTATCTGTGTATTTGTACTGTTTCACAAGGCCGGCTGTTAAAGAGAATGTGGTTTTAATAGTGACATTTAACAAAATAAAAATAGAAAGAATATGGTCTAGAATAATGGAGTGAAATTAGTTCCCTATCATACATTGGCCCTCATTACGACCCTTGCGGAGATCCATGGTGCAATTTGCACCATGGACCATGGCGCAAAGCTGCCAGCACCGCCATGGGGGTTGGCGGATTTACCGCCCCATTCCGACCTTGGCGGGGCGGTAAATCCCCAATCCCCATTTTACCCTTCCCCATTCCCATTATTGCCCCATAGGGTATAATGGGAGTGGGGAAGGCGTTAATTACGCCACCGTAAATTACGGTGGCGTAATTAACATCAAGGTCCCGTAGCGCCATGGATTCTTCCGCCCGGAAAAAGCAGGCGGAAAAAGGCTCCATGGCGCTACGGGAACTCGTAGTAGGGCGGAAGGGTACGCCATGATTTCCGCTGGCGTAAACCCTCTCCGCCAGGGTCGTAATGAGGGCCATTGTGCTTGTCCATTTATGCTATGAGATTGAGTTGATATTGAAGGAAATGGCATGTGTTTATTGTGTCAATTATATTGTTTTTTAGATATATTTTAATTTCAACATTCTTTATTATATTGTGCATAGCTATACTGAATATTGTTAATATTTCTTATACACAAATAAAACAAAAGAATAAACGTATGCATGTTGTGCTTTGTCAAAGCGTGGCTTCAGTTTACAGTTGATTTTTTAAGAATATATATTTTTTGTTACATGTTATAGGCTGATCTTCACACCGGAGCAAATGCTGAGTGTCCCCCTCCCTCCTACCTTCCTGATGCATGCCTGGAGGCAGTGCTGACTTCGACTACTACATCCAGCAATCAGGTAGGCGGTCGGATGAGCTTCTAATGTGGGCAACATCTTTCATTTGGACCCTTAAAGGCATGGTCCAGTAAACATTTTTATTATCCCTACGGGTCGGCCATTTTTTTTAAGCCTAAGTGGCTCTTTTTTAGAAAACTTTCCTATGGACCTTACCCGAGTTTTCGTTCATTAAACACACGCGAAAACAGGCACCAGGGAGCTGCCATTTTGTGATAATCCTATCACTTGCCGCATCGCCCTGGCTGACCTGCTTCTGCGGCACTAAATCAATTCCCCCGCCCCTGAGCCTGTCATCAGCAGACTCGTACCGCCCATTTCCCAACGCCAAAGCACGTCTTGTGTCAACATTCGCTGCGCTTCAGCTAATGACGTGTCGCCATGGAAATGGCAGGACGCCTCTTTCCTCAATAAGTATAAACAGACCGTTTCACAACATACAGCAGCAGATTTTCGATTCCATTCCTCTCTCTGTGTTACTTAGAGTATTTTGTGACTCATTTCTGTGCTCTGGTCAGCTAGCTTCGCCGCTTATAGCCCGTGTGAACACCTGTACCATCTCGGTAAATTATTTTACATTGTTTACCAGACAATGGCTACAATAATGCCCTACATGTATGAGCCCGAGTATACCGAGGAGGAACTACTGGAAAGGGAAGCACGCGAAAACGATGGGGATTCGGACGGCAGTTGGCAGGACGAATCAAAAGATGAAGAGCCTGGGCCTAGTCGCATGGACGGCATCTCCACCTGGTGCACATGCAATCGGTGCAAGCTAATGCCAACCGAGGAGGAGAACTGCTGCTGCCGAGAAAACTCGGGATGCCTGGCCTACATTTCGGAAGGCGAGCCACGACCGCAATGCATCACCGAGCTGCCAGACTTCAGGGCAGCCTGCCTCACACGGGCCGTGTTGAGAATAATGATGGTGCTTATGTACAAACTTCACGCAACTGTTCGTCCTCGTAATCCGAGTAACGAGTAAGTATACTCTGCTTGTCACGCCACTCCTATTTCATGTTCTTCTACTATATCCAAAATTACATCTACATATCATTGTAACGCATGTAAGTCGTTCAATAGTGTGCATTGTCTAGATAGCATTTGTCCGTGCAGAATGCCATTAGTTACAAGAATTGTCATTGACAACAAACGTTTATTAAACTTATCTTGGTCATTTAAAAACAGTTTGTTTCATTCCTTTTCACAGGTGGTACAGGCTGGTGGCCTATCGTTCCTTTACATGGTGGCTCCACGGCAGGCTTGGACACGGCGTTCAAAGAGTGATCCCCGCCTGTGCCATTCGTGCCATAAGAGAAACGTTCCCGAGTGACAGCGGTCAGTACAGGGGATTTTCTCTCGCTGTGCTGCAACCTAACCTGTATAATCTTTAAAGTCTTGTATTTTTGTGTCATGAAAAATAAAACACCACATATATTTTAACAACGGTTGTTTCGATTTTTTTAAATGAATCAAGTGTGTCTCCATTCAAGGATGGACCTCAGACATCTGTGCTCCGAATGGGTGAAGGTCTGGTCGCTGTGAAGCAGGGTGGTCACTATCTATCTAAGCTAACATAACATATTCTCGATAATGCATGCGCTAAATAACACTTGTTCAAAGTCTTTCAGTAGGTTATGTCTCTATAAAAGTCACACATATATCTATACTAACAATTACCATTGGTTTATACAGGCCTTAGGTTAAGGGTCTTGACCACTATAATACACTGGTTGAAGTGTGGGTCCGTGCTCACAAGAATCTCCGGTATGTGGCATTTGTTATTGATAAGCAACAATATACTATCAAAGGCAGTTCGCACCCGTGGATGAGCGCTGGCATGTGGGGCTGTCTGGGGCGCGAACGGCCAAGGTGCCAAACTACATGTACACTTCAAAAGGTATCCCACGCCAAGGGGCCATTGCTCACATGGCCTCCTCAGACCCCGTGTCTCCAGCCAGGCCTCCCCTTGAAGAAGGCCGCCCCCCTGCAATCCACATAAGTGTGTCTCCATTCAGCAGTCTTCATGTGCCTTATCTGCACGCCCCAGGCCCATCCATCCCACCACCTCTATCAAAGGCGGTTCGCACCCGGGGATGAGCGCTGGCATGGGGGGCTGTCACGGGCGCAAACGGCCAAGGTGCCAAACAGCATGTACACTTCAAAAGGTATCCCACGCCAAGGGGCATCGGTCACATGGCCTCCTCAGACCCCGTGTCTCCAGCCAGGCCTCCCCTTGAAGCATGCCGCCCCCCTAATACCACGACATACATATGTCATTCATTCACAAACACACCCCTGTTTCTAATACTTTATAAACCACTTGATATGTCTCACGAGAACATCTTTGTGCTTTGCAAGTCAACTCCTGAACGTGCTACCTGGCAACCACTGAGATCTACGCTAATCTGCTCGTCGTCGTGCTATCCGTGAACTTCTGTGACCGCTTAGAGCAAACCCATCAGTATGCTACCTGTGGCTGTTTGTTGGTCAAGGTAAGGCCATGTATCCTAGTCATATTTCGCAGATTTTTAAATTTTTATCTATTTGCGAGTAGACTACACAATAGTGCTATGTTCATTGGTCTCATTGCTATTGACTTGAGTTTCCATTGCTATGCTATCAATAGATCTATTTATTTTCATCTGTGTCTATTGTCATCGAATTGCATCCTTCGGGGGTCCAGTTTATAATGTAAGCATGTTTCCTTCTTGTGCAAGACAGAACATCCAAGGGACGAGTCACATATTCAGATTTTAGTCACATCATTTATACATTTCTGCAATTTATGCAAATACTAAGCCGCACATAATGAACTGGTATAGTTCCTGCGACCAAAACAAACCTTGCATTGATCATTGTATGATTCATTTACTTTTGTATCAAATCTTTATTCTTGAAGATTGTATAATAATGTCGATATTTACTTTTCAGATTTATCAACAATGCCTGCCTGTTTGATTAGCGGTTGCCCTTCGAAGACCCATGCGAAATCTGAAGGCACTACAATGCATGTATTCCCGAAAACTGTTGATCGAATAAGAGAATGGGTCAGACATTGCGGATATCCACTGGATGAGCTGGAAAGTAGAGTCCAACAAGTCTTACAGGACAAGAGGGGTGATCGATACCGCATCTGCAGCCGGCACTTTTCCTTGGACATGTACGCAACATCTTGGGTAACAAAGAAGAATAAACGGCGAACGACACAGAAATTGCTCAAACGCTATTCCCACTCTATTCGTCCACATTCCGCCACCGGTGAGTCAAGTGTCCGGATTTAGCTTTAGGCCTTGCGGTAGTGTGTAGGTAGCCGAATGGATTAATTGATATTGTATGTGTTCTATCCCTTGTAATAATTTCGATATTGATATGAGTGTATAGTTTTTTGAATAATGACATTTATCAATATATTCTTTTTCGATTTCATAACCCACAAATGCAATGTATATATATATGGGGACAGGGAACTGTGCTGTATTGAGCATTTTCCAAGTATTCTGTCGCCTTGCATGGCTATTTTTAATATTGGCATTTCATTATCAATCATTAATTTACCTTTACAACTTCTTGACTATCCCTTGAATCTGAAGCAAGAACATTCTACATCCTTGACGTGGTCGCAGTTATCAACCACTTCTAGCGCGTATCAGGTAATCTTACCAGGCTAATCCGCTACAGACTTGTTTTATGCATGTCAAGTAATAGTTTTATTCTATCGTGTAATTATTTTACCAAATGTTTGGTTAGTGCTTTCCAATTGATATACACCTTAGTTATCGTCCACTGGTGTTTGTTTTCAGTTATAATTAGTGTTATCCATACTAATGCAAGTACTGTCTTTCAGGGAGATGCTGAAGCGTCCACCACATCGACAACAGCTCTAGATGTTCTTCAGCAGCACGAGGTATGGATACTGACAGCTCCATGGAGCGTCATCATCAGAGCTGGAATTCTTGTCGTTTGATTGTTCTACACAATGTTTCATTCGTGGTTAGCCGTTCATATGTACCTGTGCTGTCGACCCCAGGTGTGTGTTATGTTTTCACTATTGTAATCCTCACTAATGCAAGTACTATGTTTCAGGCAGTTGATGGAGCGTCAACCGCTGCACTTGATGCAGAGCCTGACATTCAAGTAATTCCAGGGGAAGTGGAAGCGGGACCATGCGTATACGAATCGGCGCAACAGCTTTCAGAAGTGCGCACTACATTTGCAACATCCATAGATATTCTTCAGCAGCACGGGGTATGGATACTGACAGCTCCATCATGCGTGATCATATAACGTGATTCCATTTGCTATACTTTCTTCCCTATTAACTCAAGTGCTGAGTTTCATGGAGACGACGGAGCTTCCACTACAATCACAACATCCCATTTAGATGTTGCAGATGTAAATAAATCGGAGAAATAAGTCGATGAAATGTGATCATATTTAGATTTTCCTTGATTCTTTTAGACAATGCATCATTTGTGGTTATCTCTTTATATGTACCTGTGCGTTCGACCCCAAGTGTGTGTTATGTTTCCAATATTGAAAACCATACTAATGCAAGTACTGTTTTTCAGGGAGACGATGGAGCTTCCACTACAATCACAACATCCATTTTGATGATGCAGATGTAAAGGAATCCGAGAAACAAGTCTATGAAATCTGCATATTTATATTTTCCTTGATTCTTTTAGACAATGCATCATTTGTGGTTATCTCTTTATATGTACCTGTGCCGTCGACCCCAAGTGTGTGTTATGTTTCCAATATTGAAAACCATACTAATGCAAGTACTGTGTTTCAGGGAGATGCTGATGCCTCCACTCCAATACAACCATTCATGGCAGTCCATGCAGAGCCAGAGGTATGGATACTGACAGCTCCATTGAAATAGATCATCACTGGTCGAATACTTGTCGTTTGATTGTCGCACAGAATGTTTAAATCGTGTTTGGCTATTGAGGTGTACCTGTGTGTTCGTCCTCACGTGTGTTTTATGCTAACAATATTTTGATACATAGTAATGAAAGTACTATGTTTCAGGGAGACGATGGAGCCTCATTCCTTGCTGTCTATGCGGATACAGAAAATATAGTCGTTGCAGCGCAAGAGGAAGGGAGGACATGCGGAAACGAATCAGAGCTACAGCGTGCAGATGTTGAAGGTCGAGTCAAAAAAGTTGCAAAGAAAATAAACCAAAAAAAGGTTAGTTACAAACAGTTCATAACTTTAAAAAAAATGTTTGTGCTGGGGACTATTTTATGTTTTTTTCCAGTCAATTGGACTACACTTTATCTTGTGTTTAAACTGAACATCCCTTTTCCAATCTCTCCTCCAGTTACCCGTGGGTGTCAGAACTATACATACACAGACAGTGAAGCGAATGAGAGATGTTGCTTGCCAGACCATGTACACTATGGAGGAACTAATAATTGAGGTGAAGCGTGTTCAGGCTCGAGATACTCATGTCCAATGGCCAGAACATGAATTAACTGTGTTTGGAGAATACAGCAAAGTTGCATTGGACCATTGCTACAGTGCGACCGCACCACCACAAGAAGATGATATTGAATGTATTGAAGATACCTCTGAAGTAGTTGCAGATCAATTCACACAATCTACACCCGCCAAAAAATTGCCACCCAAAAACCTGTCGACATTGTTGGGTTCTCCCATCAATGTTGAAGTAACAGATGTCGAAATGACAGAGAATGAACCAGCCGCAGCATCCATAGATGCATCAGAACTTGATATCAGCGATATTACTTTCCAATGTGTTGAAATCTCTGCAACGTCACAGGCCGAAACAACGTTGACGCAGGATGACAGTCTAATGAAAGAGAGCAAATACATTGTATTCGACAGTTGTTTGATGGAAGTTATAAGTATGCTGAAATATGTGCATTCCGTTAGAGGGAAAGTATTTGAGGAAGCTGTTCTCAGTAGCTGCGAGTGTTTAAAGATGAAGAGTGCAGGTAAGATGCTGCTGCTAATGATGTTCCTTTTGTCTCCTTGCAGGTTCTGCTTCTCTGAGGTTCGAGGGAATAGCTGGACACGGTGAGCGTCACATTGCAAGCTGCAAAGTAACGCGAAGCGTGTTGTCTTGCTCGGGTGAGGTTTAAATAGCCCCAACAAAATAGTCCAGGTAAAGTAGTCCCGAGGCTACCACACCCAAAACACTAGACCGCATAGCTTGGTTCTTGCGAACCAAGCTATGTATATGCCTCCATGTTGGCTGACAATACAATAAAATAGTTCCCAAGCACATTGTTTTTCATGGTGTATGAGCCTGGCGCCATAGGCGCCAGAACTGGCCCCACGAGGGCTTTTGAAGAGGATGCCAGGCTCTAGAGGCCCGAGTCCTGACTCCACCTGGACAATGGGTTTGCCAGAGGGGGTTTTGGGCGAGGGTCGTGACAATCAGTCTGGCTTCAGAGCAGCCAGAAGCACGTAAACTGCTCTCCTGAACATCTGTGAAGACCTGCTCTCTAACCTTGATTCTAATCTCCATTCTGTCCTCATCTAACTCGATCTCTCTTCTGCCTTTGACATGGTCAACCATGCCATCCTGCTCAGTCCTCTCTGTGATAACCTGGGTATCACCGATCAGGCCTTTGACTCCACACTCTCCTTTTCTCCTCACATCTCTGATGTCTCTAAGAAGTAAAACTACCAACTGCACCTCCACAGAGGTATTCTTCCTTTCCTCCCCTTCCCCCAGAAGCTCACTGTCTCTAGGGCTCTGGTTCTCTCTAGGCTGGACTACTGCAACAGCCTCTTTCTAAATCTGCCTGCTTCTACTCTCCGCCCTCTGCAATTCATCCAGAACAGGAATGCAAGGCTTGTCCTTGGCCTCAAGCCAAGAGATCATATCTCTCCAGCACTGAAATCTCTGCATTGCTCCTAGTGGCTGCAAGGATTAAGTTCAAGACCCTCTGCATTGTCCACAAGGCCTTCTGGGGCCCAGGTCCCCAATACCTCCAACTCTCTCTTCGTAAATACCTTCCTACTCGAGTTCTTTGTTCTTCCACCTCCAACTCCCTCAGGGTCAGTCGCTTCTCCAAGCAACAAGTTGGTGGCAGATCTCTTTCTTCAGCTGGGGCCTCCCTCTGGAACAGCCTCCCTGCCTCTCTGAAACTTGAGGAGAACCATCTCCGGTTCCGGAAGCACCTCAAGATCTTCCTCTTTGCTTCTGCCTTCTCTATCCGTCTCCCCTGCTGATTTCCTGTCTGATACTGCATTGGTCACCTGGCTACACTCTGATTTCGGGCCCAGGTCACTTGGGTCTGTATCGGTAACCATACAGTCCCCCTACCTGCACTTTTGGACACCTGCTGTCTGCACTTACCCTTGCACCTGCCACCGGTATCAGGTAATATTTTCGCCACCAAAAATATCACCATACATATGGTCGACGGGAACGGCCATAGGCGATATTTTTGGTGTTGAAAATATTAGGTGCGGGGGTGTCCCCGTACATAAAGAAATGATGTGGGGGTGTCCCCCGCAGGGTCCATGTGTTATTTTCGCCGCATAAATATGGCAACATTTTTGTATGGCGATATTTTTGCGGCGAAAATATCACATGGAACCCTGCCACCTGCTGGCCACACTTCTTGTTATTGTTTTGATCCCACATACAGCACTGCCCCCTCCCCTTTCCCCTGGCATCCCCCGCCCGCTGCACTTGCGTGATCTCAATGTCACTTGGCCTAGTAAGATCATTGTCTCTGTCCTCCCTCTGTTCCCCCTTCCTTGCCTCGTCACCCCTTGAAACGCTTGTGTATAGGCGTGTTACAAATGCCATATCATATCATATCACATCATAATCACTAAATTAAGCCCATTAGTACAGATCTCACTGCTAGTGGTAATTCCATCCGAGAATAGTGCATTGAAGACTAACTTTCACAGCACTTAGAAGCAATTAAAACCAGTATGAAGCACCACATAAAAATGTTTTATTGCATTGTTTTGCATATATCTTACTGTATGCACATATAGTTTGTGCCATTTATCTGGCCTTATGAGCTTTACCGAATGCGTCCTGAAAAGTGGACATGCATTGAATTTACCTTTGACATATCTGACAATTGTGCATGCAATGTGCATGTGATTGAATCTTAATTCTTGGCATGGTTCATGTGTTTGCATGTAAAGTATAGCAGTGCCCTCAACTGTAGACATTCGCACTGTGGAATATGCAGCATGCACCACATGTTGGTGACTCCAGTGTTTCCTGCTGGGGCACCCACATGGTCCTATTGCCCCACCCAGTCACACTGCGACCCCTACTGCCTTTCCTGGAAGGAAAACTACAGTGCCAGAACTCCACCTATGTGATGGTGAGTTAAATAAATAACTTTTTTTATGCATGCCTATCTGAATTTATTGTGACACAGCTTCTTGAAAGCTATTTATAGTGGCAATAACTGGCATATCTTGTGGGAGGGATATCAAGATGATTTACTGTCATGCCGCCGGCGTCTAGTCGCCGGTGGAGGCTATGGAACGCCTGGCGTTGGCGGCGCCATTAGGTCATCCATTGCTTTTCCCTGTTCCTTTCCCAGGTTGCCGCTCTAGTCTTTCCTTTTCATTTTCCCGGCTTCACTATTTAAGCACCGCCCACTTCCGGGTTCGGCGCGTTGCAACTTTGTTTCTTTCCGAGTTGCTTGCTCCGTTGTGTTTTTCCTCGTTCCATATTACTACCCTTTGATCTCCAGTCGGCGTCACTTCGCCGTTCGCCTTCTTTGTTTCTTTCCCTTCCGTGGTGCTCCGCCATTTTCTGGTTTTCTCTGTGCCCCTTGTCCTCCCCTACTCCTTCATTTTCACTACTGGATTCTTCCAAGGACCTGCTTCGCTTTCCATCGCCTGCTCAAGACCCTCGATCCAGCCATTCTGCTTCTTACATCGGGTCTACTGAATTGCTGCACTTCGCTCTCTAAAAGCAACAGGATCGTGACTTTGTTCTCCGAGGGTTTTTTTAAGCATCCGCATTTTTCCCTCTTTACCCGGTCCCTGCGGGAAGGAAGCCTCTTGCTTCCCTGCTTGGCAGGGAATCAGGGTGGCTTCCCACCGCGGACGACCATACCTCTTCTCTAAAAAGAAGAAGACTGGAAAAAAGGTATTCCGCCACGACACTTCGCCAGAAGACTCAGGTGAGGAGGAAGCCAAGGAGGTAGTTAACATCATTGATAAACCTACCGAGGTTCCGGAGGTTGACATTTACGCATGAAAACTGACATATTGTGGGTGCAGGATCATGAAAGTGATCTACAGTAGCATGTTGGTCATATATTGATGCAGTTTCATGAAAGTGATATGCAGAGAAAATGCTGGCATTTATTGTAGGCACAGTTTTATAAACATAATGTACAGTTGCAAAACTGCACTGTGTTTGTGCAAAGTTATTTATACTGGTAATGCTGGCATATATTGTGGGTGCAACTTTCTAAAAAGTGATATACAATGGCAAAGCTGGCAAATATTTTGGGCATATCACCATAAACGTGATTTATAATGGCAATGCTGGCATATATTCTGAGTGCCTGGTTAGCTTGAAACCAACAGCTAACAGGAGCTACTTGGGTCCCCCATGGTAAATAGTGCTTTTCAAACATGCACACGTGTCATTGGGCCTCATTACGACCTTGCCTATCTGGAAACAAGGGAGCCGGTAAGCTTACCGGCACCGTTGTTTCCAGACTAGCAAATTACAAGTTTGCCTACTGGATCTGCTGCGCCTGACAAGTCTGAACCTGCCGGGCGCAGCGGCCATGGTAGGCAGAGCTATCATGGAAGCACCAGCACCGTTAGCAACTGTGCCGGTGCTTCTGTGAACCCATTCCTGGGAATGGGGAACAAAATGTTCTGGCACCTAGCTTGCCAGTCCGACGGGACTTCTCGGTGGCACCGGCAAGCTAGGTGCCAGTAAAATGTCAGGAGTCCGGCAGCAAACCCGCTGGTAGCACTGCCAGGGTTACTGCCGGACTCGTAATGAGGCCCATTAGCTTTAAGTATTTGAGAACGTTATTAAAGAAAAATGAGGACACATCTAATATACATTTAAAGAAAATGGATCATACGAAATGTGCAAAGGTTAAAGACTGCCCTTCCCGTGGAAGTCAGATTTGCAGTGCGCAGTGTACTTGCTCCTGGTTCCACAGTAGTAGCCCCTGCCTACTGGTTGATGCCTGACACCTACAAGATGATTTTATCTCCAGCTCATTGATTCTTAATTTCAGACCCTATGACAGTGATTTACAATCGCAATGGTGCGATATGTTGTGGTCACATACGCATCATTAAAATGCTACCGTGTACGCTATTTCATATGCCATCTACTGGATTGTTTCATGTGTTACCCTAGGAACAAAATTTACACTGTATGGCTTTGTACCCCAATAGTTCTAAAAAAAGTGTTCACCCATTTTGCTGTACTATTTTATAAAATGTCTTGGGCAGCGAAGGCCCCACACTTCTGCTTACATTAGTCAGGGTTTCATTGCTGCCCTTGGCCACTGAGGCTAATGGATATGGCAATGCCTCTCTACTGGAAATATTCAGCAGCTACCACTGGAATCAAATTGTTTACAGTGCCAACGAACCCTTAGGAGCCACACTCGCCCCTGAACCAAATGCTGCTTCTGCCACTGCCTGCACAGCACGTATGTCCCTCCACGACCCTGACAATTGTATTGAACTGAATTAGTTGTTTAACTGTTATAGTTGCGTGTTGCTCCCTTTGTCGGACTATACTCTCCCAGTGGCACTGTTCTTTGATCCGCTCTCCCCAGTTAGGCCTGTGTTACTATGTTACTGTTAAGTTGTGTCTTTCGTCTGCTCATTTGTCTGTTATTATTATGTTTTGGTCCTTGTCATATGTATGATTTATGTTACGCGCCCTGATACCTGCTGGCTTTCAGCACTATATAAATATACAAATAAAAAAAATAAAAAATGGAGTGTCTGCCTCCCTTGGTTTTATATTGCTGTTATGTATCTCTGTGGGCAATAGAGATCTGTGCCTTTGCTAAACTGGGTCTCTTACAGAAAGATGATGTGGTGACCTATGATAGTTTCTATGCAGTCTGAATGTTTGTTCTGCTGCCCAAAGAGGGATGGGGAAATGCCCTGCATAATCCAAATTGTGATGGTGAACAACTTCATACTTAGGGAGTGGGCTACGAAGTGGTGCAGCATAATGTATTATTAACAATAATAATTATTATTATAATAGGAATATTAATATTAATGCAATTGTATATTACATGATATTTGCATGGGGCCTTACTGGCACTGTTATGTCTTCACAGCCCTATGGAGAGAGTGACCCTTCTGCAGACTGTAGCCTGAGCAGACATGCAATTAAAAAAAAACATTACATTGCAAGCAAATATTATTTATAATGTCAAGCGACTGTTCAATTATTAAGAGAGTTGACTAGTGTAGTGACATTCTAATAGCAGTATTATCAACAGTGGTCAGACGTGGCCCAGATTGCTATACCAGTGACTATGTGACAGCTGGAAAAAAAGTATCCTGTGACTCAGCCATATTCTATGGGGTGCAGCGCTAAAGGTTGAACGAGGGGTTAGTACAAATCAGCCCTATAGGCTGATTTGTACTAACTAACCCCTCGTTCATTGCCCCACCCAGTCCAGGGTGACTGGGTGGGGCAATAGGACCATGTGGGTGCCCCCGCAGGAAACACTGGAGGCACCAACATGTGGTGCATGCTACATATTCCAGAGTGCAGATTTATTTTCCCAAAAGAAAGAAGTCCATGGGCATGGAGGAGAGGTCAAAGAGGGACACTGAGCCACACCCTTTACCCCACACTTGGACCCTTTCTTTCCACTGAAGGCTGTAGCAGTCAGAATTCCACCATCCAAATTTTTTGCCTTACACCTCTCATTATCCTTCTTCACTACTGCTGGGTTGGTCTGATGGGATTTGTAGGCCAAAACACCCAGAGCTCTGCAGGGTGACAAGTATGCTGCCGTTTCTCTGGAGGAATTCCTTGGTGTATAAAGAAGAAATAGAATGTGTTACTCCCTTATGGACAAATGCTACACACGTACTAGACACCAGCCCCCCAACCTCCCAATCAAAATGGGAAAAATCTCCCCTACCCTGAAAAAAACATCAGTCGAACGCACGCTCTCCGAACACTACGTCCATCAAATCCTGCCATGATGCAACAGAATAATTGAATACTGCGAAGTGAGGAGGAAGTGTTTGGAGTGTGCTTAGCGTGGAGGCAGAACGCTGTCTCTGCCTGCTGCCTGAATTGGGTGCTTACTCCTTTAAGCATTCATGCATAAAACCCCACCTCCTAGCGAAGCGGAGGCGAAGTGAGGAGGAAGTGTTCAGAGTGTGTATAGCATGGAAGCAGAACGCTGTTTGTGACTGCTGCCTGAATTGGGTGCTTTAAGCATTTGTGCATAAATCCCTTCCTCCTAGCGAAGTGGAGGCCAAATGAGGAGGAAGTGTTTGAAGTGTGAATAGTGTGGAAGCAGAACGCTGTCTCTGCCTGCTGCCTGATTTGGGTTCTTACTACTTTAAGCATTCTTGCATAAAACCCCTCCTCCTAGCAATGTGGAGGTGAAGTGAGGAGAAAGTATTGGGAGTGTTCGGTGGGGGTGCAGCTGTGCTGACTCTCTATCTCGCTTGCTGCTGTAGTAGGGGGGCCATATTGTTAAACTGTATTCATATAATACCGTCTTGTTATGAATATTGGCCTAAGCCCATTCGCGTTGCACGGAAAACCGCGTCTGAAATTTTTCGATTTCTGATCAAACTGCGCCGCCATTTTAAGAGTCATCCGCTATTTTGATTTCAACTCTTGTTTTGTGTTCTAAAATGGTGGACTGTGTTTTCAACTTACAGCCGAGCTGAACGACCTTTGAG
Source organism: Ambystoma mexicanum (assembly GCF_040938575.1). NCBI lineage: Eukaryota > Metazoa > Chordata > Amphibia > Caudata > Ambystomatidae > Ambystoma > Ambystoma mexicanum. The sequence continues at coordinate 846,869,457 of NC_090934.1, forward strand.
TTATGTCAACATCTAGGCTGACCAAGAGCAGACTGTTTGTTCTATGCAAAGAAACCTTGTGACTCGTATGAACTGCAATCCAAGTGTTTGTGCTCACAAGCCTCATCCTCATATAAACAACGAGACAATGGGCCTCATTACGAGATTCACGGTAAACATCTCGTCATTACCAGCATAGTGATAATAATGGGTCCGGGTAGCCTTGACGCCGCAAATAGCGGCTGATTATGAGAGTGCGTGCACGTGCGTAGCGGCAAGCTGGTAACGTCCGTACCGCCATGCCGGTAACGTCCCTCAAACCCCCGATACCGGCATCATGAAATGCGCTAATAACTCCTCCACCTCTGACCACCGCTAAATAACAGACCCGGCAGTACCAATAATGGTATTACCGGGTCTGTCATCAGCTGAACCGGAAGTAGCGTCATCGCGCTGAACGGGAAATGCACCAGCGGCCTTCTTTAAAAACACAATCCATTGCAATCCTTGATAGACAGGACCTGTTTTGGGAAAATAGCATGCACAAGTCGAAGAAGATGTCAAAAGCCACACATAAAGGCGCTCCCCGCCAGCGCAAGGCAAGATTCAGTGATGAGGAACTGAATATGTTGGCTGATACCTTAGCGGAGCAGGCAGACGTGGTTTTCTGCTCAGACCTGAGGCATCTGGCACAGCTCCGTAAGAAGTAGATTTGGGAGGATGTGGCGCAGAGGGTCAGTGCGGTTGGCACCACTGCACGCACCGTGAAGGATTGTAAGAAGTGGTGGGAAGATCTACGCCTACGTGTAAGGAATATCCTGTCGGGTAATCGTAGCCAGGGGCAGGCAACAGGCGGTGGGGCCCACTCCCCCATAAAGCTCACAAGGTGGGAAGAAACGTGCAGCACCACTATAGACATGGAGGGAATTGAAGGTGTTGGAGCAGCGGAGTTCGAAGTACCATCATCAGCTAATGAAGGTGAGTGTCCCCACAAACAAATGACATGAAAAGCACAATGTCGGCCAACAAATGTGATAGTGTTGCGAGCCAATACATGGCCCATCATTCACACATAACCATATCCCTATCTATATGTTAGCCCCACCACTGTCACATCAACATGCATGCTGCATGCTGCACCCATACCTAAACAAACCCGACACACAGATAAACAGCATGTGTCACACTGCACGCAAGCCACAACACACCTGGAGACCCCACAGCAGACACCACAGCAAACATATGAAAACCTGAGGGATGCCAATTCCACCCCCCCTAACATAGCACGCACCCTATCCGCCACAACAACAGGCATGCAACGATCCACGCGGCACAAACTGCACAGACACCAATGCATGCATGATGCAAGTACTACCATCACTGATGCCCTGCCTCTCTTTGTCCCCCACAGGCATGGATGTAGACATTGATGACCATGGAGTAGGTGCCCAGGCCACCACACCTGCCAAAAGGGCCAGGGCCAGGGATGATGGCACCAGGCCATCGACGTCCAGGGGCAGTCGGATGGTCCGAGTGGCAGGCAAGGGACACACCAGTGCACCACCATCTTCACAGCTACCAGCACAGGACCAACCAACACCTGCCGCCACACCTCAGGAGTTTACTTTCACACAGGATGTGTCCACAACTGTACTTTCGGAGCATGAGGGAACGCAGTCAGCTGCCACGAGTTCTGTGGGGAGGTAGCAGCATCTGCGCCCCATAGTGGAGATGAGGAAGAGGGGCATGATGAGGAGCACACCCACGAGGGGGGCACCCTTTCTGAGGATGCCGTGCGAACCCCAAGCCCCCAGGTCACCCCACACGTCACCCCACAGGGCACCCCTCAGCCTGAGCCTGGAGGCGAGGGCACAGATGCAGAGTGGTCCCCATGTGTGAACACCCCCGTATTGGCCGCGCAGAAAATCTACCATCCACCTCCCCCGTGATCCGGGACATTGAGGGCCACTTGACAATAATGGATGGCCGGCAACAGGCGATGCATGACCTTGTAAAACAATACTTTGCAGATGGGGAGGCAAGTAGGCATGTGATGCGTGCAAACATTGTAGCCATCATCAAGGCTGTAAACAGGAACAGCAAGCGGGTGCATGATGGTTTCACAGCAGTGGCCCAGATCCTGTCCAGAATAGCGGACAACATAGAGCAGCAGCGTCCAGCGCCAACCGAGATGCAACCATCCACCTCATCATCTGCCACAACTGCCAGCTCTATGCAGACCAGCCCTGTGCGCAGGTCCCTGCACAGCATGCGGCGCACTGGAATGCAACCCCCCTTCTCCGAAGAGGGACCAGAAGTAGCAGGGGAACCCTGCATGTGTTGACTGGAATTGCAACATGAGACATTTAGTGCACTTCATGTGTGGGGGTGTTTGGGGGGAGGGGGTGTGTTGGGGTGTTTGCGGTAGGGGAAGGGGGTGTGTGGGGGTGTTGGTGGGAGGGGGGAGGGAGTGTGTGTGAGGTGGAGGGTCTATGCACGTTGTAAATATCACCTGTTTAATACACCCGTTGTGTACGAAAAAACACATGACTGGACATTGCTTATTGGGTGTGTGTACATTTATTGGTTTACAGTGCAGTGTCCATCTACCCCCACACCCAGTGCCCATAGTCCCACATCCATGGCACCCTTTGTATCATGTGCTTTAGAAAAATTGGTCTATCACAGACTGGTGCACAGCACGTCCCTCATGTGCATTGCCACCTGGCTGATGTGCAACCCCTTCTCCTTCATCATCTTCATCCTCACCCAGTGGTTGCTGTTCAATGTCAGGCAGCAGAGGTATGTTCCGTCGGATGCACATGTTGTGCAGCATGACACATACCATGATGATCTTGCCCACATTCTCAGGCCCGTACAGGGGTGCCCCCCGACCTGCTGAGGGAGCGAGTGAAACTGTGCCTTCAATAGGCCAAAGGTGTGCTCGATCACGACATGGGTACGTGTCTGAGTCCGATTGTAGTCCTTATCATGTCTGTTCCGCTGATTCCTGACAGGGGTGAGGAGCGACGGCTTCAGGGGATAACCTGCATCAACTGCATGGGAGCACAATAAGGTATGTGCGAGGAGACGCCGGTAAGATATCTCAGCGGGTTGAGCGCTCGCTGCTGCAATCTAAGCGTGATCTGCAGGTCGCAGGTTCGAATATCGGCAAGGCCAACTCAGCCTTTCATCCTTCCGAGGTCGATAAATGGGTACCAATTTTGGTTGGCTGATATTGTATGTAAATATGTGCTCTGTAAAGAGCTTTGGATTAAGGTGCTATATAAATAACACATCATTATCATTTCAAACATGTCTAGACATGCATTCACTCATTTAAAAAATATTAAATAAATAAAGAAAATTAAATAAGAGACAAAAGGCTTTTTTATAGCATTTTTATTTGGAAATGTACATAGCTCTAGGGTTTAGTAACACGGTTTATTTCTAACAAAAACAATTGAATTTACAGGGGGTCTGTATAGCTGTTCTTGTTCACAAAAGCAGCTACCTTCAGATCATTTTGCCTGCATTCTAGTGCACAGGTCTGCATAACCCCCAACAGAGAATGTTTCTCAGACATTTTAGATACAAAGTAGCAGGAGTGCTGCCCACAGGTCACAGCTTCAAGATGTTGCACCTGTGTTCTATTTTAGCGCATTACGGGTGCAATATGTTTAACATAGTCCAATATTGCGCCTCTGTATATTGGATGGCTTGGGAAGTATCGCAGGCTATCAAAGACTGTTATTGTACCATTGTCTATAAACATCGCTATGAAGTGGATGCATTCCTGATGCTGGGAATCAGTGTTCACCAGAAGGCTGACGGGTCACTTGCTAGGTATACTTCTTGGAAGGTTATCACATGAATACACACCCCAGAATGTTTTCGTAGCATGCTTGTCTTTATTCAGGAGACGTTTGATCTAGTCGGTATCCATCACACATCGTACAGCACCTGGCGTTGATTGTTGAGTTCGATGACAAATAGAGCCATATGATAAGATTGATGATGTTTGGTAAATTTGCACCAACTTACCTCGATGCGTAGATGACCATTCCTAATCAGATTTTAATGGCCAAACAGTGCATTATCGGATCTCAAATCAAAGGACAACAGCAGGTAACCTCATCATAGTCAACAAGCAGTATCACAAAGTCTTTATCAAGTAAGTCTTTACCGCTGATGGAGACTAAACCCAAATACTCAGTAATTGTATTTTTGTGTTAATAACTTGTGCTATAATCTTTGGGTGGTATAACAACCCTGTCCCTAAAAAGAGTGGCATAGTTGATGTTTTAATGTTTAAAGTTATAAGTGTTGCTGCCGTAAACCCCAGAAAAAGCAGTATTGTCCACAAAAACAATGATAATTACTTTAGGTAGCTGACCCAAGAATACGTTATTTTGACTGCTGACATGGCTACCTGCGGGTACACTGAACATTTTCAAGGATGTCCTCTCCGCAGGGTATTTTAAGTTAGATACTTGTAGAGCGTCCGCATGAGCTAATCTGACAGTGGGTGATACATTGACCTTCTTAATAAATGAACTTGCTGATACTATTACCATCTTATAGGCTTCTGTGCATCTCTGTTAAGGCAGAAGGTATCTTTATTTCGAGGGAGTTTGATTTTCAGATCAATGCTATTTAGCATACGTTGCTCCTGGAAGAATAGATCGGAATGTAGACGTCCCAGTAAATCAACACTTCTGCTACCTGCCGCATACGTTGCTCTCTTTATAAACCATGTGTTGGACCCATATAGAGCATAATTTTCCATATGGCAGACTCAGTCCTTATTTTAAAAAAGCCCCACTGTGAGCTGAGTGTCCAAAGCATCATTGCTGTATTTCATAATACTTTCTATCTACGTTCAATAAGCGTACATTTTGTCACTCTGTGTAATGAGGCGGTCGCCTAGAGTGATGTCCACCTGATTAAAATGGGTGGTTGCTGGATAGGCAACCATAGCTATTTTAGCAACGGCTGTAATAGCTGTCCCATCGGCTATTCATATTTTACAGGTCAGGGAAAGTAGAGTGTCATTCAGATCCATGTACATTTCCGTTGAGCCCGATATGGAAATATCTATGGCCGCTAGAGGAGAAAGTGCAGCGAGGGGCTCAACTATCATGACAAAACTGTTTTAAATGCTAATTTGTGTTTGGGTTACGGCAAACAGGTCTAGTTTGGATTTGAAACATTCCCCTGAGGCACAATGGATGGAGGCCATCGTTTAGAAAATATTTATTTTTGGGCTTTTTTATTCCTCTTGTCCAGTCTGTTCTTCTGAGGGCGTTTTCTCTTCTGAGCAGCTCTCGATGTTGAACTTAGGTTTTTTATGCTTCTTCTGAGACCCACACTGGTGTGATGCACTCCTCTTTCTTTTTTCTGGAGCTTCTCCCACGAAAACTAGGTCTGAACCCTGCTGCTTTGGTTTGTTGAAACAATTTGCAATGGCGGATATTGCACTAGTCACCACAACCCTAGCGATATTTGTAGCTGTGGTTTTCACATGCAGTTTGGCAAATTCAAACCATGTTTGCAGGAAGGGCTTAGCCCTCTGGAAGAGACTTCTGAAAATACTCTGTAAGCCCGCTCCAAGCATAACGGGTGCACCTTGGAAGTAGGCTTGATCACCATAACCGACCTACCTGCGGTAATAATCCCTCTAGATGTATGGCTCCCATTAATTCTTCATGGATACCATGTTTTAGTAGTCGTTCTCTCTCATTGGGCGCACATGTAGTTTCACTAGGACCTTCCAATATTTAAATGAGAGCATTTCCCCCTGATCGTTCCTTATGTGTATATTGATGGTGTCAAAATGACACTTAGAAATGGTGAAATAATCAGGCTTGATGTACTGTATATTAGCAATACCATTATTTTCACCTTTGACTTGGGTGGTCTCATTAGGGGGGGCATATGAGTCACCAACCCTTTGATATTCTACTATATCACTGTAGATCATGAGGCTGTAAAATCTAGCACTTATATCAGCACATGTGCTGTCCAAAGCTTTATTACTGTTCACATGTTGAATGGTTCCCAACAACATAGAGGGCTTCCAGGTACATATAAACTGTATGGTAAGATCGGTTGCTCCTAGGATTTTTTTCCTCTGAGAATTATCCAGAAACAACTGTATATCAGAATAGCTCTCAATGTTTGCAAGCAACTTGCTGATAGCAGCTACAAAAACCTGTATGCTGGGTAAAAATCATGAGGGAAACCCGCGTGTAACAGTTTAACAGGTCCTTCTCACTTGATGATAAACTTTGACTCACTTCTATCCACGGCGTCCCGTGGATGGGGGTATTGAATCTACATCAGCACAGCTTCCCACAACCCTTGTAAATCAACCGTTAAAACAACTTAACACAACCGTCCGATATTTCGTTGTTAGGGAATGCATCTAAAGAAGCGTTACTGGGGAAGGTGATGTAAAATACAGTGTTTTCCATCTTCTCAGGGGGCTCCTGGGATTTTCAGATCCTTTAGAGATGCAGGGCTGACCCAACTGTTAAATTTCTCAGGCCACCCTACCAATTTCATGAGGTTTTGCTTCTTAGACCCCTTACCTTTACTCTGCATAATTTTCTCGACCCTATAAAGATGTTGTAACTCCTTTGCATAGAAAATACCTTTTACAACTTCCCCAGCACAATCAACCAGTTTGTAGATGTATATCCCCTCCTTCACAGAGACTTGAGCCAATATAAAAATGTAACCGATAAAGGATTGGAGAGACCCCTTTGTAAAGACACCTTTTAACTTGGAGACTCTGACGTGGTCCCCTACGTGCAAGGGTGTTTTCTTGACCTTCTCCGATAACATCTGAGCATACACGTTTCTCCACACTGTTAATGACTTATCAGGCATTACAGAATTTGCTGTAATTTTAATAGACCTGTGAAAGCTGTTGTTATACATATCTATAAAAGGCTGTAATATGTCCACACAATAATTTGTATTAATAGCTGTGAAAAATATCCAGAGTTTAGATTTCAGTGTTCTGTTAAAGTGCTCAACAATAGCCGCCTTAACCTCATTGTGTTTTATAAAATGATGCATGCCACGTTGTTTTAGAAGATTTTGGAGGGGCCTATTTAAAAACTTCTTACCAGCATAAGTTTGTAATTTTGCAGGCACACATCACTTACTGAACACATGCTTGAAAGCGGCTGTCACTCTTGAACCAGTCTTCTCCCTCAATACATCAGCATATGTGTATTTTAATGAAATATCTTTTACCATCAAGATATAATGTGCACCATTGTTCTGCTTTTCAAAAGAGCTCATATCCAGAAAATCTGTCTGCCATTGCCTGTCACAGTTGGATACTACAGTGATTATTCTTTTAAAGCGATTTTTAGCGTTTTTATAAAGGGTATATGCAGTGGCGTCGCCAGGAATCAAATTTAGGAGGGGCACAGAGGGGGCCAAAGACAAAAGTAGGGGGAGAACATGGCCACTGCTCGTTTTAGGTAGGGGGGCACAAAGGGGGGCACAGTGTTTCACAGGGGGGGGCCGGCCCCCCCAAGCCCCTCTCTAGCAACGCTACTGGGTATATGCCTCTTGATCAGATAGCCATTCCTTGACATATCCACATGCGATAGGCTGTTTGACATGTTTCAGTTTTCTATAAAGAGCATCAAAACCACCATAACTACCAATTTCACTTTTATCATAATAGCTTTTATGCATTCTTAAATGAGAGTTGTCATCCATTGAAGCACTAACAGAAATTAAACAGATGTGTGGCTGGTGAAAGACATTTTATTTTTACTACGGATATTGTACATGTAGGGTCTGACACAGCATTACCATATGTGACATTTTTTCTGCAGCCTTATGAATGGTGTTGTGCAGCCAATCCCATTTCCCATACATATAACTCTGCATGTACAAGAGACTTGAAGCATTTAAAAGTGCATACAACTCCTGGTCCTGTAACAAATATCCTTTATTGCTGAAATAGTGTTCATACAGTACATCCATGAGCTGCTGCAATACCGGGTGTAGGTATAGGGAGTCCACATCATATTTATACAGATGCCAGTATTGGTCCAATACCGGCAGCCAAGTGTTGGTACAGATGTTACTGATACACATTACACTTTTGCAAGGACGATTGCATGGGGATGTAAGTACCCGTAGATATTTCAAGGTATTTGGGGCTATTTCAGATATTCTCTCTTTTAGCATAGCTTATAAAAGTTTTTCCACACATCCATGTCCTGGTTTTAGTTCCAAACGCAATGATTGGTCTGTCCTAGAAACAAATGTACACATATAAGGTTTGAGTCATTGTACATTTTTCTTTTCTTTAAAACAACTTTTGATGTATCAGGCATTCCTTATGGGTCTTTCTAAAAAGGTATAGCTTATAAAAAAATTGTTTGCATTAATCGGGCTAAAAACCACAGGGTTGGCCACCTGTAAAGATCGTATTTTTTCCTTTGGATTGTGACAATCGTGTATTTCCAGGAATGTTTTTGACAAAACATTCTCAACATTATCATGTACGCGTATTCCCATGCCTTTATAGATTAGGTTAAGCATTTGCAAAACAATATGAATTCAACATAAAACATATCTGCCGTATTGCTCTAGCGTGGTATTGCGGTTGTAGGCATTCATGAGCATCCTGTTGCGGGTCTTCGCATTTAAACCGATAACACCAATGGTAATAATCAAGTTTCAAGCATGTTTTCACTACACAGGCTGCAAAAGCCTGAACAGTTAAGGACTCCAAAAGGGTCATAGTTTCCTCTTTTTCTTCATCAAAGCTGTTTTAAGCTGACACATTTCTTACACTTGTTATGGATTTGGGTTGCTGGACTTTTGATCATTTTTTTAACAGGACATGCAGTAAAAATTGACAGTGTTGAAAGAAGACCGCTGACTCTCAGAACCATCAACTGTTTTCTGCAATTCAAAAAAGAAGGAAGTTTAACTCCTGAATATATGTTTTAACCATAGTTCACACAGACACGCACACACTTTCCTATGTACCAAATTGTACAGGTCAGGACAATCTGTGTCCATCTCCACAGCATTAACGGCATCCATAAACAGCTTGTACAGCATTTACGCATTGTGATGTCAGCCCATGAACCAGTGTCAGGGGGACCCACACATGGTTTCACACAGAGCACTACTTTGTCAAACTGCTGATGTCACTTACCAACAACCAGGAGGGGGGGGACTGCTGGATGGCACCCATAATGCTGGCAGTCTCCCCTCCCGGCAGGCCGAGTGTGTTCGAGTGTTTGGTGTTACTGGTGTTGCCCCATACACCTTGCTGGAGAAGTCTGTCATCTGCCCTATTCTAAAGAGGAGTAGCCTGTGCCTACAAACACTCAAGCCACAGCAGAGTATGGCCGAGTGTGTTTGAGTGTTTGGTGTTTTGTGGTGTGTGGGATGTGCGGCGTTGAAACCGGATTCTTGCCGTGCAACCAGAACACCACGGAAGATTGACCGCGAGTCGAGCATCAGGAAAGGAAGTAAGTGCTTCGCGTGCGGTCTGCTGTCATCTGTACGCTGAAATTCAGCCGCAAGCAACTGTGCATTTCCATAAATTTGGTTTGCAAACATTGGACGAGCATCTACCTCTTATGACCTGGTGCGTAAGGCGGCTATGGAGGTGAACTTCTTTTGAGCTCACGGAGCAATTGTCTTCTCCGCTGTCATTGGAAAACTGAAATTCAGCTGCACGTAACAGCACACTTGCATAATCTGGCTGTTTACATTGGGCGCGTGCATATCGCTAAGCTCTGGTGCGGGTGGCGCCGGTGGGGGCGAACTCTCCCTCGGAACTCAGAGAGCAAGGTATTACCTTTCTGTACCAAAGCCCTTCTCTAAATAAGTGCAATGCAACACAGAGGAATTAAATAAGCGTGCAGAGACTGTAGGGGACTATCACCCTTGAGCCCACACAGGAAGTGCATGCATTACGGCACTAAAGGCCTTCTTTAAGAAAAGTTAATAAAACACATTAGAACCAAACAGCGGTGAGGTGACTGTGGGGGAGTATCCCCTTTAAGCCCAGGGATTTGGAACTTACCTTTGGTCTTTTCTGTACACTAGTTAGTGCCGTGCACCAAAGAGGTCCATTACAATTTAAACCCGTGGGAAAAAGTGTAAACTGTACACCACGTGTGGTGTGTGTTGAATTAACAGGAATAAAGCCCCCTTTATATCCTCATGCCCGGGAAAATGGTGCCCAACCAAGGAACTACAATCTGAGGAAACAAAAGCCCAATGGGAAGACTAATGGCTACCTCCGGGCCCCCGCTGAGGGCGTAACTGAGGGTTCATAGTAAATATAGTGGAAGGAAATACTCCAACTCAGCAAAAAGGGGCCCTTTCGAAAACGAAAGAAATAACATGCTTTTTTGCTAAAAAAAACAGGCGACCAAAGAGACTGTTCCTCCAGTTGGCCAGAGCGAGGTCAATGTAGAGGTACATGAAGAACCAGTTGCTAATAAAACCCCTTTACATTCAACGTTTGATGGACTAGATAATAATTAATTACTTGATTGGTGTTACCTGGTAAGCAATTCTATGAGACCTACGCCAGTGGTGCTGCCGGAAACCCTCAGTAAGGCTTCCATGGACTCCCAAGCAAGTGGAAGGAACAAAGACTATCAGGAACCCCAAATGTGGTCATGGATGATACACAGCCGATAGTGAGTCAGAAGGTGTCTGCCACTAACAATGGTGTAAGTGTTTCTAATGAGACCTCGTTAAACCAAACAGCAGAAGAAAATGTGATCCATTTTGCAGTAAAGGTCTTACTGAACCTCTGCGGTCGTATTCATGATGAGGTGGGAAAGCATGGAAACAAGCTGGATTGGGTGACTAAATCTTCCGATCCTTGAAGGTGAGAGGGAGGTGGTGCCTGTCCAAAACCCACTTCCACCTCTGATCACTAATACATCCCAGGCGGTAGCTGATATTGAAAGCCTCTAGGCTGACCTATCTCCTTTAAACTACTCAACCCATCGGGTTAGACGGAAAAGAAAACGGCTCCAAAAAAAGAGCTAGAGAAGTGTCAAACCCTGATACAGTGCAGTCTAATGAAGCTGATCAACCCTTGAACTCAACCACTGCTATTGCGTGATTGTAACACAAAGATCAAAGAAATTAAAAAAGAAAGAAATGCGAAGGAAAAAGCAAAGACAGCAAAAAGTGTGCATGCTCACGAGCTGGCTCCTAAAAGACAATCTGTCAATCAAAGACATAGAGGAATTGGCGGAAATCTCGAAACACATCAATGCGAACGCTAATGAATCCCTAGTCTTGGACTCCATAGTGACTCCTGGGGAAGTTTCTTCTGTAAAAAACTGTGCGCAGCCCCGGTGAGCACAGCTCCGGGACCACAGAGACTGCTGCACATAGCTCCGGAATCCGAGCCACCAGTGAGGGTGACCCTTGACAAATGCATAGTGTCAGTTTGCCAGACGTCGTTTACCATTAAAAGAACTGTCATTAATCGTCCAGCACTCCTCAAACTGTTTACGAAGATTCCAGACCTTTGCATCCTGAACTCTAGTGATTTGGACTTTGTGTGACCTCTAGGTCCACGCTACAATGACAAGTCTAAAATTCACTGTGCCCTCCCTGCTAACTAATCAGAGCACATTTTGAATCCCTGGAATTCTTAGATTACAAATTGGACAGTGACCCCGAGTTAAAACCAGGGGATGATGTATGTGTTAAATGTAAAAACTGCAACAAAAAAGATAACCCGGTTATGATCACCGCCCCGAGTAAAATCGTGGGGCAAGGTTTTGATAATAGGCAGGGTTGGAAATGGCTCCAGAGTAGTATCCCGGGGGATCACATGAGTGAATTAAAATTCTGTATTGGAACCCTCGGGCCACTCCCATTTCACCTCAGAGGGGGTGTCGTTTCAATTAATAGTTTCCTTTGACATATTTAAGTTTCAAGAGACTTGGATGCTGAAGGATTGTGTCCTAGATGGTTACAGGATTTACCAGAGTAAGGCAACAAAGTGCCCCGATGGGAAGGCCCTCAGGGGTTTTACTGGTGGTGATCTTGCATGCCTTGCCATCTGAGAGTGTAACGCCTTTAGAGGAGGGTTGCAATGTCTTGGCTATCAAAACCCGCTTGTTGTTAGGAAACATAAGTACACGCTTATTAGTGGTTTGTATGTATGATCCCCCGGAAATAAGGAAACTGAAAGCATTTTTGAAGTTCTGGACACGCTGTTTGTGAAATGGGTGGACGATCCCGAGCGAGACATGATTTTATTGTGTGGAGACCTGAATGCAAAGTGTGCGGAATTCAATACGAAAGTGCTTTCCAGTCACATCCCTAAAAGAAATAAAATGCTTTTGAAAACCCAGATGTGAGAGGGGAAGAATGGGAGAAATTCTGGGCGGGATGGGAATTGACATCCCCAAATGGGCGAGTTGGGAGTGACCTACCAGGACAACCCACCTCGTCCATGAATAATAAGGAAAGCACTATCGATTACATGTCTATGAATTGTCACATACTTGAACACGTAATATCTTTTTGCACTATTCCCACAATGTACAGTGACCACCGACAATTGGAAACTTGCATAGTGGTGAAAGGCAGGAATCAGACAGCACATAGACCGGGGGATATTACATTTAATCAAGGAGGCAATAAAATGTGTTGGTCAGAAGGTCAAATTAGAAGGGCAGGCAAATGCTTGTCTAAAACTATGGCAGAGGAGTTCGAACTTTTGGGTAACCTGGACCCCAATGGCATAGAAACCTGGAATAAGGAAATTACTAACGAAGTGGGGACGATTGGGGGTAGGCCTCAGGCAGCGTGAGGGGAGGGTAAAAGCAAAGCATTTGATAAGGAGAACCAAGTGGCCAAACGAAAATTACACAAACAAATCAGAATTGGAATAAAATCTGCTCTCTCCAAATCAGTAATTGGGATGAAATTACGAAAAATTAAAAGCTGCTATCGCAATTGGCAAAAGTGCCGTAAAGTGCAGGGTCTGAATAATAACTGCCAGTTATTACTGGATGCCATGTTGACACGCAACACGAAAACTATGTGGTGGATCCTGGCGCTTGCCAAAGAGTCGCAGAACGGTAAGCGTGCAATAAATCCTATCCCAGAAGCTACATGGCGCATGTTTATTGAAGCATAAGAACTGTAAACGGGATGAAAGGAAAACAGGTGAGGTGGTTGGCTGGCCCTTGCAGTTCAACCGTGAATGTATCACAGATATAATTAAAAAGGCAAAAAACTCAATGGCTCCTGGACTCAATGGGGTGTGGTGGTCGTTATGAAATCAGACCCAGTAAAATGGGCAACTTTTCCTTGTAATATGTATGACAAAGTATGTCTCCTTAAAAAGACCCCAAAATCTTGGTCTTGCTCTGTATTGATGCCAGTCCAGAAAGCCGGGGAAAGGTTAAACCCAGAAAATTACCCGCTTTTATCATTACTGGACACTACCGGCAAAGTCTTTTCTGCATGTGTTTTAAAACACTCGCAAGCATGGATAGATGATACAAATCTTCTCCACCCACTTCAAACTGGCTTCCGGTTTGGAGGAAGAACTAACCAAAATCTTCCTGTGTGGACCAAATAATAAGCCAGTCTAATACGAAAGGAAACCCCCCCACCCTTATTCCTAGCGTTTGTGGTATTTAAATCCACGTTCGACTTGGTGAACAGGGAACACCTTTGGAACAAAATGTATGAGTGGGCGTGTCCTGGATGACTACCTGAAATCATTAAAGCATTACATAAGAACACATCCGCTAGAATTCAATTGGGCAATGGAAACTCCTTGTCAGAGGAAATCGGCATTGAGAGGGGATGAAACAGGGGTGCCTGTTGGCCCTCGTACTTTTCAATTTATAACTGGCCAATTTGATCCGATGTTTGGAAGCATTGAGCATCTGGTCTCCAAATATTGGTAAAGACCATGTCACTGCAATCCTGTATGCAGATGATTTGGTGCTTTTGAGTCATACGGTGCAGGGTATAAAAGCTCTCTTGGAAACTCTTGTCAACTATGCAAAGGAAAAGGAACTTGCAATAAACCTAAATAAGACTAAGATACTGTTAGTTGAGCCAAAAAAAGTAAATAGGGTTCGTATTGAGAGTAGTATAGAGCAGATTGATTATGTCCCTTAGTACAAGTATCTAGGCTTAAATCTAATGGAGAATGGTAGGTATGAAAACATCATACATGTTAAGATCGCAAAGGCACAACAACTTACCTACATGATAAGACGATTCTCCAGCGATAACGCAGGGTTTTCATTGAGTGGGATGCTTATGCTCTACAAAAAGTGGTTTTGCCCCACTATTCTGAATGGCCTAGATGGCCTGGAATTAAATAAGTGATAATGGTTAAAACGGATTGAGGGCTTTTTTTGGCGCAAGATGTTAGACTTACCTCAAAGTACGCCAATTGAATATCTACGTCTGGAGTTAGAGGTAATATTGCTCAAAGCACAGATGCTAAATCGTAGAAGAGAACATTACCTGCGATCTCAGAGTTTGAAGATGGAGCCCTTGATGGCTCGTGTAGCAGGGTATGACCGGGGGACGAACACAAAAAATTATAAATTCTTGGATTCACTAAATGATACATTCACCGAAATAAACTGCTGGCCAGATTTGGCCTGTGGAACCAGTTATGTAAAACAGAAAAAAAGTATTATCTAGAAAAGTAAAGCAAGGGAACTGGACCTTTAACTATACTGACCTGAAGAATGTGCATGGCTATGTTCAAGTGTCCAGGGTGACCCACTGTTTTATGCGACCATAGTCATACCTGCTGATTTGCCCTGATCCTGGAGTTAGACGACATCGACTACCGATTAGGATCAATAGGCTTCCCATCTGTACAATCATGGGGGGTCACTGAAACTTAATCAGGAGAATCGATTCTGTAGGATATGTGAAAACCCTAGTAATGCAGAAACAGCGAGGCATGTCTTCACTGAATGCCCTAGATTAGGCCTGCTATATATGGTAAGGTGAGGCCACCTGGTATGTAGCTACGAATCAATTCAGAGTGAAGATTTCTGTATCCACTGACTTAACACAAAATCGACATCAACGCACATTGCCTTACACCAAGTTTGGTTGAGTATTAAGCATCACTTTGAGTAGAAGAAGTATGCTATTGGAACTAAAGAAGAAATTGATTGAAATTCTGCCCTTGTAAATGGTGTGAATGCCTGTATGTTTGTAATTTATTTAATGTGTTTTTATGGAGCATTGTTCCTGATTTTTTGTTCTTTTTTGGAGATATTAATTGTGAATGTGTATTTAGGCATAACCTAGTGCATCACATTAGGGTACATTGTAGATGAATGGAAGTATACAATGTATGTGATGTGAAATGTTACATTAAGATATTCTTTTATGTGTACTGTGAATTTATAAACAAAAGGTTCTATGAACTGAAAGGAATAATAAATAAATAATGCAACTTCCAGGCTAGGAATTTTATTTTGGCTGGGCAGGACTTTCGGGTGCCCCCAGCGTGTCACATTCTGGATAGGACTTCCATCAGGGCAGGACGACAGGGAGACACCCATGATGTCACTTCTAGGATTGGCCTTACGTTGGGGCGGAACTTCCGGGTCTCCCCCATGATCTTCCTGCTGGGGTGGGACATCCTGTAAGGTGGGACTTCCAGGTTAAAGGGGCATTCCCATCTGCCAATTTACCTTGAGGACAAAAAGGATCATCCATTTCTACTCAAATATCATTTTACAAAGTCGTACTTTGCATAGACTCCAGATGGGATTCTTACCCAAATAGAACTCTTACTAACTAGCACCTAAAAATCACACATAAAGGGAAAATATTTGGCAATCTCATAGATTTCAGAAAAGTATATGCCTCAATGTAGCACACAAACTACAATTATTGCATCCTGAAATTGGGACATAGGCATTCAATATATAAATAAAATCACATTTAAGTCAAATAGCTACAAAGCGATGACGAAAGCTATTTTCAAGAGGCATCTAAATCACAATCTGTGGTATAGAAGGGAGCCATCTCAACCCAACAGTGTTCAGCTTCTATACAATTGACCCATCGGCATTGCTAGAGAAGACCAAAGCCCCAGGTCTGAGGCTGAACAGCTACAAGATGCAAAGGTCTCATGAATGCAGCTCCTGCAGGGAAAGGCCACCAGCTCAACTGAAATATGCTGGAGGCAAATAATGGATGTGTGCCAATAAAATGCACCAGATAAAAACATAATTGTGGTTGTTCATGAAAACCAAAAAAGGAAAACTAATTTAACCTCTTTCTTGACGGAACAGGCAAAGAAGAAAAACATAACAGACAACGCTGCAAGGAAAAAGCCTTCTTGCACTCTAGGCCATCAACAAACAACTGACATAACCAAATCCACAAATGAAAATAATCCCCAAGCCCTCTGATGACATCATTTCCACAGTCCAACTATATCGGGGCAAACTCGATACACTAAAGAAACAATGGGGAAAGTGCAACACAACAACCACAGATATCTCCTGCATCTGGAATTCTACAAAACAGGCACTACATCTGCTCAAACACTGCTGGTAGCACTGGTTTGGGCGCGCAACTGAGGAGTTTCCATTTAGTGCTCAATGCCAAGAAGATCATTTTTAAATGATTGTGCCATGTCAAGGTGACCTAAATGTCTCCCAGCATCAGGCCTTAGGCCACATAGCTGATTAAACCAAAGATTCACTAGAGCCTGTGTCTAGCAATAGCACACTCTAGCATAAACCTGTGCCACAAGAGTCCAATGGGAGACCATATTTAGGAAAATCAATTGCATGGAAAACCAAAATAGGCCCAGGAGAATCACTCCACAGTTTTTTTGGAGGTATCTACAGCAATAGACTTTATAAGTTTGCATACATTCAGAGTAACTACATTTACCAGAAATGCATGCAACAAGCAAACGCGCTCCAAAAATACAGTGAGCAGCCACAAATTGGAACTCGGAATGGGTTTCCACTGATAAAGCCAGAAGCTAACACCTGGCAGGTGGGAACAGAGGCATGTGTTACTGTGCTTCGCGGCGTACAGAGGTAATCAGGACACTCCTCTACTAACATTCCACGAGGTAAAGGAAAGAATGTCAGGAAAAAAATAAAATAATAACTTTAACGTATATATCACGGAGGCCAACAAAGAAGACTGCATTTGATGAAATAACCGAGAGGGGCCGCATTTCGTCCAACATGACTAACAGCGCTTCAAAACACACTATTGAGAAGAAGAGCAGTCCAAGGAGAAAACTCTGGAGGCCAAATTGTGCTTCATTCTTTGCAAAATGAACAAAAGGATACAGAGCTGCAAAACCTTTCTTATCTTCCGGTCACAAAAAGAGACGATGCTTACAAACCCACTTGGCCCAGTACAGCTTATTCCACACTGGTGTTTACTTTGGCGAGACTTTTGAACTTATCAAGGCAATAATGATGAATTTATTGTACTGAGTCAGTCAATATTTATTGGCCTATTACGGCACATATAAAAATGTAAATACTTATTAAATATAACCACGAACTTAGTTATTTATATAAATCTTATAAAACGACCAATAAAATTCCACTATAAAAACCGATTTTAGATCATTGATGTAAAGTTGATACTTTGACAGTTGTCCTGTCCTAGGGCGACCCCACCTCCCTACAGAGTATCTACACCCTTTGGCTCCAGGCTCTGCTCCAAGGATTCCGGAACGTTATCTGAGCAGGCAGCAGCTTGAACTTGGAGCTCCCTAGTCCCTTAAGCATCTGATATTTTAAAGGATATTGAACTTCCATGAATACTAAAAAGAAGATTGATACCCCAGAGAACACAACGAACCCAAGGCTGACATGGATGAGGCACCTAGTCCTAAGGACAGGCTATTCTATTCTATTCTAATTGGTTTTTGTATAGTGCCAACACACCCATAGTCCTCCAGGCGCTCACAAAACAAACAGACGCGCAACATAGAGATAGCACAGGTCATATAGTTACTTCAGTATTCCTTATCTCCTCCCCCATCAAAAAGGTAAGTCATCAATGCTTTCTTAAACTGTGCAACAGTGGCGAGCAGTCTATGTGGCTGTGCTAGAGCATTCCAGATCCTTGGAGCCCAGGAGTTCAAACTGGCTCCTCCGAACCTTTCCAGTAGGTAGTGTGACTGTATTGGTAAGGCCTCTTTGTTACATCTCAGTGTGCATGGGAAAGGCAGTCTCCTGATCCGTGAGCTGAGGTAAGCAGGAGCGTCACCAGCTAGGCATTTGTAGACCAAATGTAATGCTTTAAAGTGGATTCTCTCTGTGCAGCTCCCTGCGTGCAGGTGTACCGTGGTCTCAGCGCTTCATGCCACATACGGCTCTAACTTCGCAATTCTGGATAGTCAGAAGCCTATTTACACTTGCTTGTTACATTTGTTCCCTGCTGATGAAGGTGGCCCAGGATGTGGGGGGGCTGAAGTCCTCATTAGTAGGCCTTCATCTTAAAGTTTCAAACCTGGAGAGAAGGGTCTGCCAGGTAGAAACGGAGTCTGCAGGATTGACGACAGACGTTTCTGGCAGTTACAGGGCAAATAATGACTTGAGAAAAGTACTGGCTGATGTTAAATCTAAAAACTTGGAACTGGATGTGAAAGCCAGGATGCAGAACCTCAGGCTAGTGGGTCTTCCTGTGAGTGTCTCTGGAGAAAAACTGCTGGAAGATGTTATTTTACAAGTTCTGACTGAGACATGTGGTCAGGATGCCTTACGCCCAGGAGACCTGGATAATGCATTCAGGGTTGGTAAACCCAATGTTACAAAGCCCAGTCAAATATTGATGGTGTTCACGAAAACAAATGCAAAGGAAAGATTTCTGAAGGCAGCGAGGGAGATGGGTTGGGCTCATTACAACAGGGAACCCATCGCCATATTTCCGGCTTTTTGCAAAGGACTTGGTGGAGAGGAGGAAGGTCTTTGCCTATGCAAAGAGATTAGCAATGGATAAGAATGTGAAGACTGTCCTGGTCAAACCCGCTGTCTTGAAACTGTTTCTGCCTAGTGGTACCAAGTCAACAGAGGACCCTGAGGAGGCTAGACAGTGGAATAGGGATCTGGGAGCGTCCCTGAGCTAAATGATATGGTTGGTACTTAACTGCCCTCTCATCTTGCCCATCGGACATATACCTCATTAACACCGCCCGCGGCCCTCACTTGCTGGCAGGAAGTGATTGGTATAATAATAATAATTATTATTTTGGCATTTATATAGCGCTACGACGCTGCTTATTATTACCCACGGTGTGTGGTGCTCATTTATCGACCTCGGAAGGATGAAACGCTGAGTTTGGCGCTGCCGAGATTCGAACCTGCCTTCGCAGGCTCTGCACTGATGTCAAAGCGAGCGCTCTACTCGCTGTGCCACTTGACCGGCTAATAATTATGTATGCATAATGACAGTTTACTTTGGGTATACTTCGGGGCTTGGCTGGGTTCAAAATATTTCATGACATATTGAGTGTAGTTTAGTGGCTAGACAAGTTCTGTTTTGTTTTTATTTCAATTTAGTTATACAGGTTTGATAGTAATATTGTGACAAAATGGCCCCGCTTTGCACCATCATTTGAACATGTTTAGGGCTTCCTGATAGTTTCAAATTTCCTTACCGTTCTCCCCAGGACCCATTCTGCAAAGGAAAGGAAAGAATGTCAGGAAAAAAAGACAAAATAACTTTGAAGTATATATCACGGACGCCAACAAAGAAGACTGCATTTGATCAGATAACCGAGAGTGGCCGCACATTGTGAAACACACTGAAGAGAAGAAGAGCGCTCCAAGGGTTAAACTGTGGAGGCAAACCTGTGCTTCATTCTGAGCAAAATTAGCAAAAGCATACCGAGAGCTACAAAACCTCTCTGCTCTGACATCCATGAAAGGAGACGACGCCCAGAAAAAAAATGTCCAGTGTGCAACTTATTCCAAAATATTGTTTGCTTTGGTGAGACTTTTTAACTTATCAAGCCAACCATGATTACATTTATTGTACTGAGTGAGTCAATATTTATCGGCCTATGACTGCACATACACACATGCTTACTTATTAAATAAAATCACGAGTTTAGTTATTTATATAAATCTATAAAAAACATTTTAGATCATTGATGTAAAGTCAATCCTTTGAAAGTGGTCATGTCCTAGGGCGACCCCCACCTCCCTAGAGAGTATCTACTCCTTTTGACACCAGGCTCTGCTCAAGTATTGTGCAGATGCCAAACATTCAACAAATGTCGAGTGTAGAGTGAAGGGGTCAGGGCCATTGTAATGGAATGTCTCAGCTCAGCCTGTGGGGCAGAGAGTGTGTCACAGTCTCCGCTCCTGCACCCCTCCCCTGTCACTGCACCATTAGATGGCTGTCCAGGTCTTCCAGGTTCCTTCACTGTCCCGTTCGTGCTAGTGCCTTGGCCTGGCTCTTGTGAACAGGGACCTAGCCCATCTGTCAAAACCCAGGCTACATATGGCCGCAGACACGTGGCCTCTTTTAGGCAGAAATATTCCAAGCGGAGCGAAGAACGGAGGCAGTGCTTTCATTCTGCTTTTCGAGTTGGTGGAACTTTGTCCCAGCTACTGGCATGGTCGGACTGGGACAAGAAATAGGCCCAGACACCCCAACTAAAGGTGGCCCACCCTTTGCCTCCAAAAAAGTGACCCACCCCTCGCCTCAAAAAAAGTGGCCCTCAAACCATCCTCCGTGAATCGCATCAATTCACGACTTTACAGAAAATGCTACTTATGGAGGGTTCATGTATCTGTTGCATGTTACGTTTTGTAGAAACGCTCGAGAAAGTGATAACATTCCTTTTGTTCTTTTAAAAAAAACAAAATCATCACATAGCTAAATACTTATTTTTCAGAACCAGACTCAAGGCATATCTATTATCAGTGGCAGAGCCTTTCATATGCATGATGGAACAATTCCAACTGAAAGAGGCACAAAGCACTGCCCATCTGTGATAGTTAAAGTGAGCAACCCAAAGCACCCATGTAAAGATTGGTTTCTATCCATGATGGTGTTGCTTTAAGTGACTAATCACATGTTTTGAACATCATGCATAACAACGGGTTGGAAGTTTGCGACAAAGAATCTGCATATCTATCTTTGTTTATTACACACACAACTTCTTCTATTACATGCCTTTAATCATGAAAGAACACTTTGCACTAAGAGGGACCGAGAAGGGGGTCTCACACCTGAGTGTACCCTTATCAGTTATGTTCACACATTAGAAGACTCAGGCATGTGTATTGTATCTGGACTATTTTTTAGAGATTTTTATTCTTCTGTTTTAGGTTCCCCCTCCTCTTGTTTTTTTTTTTTTTTTTGGGACGTTCTGTGTTTTTAAAACTGCTTCATAGATGAAAAAACATTTTTATTCCGTTTCTCTATCCACAGGATTAAAAAATATTTCTTTGGTATTTCTAACCAGCAAAAGGTCCCTTCCAAGTTTTGCTTCTTTTGGGGTAGATCTGTATATTGTGTTTTTGTTTCTCAGAACACAGTGTTGGATAATGCCATAGTATTTTATTCAGCTCTCCTGTATACTATGAACCAGTCTTCCTGGTTTTCTTTAAGGGACTCAGTTCAAAGTGGAGTTGTCCTCATGGTGTCTTCTTCAAGAGCATTATTATCCAGACTTCCACTGAGTTTCAAAAATAGTCACTCGTCTGGTAAGTTTGGAAAAGGAAAAAGCCTACCGGTTTCAGTGGTGTTACCAAAATGCAACCACTTTCATCAGGGCTAAACAGACACTTGTTACATGATGTGTCATATTACAAGGTTACTGGTTTTGTTTGAATTAAAACAGGAGATCCCAAGCGTTTTCCAAAATAGCCGCTGGCACTCAGTAGTCGTGCCGACGGCGCTCTCCGGACCCAGTGATTAAGTGGTGCCCACCACCCCTCCACCAGGCGTTGAAAGTGAACGGTGAATGGGGGCCCCCCCGGCAAGCGCAGAAGGAGTGGGGTGCAGGCTGGAGCGGGCTGGTGTCTGGAGGCAGCATTTGACCCCGGCGTGGAGGAGAGGAGCTTCGGAGCCGCGCTTTCGGCAGACAGGCGGAGGCGGAGTGTGGCCGGGCGAGAGGCGACGGCGAGAGGCTATTCTGCGAGGGGCCGGGAGGCTCCCCAAGAAGGAGGCGAGTGCTGCAGTACCAACAGTGACCCCCCCCCGAAGAGCATAGGAGGCGGGGGCGGCGGCAGAACTCCTGAGCGGTCCGCTGCACGGCCTGCACTGTCCCCGTGGCGCGGGGAGAGGACATTTGAGGAGGTAGCGGCGCGCAGAGTGGAGCGTGGCCTAACCGCAGTAGGAGGTGGGAGAAGGAGCCCTGGTGAGGCGCGAGGGCTCCTGAGCGCAGTGACACCCAGGCGGGAGCGAGAAGGCCGGCGAAGGGGCTGCAGGGAAGCGCCCGCCCCCTTTGGATCCGCGGTGTGCCACCGCAGGGAGACAGGTCGCTGTGAGCCGCCCACGCTGCAGCCTCCAAAGTAAGTGGAACACTGGCAATACGGGCGAAAAGGGAAAAGCTACCGGCGAGAGGTAAGAGGAAGATACCGGGAGCCGGGCAAGTGAAAGAGGTACCTCCCCCACGGAGCTGCTTCGCCATCAGGGTGGCGGGAGCAGCGGCAAATTCAGCAGCGATCTGGGGGCAGAGGGAACTGACCGGGGAGACAACGGACCACGGTCATTGGCGTGGTGCGGCCCGGAGGAGGCCTGGGGAATAATCCGGAGCAGGGCGCCTCATCCCAGTGGAGCAAGGTGGGTCCTGCCAAGGACTGGGCAGGAGAACAGGTCACCCTCGGTCTGCTCTGGGGAGATCCCTCCAATAAGATTAAGCAGGGCCCCGAAGGGCTAAATTTGGGACTGGTACAAGCCAGGAAGCCTCGGTTTAAGGATCAAGAGGAGTGGCAGTCAGGAGGCCAATAACCCCACCAGTGGCAAAACTCAGCTGCCTAGGCAACCTGAGAGGACAACGCATTTTCAATTAGTGGTCTTGAGGTGGTGTCGGCACTTGGCCCGCCCAGGTGGAGTGTGGGTCACAGCAGAGCAGAGCTGACCGTCAACATTGAAGGTGCATTTGGTGGGGGAACGGCCAGCATGTCCACCTAACCCAAGAGCAAGGGAGGAAAAGGGGCACCACCCACGGGGGATACGGCTGGCACACTCCTGGCAATCTGGCCGGCACACACCCCGGGGGGGGCCCAGAGTAGCTCGGGAGAAGTTAGGAGAGGAGTCTGCTAAGGAGATGGTGGAGGAGCAAACTACAATGTCCAGGCAGGAATTTGTGGTGGAGCTGCATGCCTTACAGGCGAACTTGGCAAAGACCTTCCAGGACCAATTTCAGCTAATGAGAGCAGACTTGAATAGGGCACTAGGAGAGATGAGGCAAGAAATGAGGCAACTGCGGGAAAGGACAGATACTCTGGAGAAGGGCCTCCAAGGAGTAGAGGACGAAACCACAGCCACTAGCGAAGCTATAGAAAGGTTAGACACGGCTACAAGAAACCTAGAAGTTCAAATGGAAGATTTAGAAAATAGATCCCGCAGGATCAATATCAGAGTGAAATCGCTGCCCGAGTCAGTCTTGGATAAAGATCTGAAGCAGGTGCTCCAAGGCATTTTTGCCGATATCCTGGGAGAAGTGAATCCCGAGAGAATTGAGCTTGACCGTGCGCATAGAACCGGGCGGATGATCAAGGGCCAAAGGCCGAGACCCAGAGATGTTCTCGCAGCTTTTGCCAGGTATGCCCAGTAGGAGGCAGTTCTGCGAGCGGCTCGGCAGAGAGAGCCCTTAATGTTCAAAGAACAGCAGATCGCATTGTTCCAGGACTTGGCAAGCAGCACCCTAACCAAAAGCAGACAAATGGGTCCATTGTTAAAAGTGTTAAATGAGAAGGGAATTCGGTACAAATGGACATGCCCGTTTGGTCTACTTTTCGAATGGGAGGGAACTCAGAAGCGCATAACATCACTGCAGGAGGGAGTTGACGTCCTTCGCATTGAACTTGTGGAGGCTCTGCCGGGCCCAGGAGAGCAGGGCGAGGCGGGGCTTCCCAGATTGAAACCCTGGAGCTGGATGACAGCGGGAGAGAAAAGCAGAAGGAGAGGCAAAGGGGGCATGAGGCAGCAAAAAGAGCTGCAGGTGAAGAAGCCAATGTGACATCCGTTGGCTCCAGATAAAGGGCATAGATTGAAGGGGTGGTGGGCCCCAAAAAGGAGTAGTGTGGCCACGGGCCTCAGGAGAACCACCCATTTTTGGAAAGGGAAAGGGCGGAATGCCCGAGTTGGGAGGGGTGAGTACACAGGAAGGGATTAGCCTTCAAGGGAAGTTGGGGAGGGGGGGTGAGGAGTGGAGACTAGGGGGGGGACGAGTCATTCAAAGAAGGGAAAGAGGGGGAAAGGGGGAAGGGAGGCTGGGCAGTAGGTCACAGAAGGGCCAAACTTCATATCTTCTCCCCTTAAGTGGTCAACGCATAATGTGAGAGGGCTGAACACCCCACTAAAGAGGAAAAAGCTGGAGCTCTTTGCGAGAAAGGAAAGGCCTGATATAATGGGACTCCAAGAAACGCATCTGGTGCTGAAGGACCAGGGTAGATTAAAATGGAGAGGTTTTGACCAGATTTTACATGCCTCAGGTCCCAGTAAAACCAAAGGGGTAGCGCTAGTTGATTTAGTTATGAGAGGTCGAGAGGGGAGATATTTGGTGGTCAGGGGGAAATGTCAGGATGCCCCATATACGATTGCGGTGGTATATGGCCCAAACTTGGGCCAGGAACGTTTTTTGTTGCATGTCCTGAAGATCTTGGAGGAGCGGGCCTGGGGGCAGATTATTTTGATGGGAGACTTGAATGTCGCGTGGGATGGGGAGTGAGATAGAGACGGCAAGAATACGAGGAGAGGCGGGGCGGTGATGTTGGCTGAATTAAAAGAAAAGATAGCCGGGCTGGGGCTGAGGGATATGTGGAGAGATGTAAAGGGTGAGGAGGAGGGCTACACCTTCTTGTCTGGGGTTCACAGCTCACAATCCCGAATAGATTATATATGGGTCTCGGTGGGTTTAGTGGGAGACATCCGGGAAGTACAAACGGGCCCGATTGGCATAGCTGAGCATAAAACGGTATCAATGACCCTGAACCTGGGTAGAAGGGGAAGGGGAGTATGGGGCTGGAAGTTTCCGGGTGCAGTCATGAGAGATCCGGTGGTTCGGAGGGACATCGAGGAGAGGATCAGGGTCTTCTTCTCAGTTAATAAAAAGGATGATACTGGGGAGGAGGTGCGATGGGGCGCATTCAAGGCCACAGTCAGGGGGGGCCTGATCGCGGCGACCGCTCATCGCGCAAAGCAAATGAAGGTTTTGGAGGCCCAATTGGAGTCTGAAGTTGAGGCAGCTAGAAAGGCGGCGGGCGGGACCCCTTCCCGATTGGCTATGAGGGCATACAGGAAAGCGCTGGGTCAGTTAGAACTCTTACGCACAAAGAAGGCTAAGGGTGCATTGCTAGCTGTGCGGCAGAAATATTATGCGAAAGCCAATAAAGCAGATATGCTTCTAATGCGGCTGCTTAGAGGAAAGAGAGCGAGAAACGTCATTTCAGCATTGAAGGTGGGCAATGGGGAAAGGACCACAAAAAGGGAGGAAGTGCAGGAGGCTATAGCTGGTTTTTCCGAGTCCCTGTATGCGTCCCAAAACCCCTCTGGCGAGGTGCAGGACACATTTCTACAGTCAATACACCTGCGAGAAATTGATAGAGAAATGAGGGAAGCCCTGAACCGAGAAATCACGGAAGGTGAGGTACGGGAGGTGATTAGGACCCTCCCTGTAAACAAAGCACTGGGCCCCGACGTGTTTACCGCAGATTTCTACAAGATGTTTGTTACGCAGTTTACCCCACAGCTGACCTCCCTATTTAATTTGTTTAGGCAGCCCGGTAAGATCTCCCCGTCAATGGAGGAAGCAAAGGTAACCCTTGTCCTTAAACCACAGAAAGACCCTGAAGAGAGATCAGCCTACCGTCCCATAGCCTTGATTAATCTGGATGCTAAAATGTACACTAAAATATTAGCTAACAGGTTGGATGCCATCCTCCCCTTGTTAATTCACCCCGATCAAGCGGGGTTTATTAAAGGCCGGCAAACGGCAGATAACATCAGGCAGGTGGCTCACCTGGTCGAGAAGGTTCAGAGGACGTTCACTCCCGCGGTCTTGGTGGCCTTGGATGTGGAGAAGGCGTTTGACCGCATGGAGTGGACCTTTCTGTTCCGGGTGATGGTGAGGATGGGCATTAGAGGGGAATTACTCACAATGGTTCAGGCTAATTACCGAACCCCGTCCATCAGAATAATGGTGAATGGTACGACTACCAGAAGGGTTGAGTTACAAAGGGGGACTAAACAAGGCTGCCCGCTATCCCCCATCCTCTATGCGATTTATCTCGAACCACTGTTGCAGGAGATTAGGGAGAAGCCGGATATCAGGGGTATTCCATTTGGGGGGGAGGCAGCAGAAAGTCGCAGCTTTTGCTGACGACATGTTATTAATGCTGACGGAACCAAGAGAATCGATCCAAGCTGGCCTGTCTCTATTGGAAAACTATGGCACGGCCTCAGGACTTAAGATTAATGCTAATAAATCAGAAATACTAAACCTAACGCTTCGAGGAATGGAACGAGATGAGCTGAGGGACAATACTCATCTCCTATGGAGCCCGTGAGGGATCAGATACTTAGGGGTTAGAATCACAGTACGGTTGGAAGGGTGGTATGCAGCGAATTTTCCTCCTCTCCTTGAAACAATCAAGAGGGACTTCCAAAGGTGAAGAGGCCTTAGAGTGTCATGGTTAGGGCGGATAGCAGCTGTGAAAATGGCTACGCTCCCGAGGCTGCTGTATTTATTTCAGGCAATCCCGCAGCCTGTTCCCTCAAGTTTCTTTAAAAAACTGGGTACCCTAACCAAAGAATTTGTGTGGGAAGGGAAGAGACCAAGGGTGAGCGGTGAGTTACTGATGGCCCCCAAGACAGACGGTGGTTTGGCTTTACCAGATTTCCAGCGATATTATGAGGCAACCCAGTTAAGAATCATTAGGGAGTGGCTGAAGGGGGAAGAGAGCCTGCAAAGTAAATTATGGGTGAGGATGGATAGAGAGGTGGCACACCGCAATCTAGCGGAAGTGCTCTGGCTCCCTATAGAACATAGACCTAGACACCTCTATGAAAGCACTATAACCAAATTACTGGAGGATCTCTGGGATAAATTGGTGGCCTCTAAGGGAATTACCACGTACCCATCCCCGTTTACTCTGCTTTTCGGTAATGGGGACTTCACCCAGGGCCTCGAGAAAGGGGCTTTTGAGCAGTGGCAAGAGGGAGGCTGTGGGAAGTTATGCGACATGTTTGGGGGGGAGATTTGTTATCGTTTCAGGAATGCAAACGAGAATTTGCAATACAAGAAAAGGAAAGACTGCGGTATGCGCAGTTAAGGCATTGGGTACTTTACCCGGAAGTTCGAAGGGCGGGAACCAGAGAACCGACACAGTTTGAAAGATTCTTACTAACCAATGACGGATCAAGGGTCCTTATCTCTAATATCTACAAGATCCTGCAGACTTCGAGTTCGGCCCCTCGATGGCCCTACATGCAGAAATGGGAAAAGGCTCTGGGGAGGGAAATCAGTAGGGCGTAGTGGGAGGGACTTTGGAGAAGAATACCCAAGTTGGCAAAGGCATCACAGATCCAGGGAATTTGATACAAGCTGTTATTTGGGTGGCATTACACCCCGGCCCGCCTTCATAAGATGTTTCCTACAAGATCGTATAGCTGTTGGAGGGGATGTGGCTTAACAGGGTCAGCGGGACACATTTGGTGGGACTGTCCCAAGATCAAACCTTTTTGGAGAGAGGTACAGAGTGCACAGGAACAGGCCTTTGGCCCGGGGGATACACGCACACCAATGCAGGTCCTTTTGGGCATCCGTGGGGCCTCGGGGGTGGGGGGAGCCAGAGGTAGAGAAAAAGCGAAAGCAATATTGACTTTGGCAGCGATGTTGGTAATAGCTCAGAGATGGAAAAGTTCAGCGATCCCCATGGAACAGGATTGGTTGAGGAAAGTGTGGGACATAGTGGCCTTGGAG
This sequence comes from Ambystoma mexicanum, assembly GCF_040938575.1. NCBI lineage: Eukaryota > Metazoa > Chordata > Amphibia > Caudata > Ambystomatidae > Ambystoma > Ambystoma mexicanum. The sequence goes on from NC_090934.1 coordinate 846,897,622, forward strand.
TGGGCATCGTATGCCATGGAAAACAAAGTGCAAGGATTTGCAGCGGATTGGGGGAGGTTCTGACATTTCTTAAGGGGGACTACAGAGTGATGTGGTGTCCGCAACGCCTGAGACTACTTGAGCTACAATAGGGTGGAGGAACTGCCAGCAGAGGGAAGATGTAGGATTCGAATGCTCGTCATTTTGGGGGTTGGGGGGTTGGAGGGAGGGAATGTTTTCATTGTTTTAGAGTTGTTGTAATATTCAGTGATATTCAATAAAAAGAGTTTTAAAAAAAAAACAGGGGATCCCACCTGCAGATGGAGAAAGTGGGATGGGGAGGGGCGAATTTAACTCATGAAAGTACAGTGGGGTTAACTAGATTTTTCAGATCTGGTCAGACCAGGTGTCCTTTCCAGGTCCCGCGAGGGGACCAGGGAGCTAACAAATAACGGGCCCGTTGATAGCTCCCTCCCCATTCCCATTGAGCCCTATAGGGCTCAATGGGAATGGGGATTCATTTTTACCGGGTCCATGGAATGGGCAATTACCGGGTCTGCCAAGGTCGGCATGACCCGGTAATTGCCCATTCCATGGACCCAGTAAAATTTCATTACCGGCGGCAGCCGTGCCCTTAAAAAGGGCACAGCTACCGCCAGGATCCTAATGAGGCTCACAGTATTTATATAGTTAGTCAGCATTTAAAGGCACTTCCGGAGGAGGGCACGCACAATCAACATCATTCATGTCTGATACAGTGGCCACCAATGTCCCGAGTTTACCTGCTAAAAGAGGAGCTATCGCAAGCTATTTATAAAACAATGTTGTGTTGGCCTATGCGTCTGTACTAGCAGAGTGCTGTTCCTTCCCCGACGTGCGCATTACCCGGGCAGCTGGCGGCTGTTTGTCATATTAACATTTCACACAGAGAGAAACGTATCGTGCTTTGTCTGGAATGGCTAGGTCGCACTGTGAGTGAATAACATGTGAATATAAACTCTGTGCCATTTAAAATGAACTCATACATATCCGGTCCCACTTCCACAGGAGCTATACGAGAGGGCTAGCGTGGCGAATAACATCGAGCAGGCGATGGGGAGAGTCACTGAACTTAATAATGAGGGCCCCGGCCCGACCATAAGGTCTTTCTGGCACCGTCTGCTACGTGGCAATAATTTAAGTTGCTACCTCTTCTTGACTAGAAAATGACGGTCCTAAAAGTCTGATGCATTTTCTCTGCACGGCCATCCCACATTGCCTGAGTCCTGCAGCGCCAGCCACCTGCAGGACTGCTTGCTCTTCGAGTCCGGCACCTTGGCACAGGCAGTGGGCCATGATAACAGGTACCTGAAAACTTTGAACCAAACTGAAACCAACATCATGGCGAACAACGGCCAACGAAAAGAGAGGGGCGAATATGCATTTGACATGAATTGCTTTTAAAAGAACTCAAGCATGGCAGGTATTACATCTTTTTAGCAGGCGATGAAGCCCATGAAGGCGTCTACAGATTGTATTTTATTCATAATTGTATGTATTTAGTGGCTTTGCCAACATGCCACAGTTAGGCGACTTCACGCTTCAAAGCTGCTGCGAAATGCTGCAGAGGGCTGCAAAGTGTACACGGGATGGAAATAGTGAGGGATGGAACTATATGGTAATGGTGGAACGCCAGAACGGATAAGAAGAGAGGATTGGAGGTAAAGGCGGGGAGCCCTGGGTGGAAGTCATAATGGGCAGAGGGATCCGGTTGGGATGAGTTGTGTACAGGGAGAGAGATGGGAGTGAAGATTACACCTTTGTTTTTGGTTTTATGCACGTAACCAACTGGCCAGTTCAGGACTCCAAGAGGTGGAGGGTTTGTATGTTAACCGCATACATCACTGTTTGCTCCGATGTACTTCCACGTAGGGTTTCATTAAGTGGACACTGGTAATTGCCTGGGATATTTTACTGCATGGAATACATAGGATCTACTGCATGCAGGGAATATGGATTGAGGGCATGCAGTCATTTCTATGTATGCCATGCCGTAATTATCCCAAGCAATACTAACTCATAGTTAGGTGGTATTTTAAATATATTGGAAACATTTAAAATACTGCTTATTTTTACAGTTACCTGTGATAAGGCGGAGGCGGAGGAAGAAAAGGAAGAACAGCGCCAGTCAAAACTATCACAAAAGCCTTGTGAGATGAGTTATGAAACAAGAAAGGGTTAATGGATGAGCTCAGCAGGGGAGGGTCTTTCATCTGTTGAAAGACAGAGATTTCCTCCAATGAGAAAACAATGCTTTGTTCTTCTGTAAGGTACCTTCTTCTAATACTGTTTTTTTCTGTTTTTGTTTATGTGTGCTTTTAAAAAGAACGAACTGGAGAAGTATTTTGCCGAAGAAGAGCTGATTTATGAGTGGGCCTATTGAGCGACGAGCAGGCCGTGAGATATAAGTTAAGCAGCACCCGTTGTGCGGAAAGTCTGTATTCATGTTGGCTAGGTTGAGCCCGAGTTGGAGTGTTAGAAGAGTTAACGGGCCGAGAGTAAGAGGCTGGCCGGCTCCCGCAGGGGGCACTAGAGGGACAGCCTACATAGCGGGCTGTCCCTTCTGGCCACCCCCTTCCGGTCGCTGGTCAGGCCTCTCTCCTCTTCCTCTCCTCCTCTGAAGGGGAAGAGGCGTTCCCAGGGGGACCTGGCTTCCGGTCAGGTCCCCCTGCGGACACTTATAAGGGCGGGAGCTGCTGGCCATCAGTCTCTTTGCCCAGCAGCTCCCGCCCAGTGTGAATTGACACCCACCCACCCACGCCTGAGAATATAATGATGAGGTTAAACAGGTTGAAGATTGGTAAGTTTTAAAACTGGAGTAATACGTGCAGACCGGTGGTAGGAGTAGGGTGACGCTTTCGCATCATCAGTAGAATTAGTAGAGTGCCATAGTAAAAGTATTGATAAAATAAGTTAGTGTGTTGTTTGAGTTGTTCCTAATATTTTTGTTTCTTGTTACAGGCGGAGTATCGGGGCGGTCCTAGCCAATGAGGTACTTCACGCTGCAGCTGCAGCAGCTCGGGATTGGCCGGGCTCGAGCCGATCCCTCGACGGGCACTGACTCCCTTCCTTAGGGCTTTAGGCCAACAATGATCCTGGTCAGTGCCCCTGGTTCCTGCTGGCTGTGCCAGTGTAGCTGGAATAACCAGCAGTTTTGTCAGTTTGGCCAGTGGCTAAAGTGGTGACATGGTTCACCCGTATCTGACTGTTTGTAATGTGGCTGGGACCGTCCCAAGTTGTCTTGCTCCAAAATAAACTGTGACCTTGTGTTTTTCCAAAGAACTTTAATACAGTTGTCTGTGTATTCATTTATTCATTTCATTGTGTTATGATAATGACCTAAGGAGGTGGGGGTGTCCAATGGGGATCTCCCCGCTATGCTGAGAAATGACCTGATCGATGAACCTCGTCGGCTGCGTTGAAAGCCGCAGAGACTCTGCCTGACTCCCTGCAAGGCCCCCACCTTCCCAGGGGAGGAGCTACGACGGGGAAACTCTTTGTCGTCTCCCGATCAGCTGGGAGAGCCTACGCCAAGCCCCCACCTTACCGAGGGAGGAGCCGCCGCCTCACATCCACCGCGTTGTGACAGCCGAAGGGAGGGGGCCTGCCTGAATGAGCGAGTGGATGCCGAGGAGCCCGATCAGCTGCAGGAGGCGAGCGAGACTACAAGAAGTATCGAGCCGCTCCCAGTGAGGACAAGGAGTTAAAAAAGGAAGGCACAGGTGAGCTGCACTTACGCTCAAACTCTAGACTATTAAAAGGGCCGCAAACTTAAAAAACAGCCCTAGAGGAAGCCCAGTTGTCTTGAAATGTACAATGAAAAGGAAAGTAAACCTGAGGTTGAATAATAATCTATTGAAGGCCCTATAAAGAAAAGCCACGGATAGTGAAAGGAACTTTTGGTTAAAATTGACTTGAGCTAGTGGTCAGCAGCAAGGGCCTT